>NC_056692.1:24455882-24764453 GCF_018350215.1 Panthera leo
ATGGTCCAGAATTTTCTGTATCTCTCTTTTTCTCAGCTTCATCTTTTTTCCATATTTTATCTTCTGTTTCACTTAATCTTCCCTCTGACTCTTCACTCCTCGCTGTCACCACCTCTACTTTATTTTGCACCTCATTTGCAGCAGTTTTTAATTCATCATGACTAATTTTTTTAGTTCCTTGATCTCTGCAGCAATAGATTCACTGCTGTATTCTATGCTTTTTTTCAAGACCAGGGATTAATCTCATGACTATTATTCTAAATTCTTGTTCAGTTATATTGTTCATATCTGTTTTGATCAATTCTTAACTGTCATTTCTTCCTGGAATTTCTTTTGAAGAGAATTCTGTTCCATCATTTTGGCTAGTTTTCTGTCCCTTTTGTGTTTTTAAAAGCTTTTTATGTGCTCTTCACTGTGAGCACTACTATATTAAAAAGGGGTCATACACTGTCCAAGGCCTGGCCCTTCAGGAGGTTTTTCTTATTTAAAAAAATTTTTTTTTAATGTTTATTTTTGAGAGAGAGATCAGGGGAGGTGCAGAGAAAGAGACACAGAATCTGAAGCAGGCTTCAGGCTCTGAGCTGTTGAGCACAGAGCCCAATGTGGGGCTTGAATTCATGGACCATGAAATCATGACCTGAGCTGAAGTCGGATGCTCAATTGACTGAGCTACCCAGGCGCCCCTTCTTTTTTATTTTTTTTGAGAATGTTACTTTCTCTCTGTTGTCACTTTAGTTACTTTATCTCCCTACTCGTAAAGATGTTTTGGACCCTCCACCAGGTGTGCATTGATTTCTTTGTTGAAATAGCCCTGGAAAGAAAAACAAACAAACAAACAGAAAACAAGCAGAAAACAAAAACACGCAAACACACAAACAAAAACAAAAATGTAAAAACAGTAACACCAGCTACAAGTAAACAATGGGGTGGAGGCAGTGCTAATGGAAAAGGCCTTATCCTACAGAAAGAGAGAAATGACAAGGGTGGGCAAAAAGATAAAATGAAAATTGACCAGACAAATTTTATGGCTTAATCCAGAGAGAGAGAGAGAGAGAAAGGAAAATAAATGAGGTGGAAAAAAAGAAAAGAAAAGAAGTTGTCCAGACAGAGAAACTATACAGCTTAATCCAGAGAGAAAGGAAAATAAGGAGGTGTAGAACATGAATCAAGAGAATAAATATGTCTGCTTAAACAAACCAACAACCCTAGTAACCAGACTAGAGATAGGGAAGAGACAAGGAGAAAAGGAAGGAAGAATATATCGATATAATAAGAATTGTCCAAGAATTAATTTGGGCAACACAACAATGCTGGTCTGGAGGAGGGGTTGTCTGGTTCATCAGCGTCAAACCCAATCCAGTAGGTATCGAGTTATCAGGTACAGAGTGGTGTGTTTTGCTGTAGGTGGGTCCTCCCTCCTGCTCTCTGTTCCCTGAAGCCCCACCTTGTTGGTGATGGGGAGAAAAATGGTAACACCCCAGTCTCTCATCCACAGACCAGGTGTCCCAAACCACTGTTCAAGCCGTCCTCACTGTGCCACGGGTGAAAATGAGATGGTTTGTGCTGTTCCACCAACTCCCATGCCTCCCTGGCCCTTGGCTGGGATTTAAATTCCTGTTCCATGTGTCCTGGTACTGGGGAAGTGCCCCTGCACACCGCCCAATATATGGTCTCTGGCTGTTGGGCACAGGCAGTCTTTGTCCTTGGAGCAGAATTATACCTTCTTCCCACAGCACTCCAGGGAGAAAATCACTTTCTCCTAATGTGGGCCGAAACTCTGACCTAGTTACCAATCCCAGGGCTGGCTCCCCTCCTCTCCAGGTGCGTGATCAGGGTGGCTGGCTCCAGTATGAAGAAAGCCCCTCAGTTAGAGATTGGATATTTCTCTGTCCAGGTCCATGTTTTCTCTTTTGTCCATATACAGTCCTATGCTTCCCCAGCCTTTTTCTTCCCTTTGTCTCTCTGCAGAAGGGGATGCCTTCCCTCCATTCATTTTTTTCTCTCCCAGTTCAAAATCACGCACCTATGGCCTGTCAGGTTGTCCTGTCGGGTCCCTGGAAGCGACTCTGTCACTGTGCCTCCAGGACTCTTGGAGTTCAAGGTCCTTTGGCTTCAACACTGCTTTGTTTGAGAGATGAGGGAACTTCAGATCCCCCTACTTCTCCACCATGTTGCCCCTCCATCCAAAGTTCTCGTTTTAGATAAGACTGGAAGAAAGCTGAGAGTTATATATCTCACTCCATTTGCTCTTGCCCCAGAAGTGAGGACACCTCCCTCCCAATGCCTTTGGCTGTGTGGCCTTGGTACACACAAATATGCTGTACTTGATACCTTCCACTGACCTCCATCTAATGTTGTCAATATTGATCTGGAGGCAAGTTCCCAGGGCGTCTATAGCCCAACCTATTCTGTTGTTACCAGAACTCATCCAGAATCCCCAATTAAAATCAGAGGGAATGGCTCCGAACCATTGGACGTGATTGGTCCATGGGAGATGCTCATTTTACAAAGAGTAAAAGGATGGGGCACCTTGGTGGCTCAGTCGGTTAAGCATCTGATTTTGGCTTGGGTCATGATATTATGGTTTGCAAGCTCAAGCCCCACATCGGGTTGTCTGCTTCAGCACAGAGCCTCCTTTGGATCCTCTGTCCCTCTCTCTCTGTCCCTCCCTTGCTTGCATTCACTCTCTCTCTCTTTCTTTTTTTCTCTCTCTCAAAAATAAAAATAAACATTAAAAAAAGAATAAAAGGATGGAAATAGATACACAGAGGGACAGTGTTCCTAATGAGAGATGAGAATGGGATAAATCTGAGGATGAAATTACTAGTACAATCTCCTGGCAAGCTATCTCAAGAATAAGAAGCACATATGGGCTAGGGCAAAGGAAAACCTCTATCATCTACAGTGGGAGCCCTCATGGGAACATGCTTGTATTCTTACTTTAGAAAGAGGGAGGAAGCTTCTGGAATTCACTGTTTTCCCTTCCCACTCTATCAGTGGATAGAGTGATTCAAAGGTAGCAGGTTTGTGCTCCAGGCTAACACTCCAGGCTAACGGAACTGGGCTGTGGTGCAGTACTTCTTGAATGGTCTCTTTCTGTGCTAAGTAGTTTCTCAAGAATACTGCACGTGGGTGAACCAACTGCTCTTCAGAGTGAAAGCATCTTTAACAGCTAGGGAGGGAGACAAGTTGGCTAATCATTATTTCTTATATCAGTCAGCCAAACACCAACTACTCATATGAAGGCAATATTTCCTTTGGGATATCAGGAACTGATTGGTCTTGATTAGCACAGACCTGAGTCAGAGCTCATTAGTAATGGCTGGGCACTCACTATGTGAGTGATAGCATCATCGCCCTTGACTGGTATCCAAGACATAGTTATCAATACAGCCAGGGATTTGGAATGGTTACACACAGGGCCAAATATTTTCATTTCAGCTTAGAATGGGATAAAGCTGAGAATGAAATTTCTGGCTCCATGTTCCTCTTGTTCCATAACAAGAGGATAGGGAAGGATAGCTCCTTCCCAATCTCTCTGACTACACATTAACATTCGCTGGGCCACTTGAAATGTCCTGGGATTACTTTTGTCAACATAATTACTGAAAAGCAATTATTGAGGGACTCTGTGGCTCAATGTAACCCAGAGTGACAAGAACATGGACAGACTCCCTAAAGGTAGAGACAATGGCTCTGAGACACTGTCTCTGAATGGGCAACAAGGAGAACTTAACTTGAAAAAGAGCAACAGGATAGAGAAGGATACACAGAAGGCCAAAGTTCTTTACTACAGAAGAGAATAAGATATAGCAAAAAGTGAAGTGACTGGCACAATCTCCTGGCAAGATGGTTGTCTCAGGAGTAAGAACAATCTGCGGGAGAGAACAAAGGGAAACCTGCATTGTTCCTTCAGAAAGAGATGAAAATTTTCTGACATTGCCTTTTTTCCCCTGTCTTTTGAGGCATTAATGATTCATAGTTCACAGGTTCTGGTTTGTGGCCGACCTCTAGTATTTGGAAAGTGGTTTTGGTGCACTAATCCTTGAATAGGCTGTTTCTGTACATCGCAGGTCCTGAAGAATACCGCAAATGGGTGAGCTGTCTGCTCTTCAGAATGAAGGCATCTGCAGCAGCCAGTGGTTGGAGTTCTGCTGTTTATTACCATGCCAACACCAGTCTTTTAAGTACCAAGTCTTCAGTGACAAGAGGTCAATCGATCCTTTTGTATATCACAAACTGCTTTCAGTTAGTATGGGAGTAGAGTGGGAGCTCTCCACAATCCCTGATTTTTCACTGAGTTATTGACAGTCCCACTCTGCCTGTGAGAACCAAGATATAGTTAGAAAAACAGCAATGGGTGGGGCGCCTGGGTGATTCAGTTGGTTAAAAGGCTGACTTAATTTTGGCTCAGATTATGATCTCACGGTCATGAGTTTAAGCCCCACATCAGTCATTGGGCTCACAGCATGGAGCCTGATTCAGATCCTCTGTCTCCCTCTTTCTGGCATTACTCCACTCATGCTCTCTCTCCCTCTCTCTTTCTCAAGAATAAATGTTAAAAATTTTAAGAAAAAGAAAAAGAAAAACAGCATGGGAATGGACCCATGGAGGGACAAAGTTCCTCCTTTCCTAGGAGAGTGGGATCAAGTTGAAAATAAAGCAACCAGTATAATCTATTTGAAGCTGCGTCTTCAGAATAAGAAGCACCTCTGCACTGGGGAAAGGGAAAAATACTACTGGTTCTACCTGGTAGCCCAGTACAGAGGAAGCCTTCATCTGAAATTCAAATGTGAATGGGATAAAACTGAAAATGTATAGCTCAGTATTTTCTTGTTTCCAGAGGCACGACTGGATTTCTCCCAACACCTCTGGGCCTGCTTACATGCAAACATTCTGTGTTGAGCAACTAATGTCCTAGGTTTCCTGATGTACACATAGTTCTAAAACACAAGTGGTGAGAGGCCCCAAAGCCCAATGTATTCCAGAGTTGACCCAATTCCTCAGTTAAAATAAGAGTGAATTGGTCTTAAATTCTGACCATGAATGCCTACCAGAGTAAACCTAGTTTGAAAAAAAAAAGATTGAAAATATGGACATGGATAAACAGAGGCCCAAAGTTCTTTCTTACAGATTAGAAGAGTATAAATCGAAAAATAAAATGACTAGTATAATCTCAAGAGTAAGAAACAACAGTGGTTTGAGTGAGGGGAAATGTCCATTGACTACGGTATGCCCCTACTGCAAGAAATGTTCATCCAGAACTTTAAGACAGGAATTATTCTGACCATTGTTTGTTTTCCTGCCCTTACCATCAATTATAGATGCAATATTCATTTAGTGGTTCAGGGTCAGTCTCCCTGTTGACCTTCAAGTGTTTGGAACCAGGATCTGGTGCAGGAGTCCTTGAGTGGGTTCTTTCTGCACTGACCCATCTCTGGGAGAAAAATACCCATCTGAGAGCCTTCTGGTTTTCAGAATGAAGGAAGCTCAATCAGCTGGTTGAGGGACACAATCAGGGTAAACATCACCATTCCACCTACAGCCTGCCAAGCACCACATTTCAGTAAAAAGAGAGCATCTCTCCCTTTGGGATATCAAAAACTGTTCTTGGTTAGCACAGGAAGTGAGGGGGAGCTCTTCATTAATCCTTGAGTGCTTTTCATGTGAATGACAACCCCCATTTCTTCTTAATGTGTGACCCAAGACTTCGTTAGAAAATCCACAAGGGTGTGGGAACACATGGAGGGCCAGAGTTCATTATTTTAGGAGAAAATGGGATATAACAGAATGCAGTGCCTAGCTTTATTTCCCCTTGCTTCAGAACTGAGGCTGGCCCCATCCCACTCCTCTGTCCATGCCTACATGCAAAACATTCTGTGCTGGGCTCCTTCAAGTGCCCTACATCTTTTATAGCCAATGTAAGGCTGAGAGACAAGCCCTGTGGGCCCGCGTTGCCCAACTTTTCTCAAAGTTGGAAGAACTTGGCCTGACTCCCCAGTTGACATGACACGAAATTGCTCTTACATTCTGGCCCTGAATCCCCACACTGAGTGCCTAGGTAGAAAAATTATAGAAAGGCCAAGATGGATGAACAGCATGGAAGCTTTTTTGCACCTCTCATCCCTGAAGTGCAGCCAGATCAACAATAAACCATCTTGCATACCTAGGAAACTGCATTGAGGATTAATACAACAATCTGCACAACCTGAACCACAGAACTTGGCAAGTATGCAGCATGGAGAGGTGAACCGGAGGAGAGAAAAGCCGTGGAGGGCAGAGAGCTGTTTCTGCTTGAGGAGAGAGGATGGAGATGGAGGGAGAGAAAGGGGGAAGCACTCAAAGCAGCTGGAGAGAAAAAGCCAGAGTGGAAACACCCACCAGAAAATGAAAAAAAAAAGTAGAAAGGAAAAAGGAGAGGGCTTAATTTCATAAAGACTATATGAACAGGGGGAGTGCAGAGTCTGAAACTCTGCAGCTCAATACCTGGTGGTGCTCCGGTGGGAAGGGCAAATCCCTGGATGCAGAGAGCAAGGTCTGAGGGATCCTTGGGCCACACGGGGAGAGGTGTTTCCCCTGCTGGGAGGACATTTGTTAGACAGTGCAGACCCCAGAGAATGGCCACATTCACTGGTGTTGAAGCAAGGACATTAAGGGTGAAGCCTGGTGCCAGATGTGTGTTGTGGTTTGTCATAATCCCTGAAATGCTGCAGTTACATGACCATGTGAACTTTTTCTAGGATGGACTGGAACCCAGCTGCAGATTCTGGGCAACAGCAGCACAGTATCCCAAAAGTTCCTGGGGGTGGGCCAGCACCCAGCCATTGCTCAGCGAGACCATCACCTAGAGGGTCGGAACAGGTCAAACCCACAGTCCCTCAGATATGAGGGGTTGGATAACAGCCTCATCTGAGATAAAACTCAGGAGGGTGGTGCTGCCTGGAAGCCTGACAGCTTGGTCATAGACAGTGTAGAAGCAGGGTGTGAATGGAACCCAGAGACAAAAGAGAGGTGCTTTATTGCTGGACTGGGAGAGTAGAGTTCTGATACTAGAGACTGGGTAGCTGGGTGATGCCATTTTCACCCCTCCCATGCATATGCATACATGCCTAGGTGTGCCACAGCAATCCACCCCAGTAAGCTAAGCAGCGCCATCTAATGGAGTATGGAGCTGTCACACTAAGCCCCGCCCAACTGGGCCAACCACATTCTTGAAGAACACCACAAGTGTCTCTGTCTACTTGGTTAAAGGACTATAAAGTACTACATACTTTGACTTCTAGGGGAAACCGAATGTAATTTCAATCATATTTGATTCTGTTCACTGGTCCATCTATTCAATTTTTTTCTTTTCTTATTCTTGAATAGAGAAAGAGAAAAAAATTATTTTTACTTTCCATTTTTATTGAAAAGATTTTCTTTAAAAATTTTCTACTATATTTTTCATTTCTTTGTAAATTTTTTAAATTCTATTTTAATTCCATTAATTCATTTTATTCTATTTTATTGTATCCATTTGTTCAAATTTCCCACCATTTTCCTTTTTTCCCTTTTAAAAATTTTCTTATCTTTCCCTTATTTTCCTCTAAGTTTTTTCAACAACCAGATCAAAACATGCCTGGAATCTAGCATTCTTTATTCGACTTTTTTGTGTTTTTTTTAACTTTAATTTTTTTAACTTTATTAATTCCTTTTCTTCCTTCAAAATGATGAAACAAAGGAATTCACTCCAAAAGAAAGAACAGGAAGAAATGAAAGCCAGGGACTTAACACAGATACAAACAAAATGGCTGGACCAGAATTTAGAGTCACAATAACAATACTAGCTGGGGTTGAAAATAGATTAGAATCCCTTTCTGTTGCTATAAGAGAAGTAAAAGCTAGTCAGGATGAAATTTTAAAAAATGCTATAACTGAGCTGCAATCGTGAATGGATGCCACAGCAGCAAGGATGGATGAAGCAGAGAAGCAAATCAGCAATATAGAGGACAAACTTATGGAGAATAATGAAGCAGAAAAGGAGACTAAGGTAAAAGAGCGTGGTATAAGAATTAGAGAACTCAGTGACTCATTAAAAAGGAATAACATCAGAATCATAGTGGTCCCAAAAGATTAAGAAAGAAAAATGGGGAGAAGGTTTATGTGAGCAAATCATAGTAGAAAACTTTCCTAACCTGTGGAAAGACACAGACATCAAAATCTAGGAAGCACAGAGGACTCCCATTAGAATCAACAAAAACCAACCATCAACAAGGCATATCATAGTCAAATTCCCTGAGTCAAAATACTCAGGCAAGGAAAGAATCATGAAAGCAGCAAGGGAAAAAAGTTCTTGACCTACAAGGGAAGGCAGATCAGGTAGGCAGCAGACCTAGCCACAGAAACTTGGCAGGCCAGAAAGGAGTGGCAGGATATATTCAATGTGCTGAACTGGAAATATATGCAGCCAAGAATTGTTTATCCAGCAAGGATATCATTCGAAATAGGAGAGATTAAAAAGTTTCCCAGACAAAAATTAAAGGAGTTCATGACCACTAAACTAGCCCTGCAAGAAATTTTAAGGGGGATTCTCTGAAGGGAACACACACACACACACACACACACAAGACCAAAAGCAATGAAGACTAGAAAGGATCAGAGAACACCACCAGAAACTCCAACTCTACAGGCAACACAATGGCAATAAATTTTTATCTTTCAGTATTCACTCTAAACATCAATGGACTGAACACTCCAATCAAAAGAAATAGAGTAACAGAATGGATAAGAAATAAAGACCCATCTATATGCTGTTTACAAGAGACTAATTTTAGACCTAAAGACACCTTCAGATTGAAAATAGGGGTATGGAGAACCATCTATCATTCTAATGGTCACCAAAAGAAATCCAGAGTAGCCATACTTATATCGGACAATCTAGATTTTAAAATAAAGACTGTAACAAGAGATGAAGAAGGACATTATATCATAATTAAGGGGCTTATCCAACAAGAAGATCTAACTATTGTAAACATTATGCTCCAAACGTGATAGCACCCAAATATATAAATCAATTAATCACAAACATAAAGAAACTCATTGATGATAATACCATAATAGTAGGGGACTTCAACACCCCACTTACAACAGTAGACAGATCATCTAAACAGAAAATCAACAAGGAAACAATGGCTTTGAATGACACACTGGACCAGATGGAGTTAACAGATATCTACAGAACATTTCATCCTAAAGCGACAGAATACACATTCTTCTCCAGTGCACATGGAACATTCGACAGAATGGATAACATACTGGAACACAAATCAGCCCTTAACAAGTACAAAAAGATTGAGATGATACCATGCATATTTTCAGACCACAATGCTATGAACTTTGGAATCAATCACAAGAAAAAATTTGGAAAGATAACAAATACTTGGAGACTAAAGGACATCCTATTAAAGAATAGTCTAACCAAGAAGTTAGGAAATTAAAAAGTACATGGAAGCCAATGAAAATAACACCACATCCCCAAACCACTGGGACACAGCAAAGGTGGTCATAAGAGGAAAGTATATAGGAATCCAGGACTTCCTAAAGAAGGAAGAAAGGTCTCAGGTACACAACCTAACCTCTTAAAGTTGGAAAAAGGGCAGCAAATAAAACCCTAAACCAGCAGAAGATAGGAAATAAAAATCAAAGCAGTAATCAATGCCATCAAAACAAACAAACAACAAAACAGTAGAACAGATAAAGAAAGCAGGAGCTGGTTCTTTGAAAAAATTAACAAAATTGATAAACCCCTAGCCAGTTCATTCAAAAAGAAAAAGGAAAGGACCCAAATAAATAAAATCAAGAATGAAAGAGGAGAGGTCACAACCAATACAACTGAAATACAAACAATAAAGAGAATATTATGAGCAATTATATGCCGATAAAATGGGAAATCTGGGAGAAATGGACAAATTTCTAGAAATATATAAACTACCAAAATGGAAACAGGAAGAAATAGAAAATTTAAACAGACCCATAACCAGTAAAGAAATCGAATTAGTAATAAAAAATCTCCTGAAAAACAAGAGTCTAAGGCCGGATGGCTTTCCAGGGGAATTCTACCAAACATTTAAAGAGGAGTTAACACTTATTTTTTTGAAACAGTTCCAAAAAAAAAAAAAAAAAAAAAGAAATGGAGGGAAAACTTCCAAACTCATTCTATGAAGCCAGCATTACCTTGATTCCAAAACCAAAAAAAGACCCCACTAAACAGGAGAACTAAAGACCAATTTCCCTGATGAACATGGATGCAAAAATCCTCAAGATACTAGCAACCATATCTGACAATACATTAAAATATTCACCACGGCCAAGTGGGATTTATACCTGGGATGCAGGGCTGGTTGAATATCCGCAAAAACAATCAATGTGATACATCACATCAATAAAAGAAAGAATAAGAACCACAGGATCCTCTCAATAGATGCAGAGTAAGCATTTGACAAAATACAACATTGTTTCTTGATAAAAACCCTCAAGAAAGTAGGGATAGAAGGATCATACCTCAAGATGATAAAAGCCATATATGGAAGACCAGCCACTAATGTCATCCTCAACGGGGGAAAAGTGAGTTTTTTCCCTAATGTAAGAACATGACAGGGATGTCCACTCTCACCACTGTTATTCAACATGGTTTTGGAAGCCTTAGCCTCAACAGACAACACAAAGGAATAAAAGGCATCCAAATTGGCCAAGAGGAACTCAAAATTTCACTCTTCACAGATGACATGATACTTTGTATGGAAATCCCAAACGTTTCCACCAAAAAAACCTGCTAGAACTGATCTATGAATTTAGCAAAGTTACAGAATATAAAATCAATGCACAAAAATCAGTTGCATTCCTATACACTTATACACCAATAATGAAGCAACAGAAAGAGAAATCAAGGAATTGATGTCATTTACAATTGCACCAAAACCCATAAAATACCTAGGAATAAATCTAACGAAAGTGGTGAAAAAATATATACACTGAAAACTATAGAAAGCTTATAAAAGAAATTGAAGAAGACACACAAAAAAATTGAAAAATATTCTATGCTCCTGGATAAGAACAAATGTTGTTAAAATGTCAATACTACCTAAAGCAATCTACATATTCAATAAAATCCCTATCAAAAGAACACTAACATTCTTCACAGAGCTAGAACAATCTTAAAATTTGTATGGAACCACAAAAGACCCCAAATAGCCAAAGCAATCCTGAAAAAGAAAACCAAAGCTGAGGCATCACAACTCTGGACTTCAAGATGTATTGCAAAGTTTTAATCAACTAGACTGTATGGTACTGGCACAAAAATAAACACACAGATCAATGGAACAGAATAGAGAACCCAGAAATGGACCCACAAACATATGGCCAACTAATCTTTGACAAAGCAAGAAAGACTATTCAATGGAATAAAGACAGTCTCTTCAGCAAATGGTGCTGGGAAAACTGGACAGCGACATGCAGAAAAAAATGAACTTGGACCACAGTCTTACACCATACACAAAAATAAACTCAAGATGGATGAAAGACCTAAATAAAAGATAGAAAGCCATCAAAATCATAGAAAAGAAAGCAAGCAAAAATCTCTTTGACCTCAGCCAATGAGTTTCTTACTCAACACATTTCTGGAGGCAAGGAAAACCAAAGCAAAAATGAACTATTGGAACTCATCAAAATAAACAGTCTTGCACAGCGAAGGAAACAATCAGCAAAATTAAAAGGCAACCGACAGAGTGGGAGAAGATATTTGCAAATGACATAGCAGATAAAAGGTTGTTATCCAAAATCTATAAAGAATTTACCAATTCAACACCCAAAAAAAACAAATAATCCAGTAATAAGAAATGGGCAAAAGACATGAATAGACACTTCTCCAAAGAAGACATCCAGATGGCCAACCGACAAATTAAAAAAATGTTCAACATCACTTATCATCAGGGGAATACAAATCAAAACCACAATGAGACACCACCTCACACCTGTCAGAATTGCAAACATTAACAACTCAGGCAACAACAGATGCTAGCGAAGATATGGAGAAAGAGGATCTTTTTTACATGGTTGGTGGGAATGTAAACTGGTGCAGCCACTCTGGAAAACAGTATGCAGGTTCTTCAAAAAAATTAAAAATAGAACTACCCTATGACCCAGCAATTGACCAAGAATCTATCCAAGGGTTACAGGTGTGCTGTTTCAAAGGGGCACATGCACCCCAATGTTTATAGCAGCACTATCAACAATATCCAAAGTATGGAAGAGCCCAAATATCCATCAACTGATGAATGGATAAAGAAGATGTGGTATATATATATGGAGTATTGGCAATAAAAAAATAATAAAATCTTGCCATTTGTAACTATGTGGGTGGAACTAGAGGGTATTAGTTAAGCAAAATTAGTTGGAGAAAGACAAATTTCATATGACTTCACTCATATGAGGAATTTAAGACACAAAAAAATGAACATAAGGGAAGGGAAGCAAAAATAATATGAAAACAGGGAGCGGGGCGCCTGGGTGGCTCAGTCAGTTAAACGTCTGACTTCGGCTCGGGTCATTGTCTCACAGTTTGTGACTTTGAGCCCCACGTTGGGCTCTGTGCGGACAGCTTGGATCCTGGAGTCTGCTTTGGATTCTGTGTTTTCTTCTCTCTCTGCCCCTTCCCCACTTGTGCTCTGTCGCTATCAAAAATTAATAAATCTAAAAAATATATTTAAAAAAACAGGAAGGGAGACAAAACAGAAGAGAAAATATAAAGAACAAACAGAGGGTTGCTGGAGGGGTTGTGGGAGGGGGGATGGGCTAAATGGGTAAGGAATATTAAGGAATCTACTCCTGAAATGATTGTTACACTACATGCTAACTTGGATGTAAACTAAAAAATTAATTAATTAAAAAAAATTTTTTTAAAAAAGAAAAAGTTTAAGGGGATGGGAATGGATACATCAATGACCCAAGTTCTTCACTGTAGTTGAGGGAGGAACAAAGTTGAGAATGAAATGAGTAGCTAAGGTTCTTCTCGCCCAGAAGTGAGGCCAGCACCCTTCCAACTCCTCTCAGCTTGGCCTATATGCAGAAATTCTGCTCTGGACACCTTCGAATACCTTATTCCTCTCATTAATATAGGTATGAAAGGCAAGTCTCAAGGGGCCCCATTGCTCAAACTATCCCTGAGTAAGATTAACTCAAGGAGACTGCCCAGTTAAAAGCTGGGGAAATCTTTCTTGGGTGTTGGTTGTGAATGTTTCACAGGGAAAACCTAGTTTGAAAAAGAGCAAATTAATGATGGAAATGGATATATGGACTGCCAAAGTTCTCCATATCAAATGAGAATGGTATAAATCTGACACCAAAGTGACTAGCACACTCTTTTGGCAAGCTAGCTGTCTTGGGAATAAGAAACACTTGGCTGGGGCAAAGGAAACCTCCACTGGCTGCCCTGGGAACCAGTTTTGCAAGAATTCTTCACTGGGACTTCAGAAAAGGGATGAGAAGCTTCTGGCACTGAATGGACTTCTTACCCTATCCTACAGTGGATAGTCACCAGTGGTTTGGATATCATGGGTTTTAACACCTATGTATTTGTAATCAGGCTCTGTCGATTGCACTTGAATGAGCAATGCACTGACCAGTTCTGGGAGCTGAATCTGGAAAAAATTTGCCTTTTGGTATGAAGTCATCTCAGGAAGCTATGGGAGGGAAGCAAACTGGGTAACCATCACTGTGCCTGCACAAAACTACAAAACTGCCAAGACCCACAAGCTCAGTAACAGTTATCTTTATTCTGGGATATCAGAAACTGATTGCTCTAGGCTAGCATAGGAATGGAGTGGGAGCTGGCCACCAATCCCTAGGCACTCACTGTGTGGATGAAAGCCTTATAACATCTCAGTGTGACTCCTGACCTCATTAGAAAGACAGCTAGGGGATC
The DNA here is from genome assembly GCF_018350215.1 of Panthera leo. NCBI lineage: Eukaryota > Metazoa > Chordata > Mammalia > Carnivora > Felidae > Panthera > Panthera leo. The sequence goes on from NC_056692.1 coordinate 24,469,840, forward strand.
AGAATTGATACCTGATGGGTCAAAGTTCTTCATTTCAGCAGAGAATGGGATAAAACTGAAAATAAAATGACTAGCTCTGTTTCCCTTCTCCCCAGAAGTGAGGATGCTTCCTTCCAATTCCTCTGGCTTTTGTACACCAACATTTTGTCTGGCAATCTTCAAATGTCCCATATCTTTTATTGTCAAAATATTTCTAAAAGACAAGTCCCAAGGGTTTTTTTGCCCAACCTACTATGCCAGAGTCTGCATAACTTGGCCAGGCTCCCTAATTAAAATGAGAGACATTTCTCTTAAGTCTGGCCTTGAATTTCCCACAGTGGAGACCTATTTAAAAAAAGAGAGAGAAGATATGGGAATGGATAGACAGAAAGCCAAAAATCTTCATTTCAGACGAGAATAGGATAATTCTGGGAATGAAGTGAATAGCACAATCTGCTGGCAAGTTCACTGTTTTCTGGGCTGCATAAATGGGAATCATCCCTCTGCTAAACCTGAGAGTCCTGTCTGCAAGATCTGTGCATTCTGTTTTCTAAATGTTTATTTATATTTGGGAGAGAGAGACACACACAGAGTGTGGGCAGAGAAGGCACAGAGAGAGAGGGACACACAGAATCTGAAGCAGGCTCCATGCTCTGAGCTGTCAGTACAGAGCCCAACATAAGGCTTGAACTCACAAACTACGAGATCATGACCTGAGCCAAAGTCAGATGCTTAAACAACTGAGCAACCCAAGCTCCCCGTTATCTGTGAATTCTTACCTCAGGTAGGGCAAGGAGTCCTTTGACCCTCAGCTTTCTTCCAGCCCTTTCCTTCAATGGATAGAGGCAGTAATAATTAGGTGATGGTGGTGTTCGCTCTCAGCTAACACTTGTGTGGGACTGGGCTCTGGTCTTGTAAACTTTGATCTTTTTCCTTGTTGACAAGCTCAGGAATTGCAATGTGCATAAGCAAAACTTCAGCTGATAGGAATGCAGGCAATTCAGGCAGCAGGGGGGAAAGCCTTAGCAGGGTGACCATTGCAATACCAATCACAGCCTGCCAAGCACCATATGTTCAGTAAGAAGAGGACAGTGTTTCCTCAATGATATAAGAAATTGATTTGTCCAATTGGCAAGGAAATGGAGTGGGAGCTTGTTGCCAATTGCTGGGAGATTGCTCTCTAGGTGACAGCTGCATTGCCTTTGACTCCTTACCGCTGATATATTTACTTTGCCCTAGAAGTAAGGCAGGCTGTTTTCAACACCGCCCATTTGTCCACAGGAAAACCTCTTGTGCCAAACACTTTCTACTGCCCTATGGCTCCTGATTCCTGTTGCCAATGTAAGTTTGGTAGGGAAGCCCATGAATCACCCTTTGTCCAAGCTATCCCACATTCAGGGAACTTGGTATAAAAGACTTGACAATTAAACTCAGAGGAGAGGCTTCCAGACTCCTGCCCACAAGGCCCCACAGGGAAGAACTGGTTAATAATAATAGTAATAAGTACTTATTATTATTATTTAGTAGGAAACACACTGAGGACTAAAGTTCTTCACCTTATATTAAAATGGAATGAAGCAGGGACTACTGACATGAGCACCATTTCCTAGGCAAGCTTGGTGTCCTGAGAGTAAGAAGGAAACACATGGGGGGTTAGGATGAAGGGAAGCACCAGGCACAAGAACACTGCATCGTGAACTTGATAGACCAGGAAGGCTTCTGGCTCTTGCCTTTCTCTTCCATTCAGTGGGTAGAGGCACTTGTTATATAGCTAAACTTTGGCTTCTTTGTGCTGGCTGGCAGCCATGTCTGTGGAACTGGGTTCTGGTCCCAGAGTCCTGGAATGGACTCTCTGTCCTGACCATCTGGTGAAGAAGAATGCTCATGCTCAAACTTTGATTTTCTCAGAATGCAGGAATCTCACAGGGGAAGTGGGTTAGGGGGCAACCAACCCTCCTCAGGTGAACAGAAGACTGCAACACACAGAGATCTCAGTAAATGAGGACAATATTTCCTTAGTAATCGCTATGTGTTAGCTGGTTGTGAATGCTGGGCACTCTCTGAGTAACAGCCACATGGTTCCTGAGTCTGACCTCTGACCTCCACCTCCCTTTGCACATAAGTGAGGATGGCTCCCTCAAATAACACTTGCCCCTACTCACAGGAAACCGTCTTGTGCAGAACACTTTACAATGCTTTTTGCCTTTTGTTTCCAAGATAGGTCTCGTAGATGAGCCCATGGAGAACCCATTGTCCAAGTTATCCTGGATTTAGGGGAACTTAGCAGGACTCCACAATTAAAATCAGAGAGAAATACTTCCAAGCTCATAATCCCTTACAGAAAAACCCTCTTAGAAAAAGATCAAGGGGAGGCACCTGAAGTCTCAGTTGTTTAAATGTCAGACTTCACCTCAGGTCATGATCTCACAGTTCAAGGGTACAAGCCTCAAGTTAGCCTCTGTACTGACAGCTCAGAGCCTGGAGCCTGCTTTGAATTCTGTATCTCCCTCTCTGTATGCCCCTCCCCCACTTATACTGTCTTTCTCAAAAATAAAACACTAAAAAAATTGAAAAGAAAAAGATCAGGGGTGCCTGAATGGCTCAGTCGGTTGAGCGTCCGACTTCAGCTCAGGTCATGATCTCAAGGTCTGTGGGTTCAAGCTCCACGTTGGGCTCTGCGCTGACAGCTCAGAGTCTGGAGCCTGCTTCAGATTCTGTGTCTCCCTCTCTCTGCTCCTCCCCTGCTCTCTCTCTCAAAAATAAACATTAAAAAAATTTTTAAAGAAAAAGATCAAGGGAAATGGAAGGGATGCACTTTGGTCCAAATTATTTGTCTCAGACTATATAATAGAATAAAGCAGTGAGTGAAATTACTGGCACAATTCCTCAGGGAAGCTTGGTTACCTAGGAGTATGGAAAACTTGTGGGCTCTAGAGAAATAGAACATATTTTAGCTAAATCTGGGAGCCCTAGTGTAGTACAAAAACCCTAATTTGACCTCAGTGTAGGAGGGCTTGGAGCTCTGGGCAGCTTGGCAGCTTTTCTAGTTAGGGGTAAAAGCTGTGGTGATTTGGAGGATGGAGTTTCAGTATGGGCTGATGCCCAAGTCTGTGGTAGTGGGCTCTGATTTTTTTTTTTTAGTTTTTGAGTAGCTTCTTTCTACTTTCACCTCCTGGGCAAAAGGACAGGGCATGCAGGGACACTTAGACTATCAGAAAGCAGGATGCTCAGGCAGTCTATGGCGAGGGGAACTGAGCACTGGAAGAGTCACTGCACAAACATAAGACTTAAATGCCCCAAGTTTCTAGGAAGGCAATATTTTTTCCTTGATATCAGAAATTAGTTTTTGTGGGAGTAGAAAACAATCTCCATGTATGCTCACTGGGAATTAATCAGTGTTATGAGTGTGACTTTTTGTTTGTTTTTTTTCCCTCTGACTATGGCCCTGAAGGCCCTGTCTCCACGGACTTTTGCCACAGAAATGAGGCCAACTGTCTCCCAATATCACCTGCCCCCACCCACAAATAATCCTCTTGTCCTTAATACATTCAAGTCCCCACTACCTCCTGTTCCCAAATTAGATCTGACAGACACCCCAGGGGCACCTTTTTATCTAGCTATTCCACATTTATGGGAACTTGGAATGAATCCACATTTAAAATTGGAGAAAACGGCTGCCAGACCCTGGCACTGAATGTCTCATAGTGAACACATGGTTAGGATAAGTGTAAGGGGAATTAAAAATGCTACACTGAGGGCTAAAGTTCATCTAGAATGAAAAACGAATGAGGCTGTAGAGAATGATACTAGTACAATTCCCAGGGCAAGTTTGGTGTTCAAGAAGTAAAAAAGCCCTGTGTGCTGAAGAGAAATCCACTAGCTATATCAGGGAGACCTGTGGGCAAAAGTCATGCAAACCCAACCTTAATAAGGTCAGGAATGTATCAAGCTATCACCAACTTTCAAGCCCTTCCCATCTGTGGATAAGGGCAGTCTACAAGATAGTCACAAGGTAGGATCTTGCTCCTTGGGAAGTCTGCAGAATCAGGTGGTGGTATTTTAGTGTTTTAGTATTTTTGTGCTCTCACCTGCTCGGTGAATGGACTTTACATGCATGAACCCTGAGTGTCTAAAGAGGTAGGGAGCTTAGGCTTTCCTGAAAGGGGTGGACAGAGAGCAGTGCAATGGTCCCATGCCAACAGAAACCTGAAAAACGCAGCATTCTTACTGGCAGGAAGGCAAACTTTACTTTTCTATATGAGAAAATAATAGCTACATGATGACACCCGGTGTGAGTACAGGCTCCCTGGGAATTACTGGGCACTGTCTGAATGACAGCCTCATGCCTCCTGAATTTGACCCTAGTCCTTGCTCTGGAAATGAGATCAGATCCTTCCCAACATCATCTCCCTCTGTGCACAGGCAAACCTCTTGTGTTGAACAGTTTCAAATATCCTGGTGACTCCTTTTGCCAAGGTTTGTCTTGCAGCAGAGTTTCATGGACTCCTGTTGCCCAGCCTATCCAAGATTACTGGGAACTAGTCAAAACTCCATGATTAAAATCAGGAATGCTCCCAGATTATGTCTGTGAATGTCCCTTAATGAAATCTTCATTCATTAAAGAGCAAGGGAATCTGAAGGGATGCACTGAGGACCAAATGTCTTCCTTTCACATAAAAATGTTATAAAGCTTCAAAAGAAGTCACAACACTTTTCCGTGGGTAAGGTTGGTGTCAGCATCAATATCAGTGGGCCAGGTCCAAGGTGAACATCCATTACCTACACTTAGGAGCCCTTTGTGAAAAAGGGCTATCACTATTTTCCATTGCTTTCCTTCAAGAATAGAGCAGTGGTGATTTGGGGGTCTTGTCTGGATCCTGGCTGACACCTACATCTGTGGAAATGGGCTCTGGTCTTTTAGTTATGGAGTTTTTCTATCCTCACCTCTTCAAGGTATGGACTTTGCATGGACAAACTGTTAATATCTCAGAATGTAGGAAGCACAGGCATTCCAAGATGTTGGTAGAGAGCAGTTAGCAACCATGTGGGTCAAAACAATCCTGCCAAGCACTGAGTTCTCAGTAACAGAACAATCTGGTTTCACTAAGTTAGAAGTGTTTGAAAACCCAAGCAGGGCCTACAAAGAAAGTGCAATATACTCAATTCTGTGATACAACCCTGTGGGGAAACCACCTTTCAACCAATATCATGTTTCATTAGGTGAGAAGTGTTTGAAAACCCATGCAGGACCTATTCAGAAAGTGCCCTATACTCAACTCTGTCAAACAGCACAAACTAACATCTTTCACATACACCACAAAATAACCAACATGTAGCTAACACATACTAAGATCTTTGCACCAAACACATTCCAGACACATACCATTATACACCACAAAGAGCACTCATAATCCTCACAAAATTCCTGTGTCACACATAAGCTCCCAACATAAAACACACAAAACAAGCCACAACATACCTAAGTACCACACAGTAACACTTATGTAGAACTCTCTTGTGGTCTTTCTTATCCTGCTTATAAGTCAGATAAAGACACACACCGCATGTACACTACACCAACAATTCACATTACACACACATCACATATACAAAACATAAATCACACAAACCACACATACATCACACTACATACACAACACATATTCCCTACACATACTTCCCATATAACACACACAGAAATACTCATACACCAGCGACATATTGCTTATAAACCACATAAATACACACATCTGTACATAAACACATCACACACCTAACAAACACAACTCCTACACATTCCCATATACCAAATTTCTGAACTACACACACAAACACACACACACTACAGATACCACAAATTCAAAATCCACATATCCACAACACATATGACATGTCATGTTCACAACACATACACAATTATACAGCCATCAAACACACCCCACCTTCACCACACAAGAACTTCACAGAAATCACACAAATATGACACATATAGACATCCCACATATAAACCACAAATACAAAACACATATATTCCATATACACATACAACATACATGCCACCAAGCTGACCTTTCACATACTTACCAGATGCAAACTACACACACACCACACAGAACACATACACCACACACTTCACACTCATGTCACACACAGACCTACACACACCAAACTTACATATACCAACAAGCATACATATGACAAATACACACACAGTACAAACATCACACAACACTTTTATCACACACAAACACCACTTAAACACTACTCACACACCACATATCACACACACACATCAAACATACACCAACCACACATATACCAAGCAAAAACACAACACATACATTATACACACACATAGCACACACTACACCTATAGCACACACACATTTCATACACACAACACACTTATACAACAGACTGACACTACACATACACTATAGATATAGGGCACACATATGCCAAATATACACCTCGGATGCACAATATGAAATCACAATTTCATTGCACACACAGCACACATACTCTATATGCATTGCTCTAAGGAAACATGAGTCATAAACACACCATGCATATACAACAGACATATAACATATACACCATAAACACCACACAGAGAACAGTGTCACCAAACAACATGACACATTGGCTTCAAACACACACACCACACATGCACCACACATATAACACCTACATCACACATACCACACACACCATTCAAATGTACCACACCAATGAACACACCACAGATTCACTACATATGCTTCCCACATACCACATATTTATCACAGACACGCCATACATCCAACACATATTCACCAAAGACAAAATACATATACACATGTAACACACACAATGCCCCAATCCTCATAACATCAACATTGACCAGTAATGTGCACACACACACACACATACACACACAACAGAGAACTCATATTGCACATACACTGGTCAGCATACACACGGAATACATAACACATACACACCAAACACTAAACACATATTTGTAAAACACATACATGATATAGACCACACACAGACCACATATACTCCCAGACATCCCACAAACACAACTCACACATTACATAAATATTACACATACCTCACACATAGAACAACCACCAACTGCACTTATTCCAAACACACACATAGCACACACACCACACTTCTACATCACCCACACCATACCTATACCACAACACATGCTGACCTCACACATGCTATACAAAGAACACACATAGAAATCAAACTGATTTATACCACCATACAGCATAGATACACCCCACGCATATACTGTCCAATACTTGCCAAATAAGTGCCACAGACAACATATACATCACATTTTCAGTGCACCTGTCACGTTCACCACACGTACCTTACACAGAATTCACAAATACACACTGCAGATGCAAAACCTAGACATCACACACAGCCTCACTTACACAACACAAATACCATTCCCATACACACATATACCGCACTCACACACATACACCAGACATTCACAGCTCATACACTGTGCACACCACAGAAACACAACATATATAACTTATGCATGCACCACACCCAAAACACCCATGCTACACATACACGATGCACACACCACACATATGACACACAAACAAGCCAGGCATACACAGAAATGCTATACCTACAGCACACACTAGCTCACATACACTGCACAGATACCACATGCAAAACTCCATATGTACAACACACACACACTCCACACATATACCAACACACACAGCATGCCATACCCCTCACACAGGACACATATGCTCCCATGCCCCACAAATATATGACACATACACTACACATATGCCACAAGTATACCACAGAGACACCTCACAAACAAGGTGTATATTAAACAAATATACATGACATACACAAAACAGACTCACAATGAATATGCCACAGACACCACACACACCACCAGTACCACACACAAAGACATATACACTGATAATTTTCATGCATATGCTACACACATGGATGCACAGGCTGCCTGCCTACAACACACATACTTCACAGGTGACACACACACCACACATATAAAAATATATCACAAAATAACCACACAAGTCCCCCCACACACAAAGGCCACACCTACAACTTCTACAGCAAAAGTATACCACGGTCACACATATGTGTATGTTCCCACATGCACATAACCACAGAAACACCACTCACATTACACAAATACCACATGCTTGGACACAAAGCACCTAAGTCAACATCAAACGTGCAATACACATGCCAAACATTCATCATGCACACATCACACACATTACACACACAGAATACATATGACACCAATACATATGACACACACACCAAACAACACACATACAACACAGACATATGCCACACGTACACCATAGGAATACCTCCCACACACCCCATGTATACCACACCCATGCTAAATAGACACTACACACAACATAGCCACCCAAGTTTTACACCACACACACCACACACTCATACATATCACAAATAGAAGACATATATTTCAGTAACGTACCTTGTACACACAATTCCACAGCATATATATCACAAAGACACTATAATATTACCACACTTTAAACGTGTGTTTAAACACACATACCATACATATGTAAATCACTGCCACACAAATAACACACAACTACCCACACTGCACAGACCACACTTACTCTGCATATACTGCACATATAAACCATGTTAACAATTCATATAAACCACAACACACAGTTCACATGCACCACACCAAAACAAATACTAAGTTCTACACATACAGTGCACTCACACCACAGATATTATACACACACACACACAAATACAAAGCACAAACCCTACACCTACACTGCAAACACACTGCACATATTCAACACACATTCAAATACACACGAACACCACTCATAGGAACACATAATTCACACTCACACCCACCCACCACACCACACCTTATTCAACACACACACACATGCACACACTCAAATGCACCACACAAATATCACTCACAAGAACACATACTTCACACCCACACCCACACACCACACCTTCACCACAAATACACCCCACATATACCTCACACATGCTCAGCATACACACACCACACACAACACATATTCCATACAAACATACCAGACTCCACTTATTTTCCATACATAAAACACACACAGAAAACATGCACCATGCACACAAAACATACCCCACTCTCACCCCACAGATACACTATTCTTTCACAGTGATACATACACACCACATATACTTCACAGAACCAACACATAAACACCACACACACAACAGGTACATCACAATTTCACCACACATACTACACATACCTCCCATGCACCACACCTAAAACACTCCTATTTCACAGAGACACTCAACATATACACCACAACACATATTCACAATGCCACAGCACACACATTCCACATTACCACAAACACACACATACACCACACATACACAAAACATGACACATATAGCAATGTACACACACAGCATGCATATGCTACACCCACTACATATGCAGCATTACTGCACATATCACATTCATGTACAACCACATGACACACAGAACACATTACCACACACAACATATATACCACACACACAAACAATATACATGTCATTTGATAACTACCCATATGGCACACACAAACTACACAGACACCACATTCATACCACAGATACACAGCACACACAAATGTCACACATATGACAAACACACCAAAAACTCCCTAGAGATACAAATAGTCATAGTCTACATCTATGCCACACACATACCACACACACCACCCACATGCACCACAAAGAAAAATCCTTTATGCCCAGGTCAAACACACACTACACATACACAACACATACATTGCATATACACTACAAATATACCACACACACAGCATACATCCTACCACCACACACCACACACACAATTACTTTGACCACAGACACACCACACATGCAAACATACATACATCACAAAGAACCACACCTACATCACACATGTGATACACAAACCAAATATATCAGCTAATATACATGCCATGTACACACCACAATATGCAAAACACACAAAATATGCATATGTCATGCAAACACCATACATATTGCACACACATCTCACATACACCACACCTAAGACATGCACATATTACTCACATACATCACCTTCTCAACACACAAAAACACATAACTATATACTCACCACACACACAACACACACAACATAAAAACTGCCACACAAACATCACTCAATCGCTTCAAACAAGGATTGCATATACCACACACAACACACATACAACAAACATCAACCACACACATACAAAACACTCACACACAACATGCACCACACACACCACATATAAACCAGATCACTCAACATAAAATACACAACAGATATACACTACACACACTAAACAAGCACCACAAACACAGCACACAATACCAAACACACACCACACAAACAATATTGGTGTAACACAAACAAATTTACACCACATATGCACAATGGGTAAACCACACACAGCACACATATACACCATCCACGTGACAAATATACACCACGCACATTTAACCTATTCACCACACTGACACCACACTCACCAATGCACGCCACAACATACTGCTCAAAACTCACACCTAATCCACACATACAAAAGACATATCTCACATGCAAATGCCAGATACACACCACATAACTATCACATGTAGGCCATACACTCCAATGCCTACACATCAAAAAAATCTACAAAGTACGAGTCCACAGATACACCAATAAGATAACACACATAGAAACTTGGCACTCACATCACACACTATATACACTCAACACACATACCACATGTTACCACACATATGACATTTACACCACACAGACACCACACCACACATCAAACACATATGACTTATAGGTCAAAACATGTGCATACATATACCACAAACACCAACCATACATATATCATACACGACACACAAACCAAAGATGCTACCACAGCAAACATAGATCACATACATATAACCCATATGTCATGTTGGTAATACACACAAACTGAACCGACAGCTCATATATAGCACATGCAGATATATGTCACCCATGCGCCATAGTTACACCACAAACACATCATATCACATTTATAACAAACCACATGCTAAATAGATATGACACACAACATATACAAAGAATTTCACCAGACAAAACACATGGACACATTACACACATACACCACACTTAACCCACACATATACAACATATATGCTTCACACATGCACATCACACACAAACCACACATATGCCACACACAAAAACCACACACACCAAAGACAACATATACAGCACACACATTCTACACATCAAAAACACATCACACCTACCATACACACATTACCTATACAGAACACACACCACACTTGATTCACCTATGCCACACCTACACACATCACAAATCATGCACAAAAATATCACATATACCACACATAAATACCACACATACGAAATACATATACTGCAAGCACAGATTCATGACACATACACCTCACACACCACAGAGATAAACAACACAGGTGCCATACACACAAACTCCACACATACTGCAAACACACCCTACATTTACCACAACTTATACCAGACATACTCCCACACATCATAGACATAACACACCTATCCTACAAGCACAGAGACAACCCAAATCCACTGCACACATACCACACAAACATGCACCAAATACACACCATGCACACCACAAGACATTTCTCAACCCACACCTACACCACTTCCACTCCATCCAACCACAAATATATACCGCATTTCACCACAAATATATGTTACACACATCACAAAACACACAAACACCACACAAAGATTGCATATATACCACACACTGCACATAAATTACACATATACCACGTACACACAAAACCCACACCACTCATATCCTGCACATAAAAGAGCATGCATCACTTATACTAAATACAAAGACTATGCACAAGAAACACAACACACATAAATTCCATGCACACAATACATACACCACACCACAGTGCACATGCACCAAAAACATACCACATGCACACCACACACACCATAGCTGCTCCGAATGTACCACACACATCTGCATGCACACACACTACATGCCCTGCCCAAACCAGACATTCCACACAGAGACACACAAACACCATACCCACACCAGATATATACCTCACATACATCCCACATATACCAAACACATGCACATGTGCGCACACACACACGCCACATATCTGCCACACACACTTCACATATCAAACTTCCATCGTATATACACCATACATACAGTACACACTCTCACTGATACACACCACACATAGTGAACACACAGGCATACCATACATATACCAGAAACACACCAATATATACCACACACATACTCCAAAAGAGACCACGCACTCACCAATCATGACACATATACATGACAAATATAGCACATATACAACACGTACCACATAGATGCCAAACATTCACGAGATATGACTCACAAATACAAACACCACATGTGCACCAACAAATCTTCAAAACAAACATCAACACCACACATATCTGCACACAACACAAAAGACAGACACACCCACCACACATGTACCACACACACAAACACACACACCACATACATCACACACAGTACATGTGCCACACAAATACCACAAAAACACACACTACTTGTGGAGAACAAACACACCAGAGATATGCCATCATCACAACTCATATGCCATACATACAGCACACATGAACACACAAAACCTCCTATATAGCACTGACACACCACACACACTCCACCAACAGCACTCAAATACCATAATCACATACACACCGTACACATGCCATATATATCATACATATAAAACACACAAAAACACTTAAATCACAACCATTTTAAACATATACCACACACAACACACACATAACAATACATTGACACACCACACAAATACCAAACAAGAGATAACACACACACGTGCCACACATCACACAATAAACACACATACAGAACACTTATTCCACAAGTAAAACACACACAATAACCTTACCAAATCCATAACACACATGACATGTGTGTCATACATATACCTCAACATGCCACACACATCACATATAAACCACACCTATATCTCACACACACATTCCACATACACACCAAAGAACTCAACACAAAAAGGACTCTTACACCATGCACATAGCACACACCAACAGTCTGCCTTCACACAATATGCACCACAAATATACCAAATATACACACTTCATCTGTACTACAACACATCACACACACAGCACATATCAGACCTTCACCACATGTACAGTACACATGTGCCACAAACAAACACACACACTTCACACAGCTCAAGTACAACACACAGCATATAGAGATACCACAAACACACCACACAATAAGCACCTACTTACAACATTCACACACCACAATAACCACCTACTTACAACATTCACACATCACACATTAAGCACCTACTTACAACACTCACACACCACAATAACCACATATTTATATAGATCCACAGACATACACTACACATGCCACATGTACACAATGGACACAGATATTCCACACATACACCACAAACACATTAACACTATTCCATACATACACACACACACTACATAGATATACCACACTCTCCGTACACATACAACACATGCACACACCACACATATACCACAACACATACACACACACCATGTACATACCACAGACACCTCATACAGCACATATGCATCCCATGTATACCACACATAAGTACTCATGCCTATCACAGACATACACACTACAGTCTCATCAGACACACCACACATACACACAACAAACATACAGCACACTCCTCAAACTTATCCTGCAAACACACACCCACACAACACAGAAAGTACACACATGATACATACACCACATGAAACTACACATACCACACTTCCATGATGAAAATGTACCACACACATGTACCACATGCAAATCAACACACAACACATACAGCACTGCCACACCACCCATAAACCCTTCACAGACCACACCCAGAATATACACGCACACCAAGCACATACATGACATATGCACTACACAACCCCACACATAAAATAATACAAAAAATACAACTCACACTCTACAAATACATCACACACACACCGCTTACACACACATCAGAAACACAACACGTACAACACACAAACCACAGACTGTATGTACTCACTACACCCACACCATACACCAGAAATAACCCCACAAAACCTAAATCAAATACATACCATGGAGACAACCACCATTATGCATATGCCACACTCAATGTACACACACACTACACATAACACACTCAGGCCAAATATACTCCACATAGATAACACACACACAAGATATATACATTACATATTCCACACCCAGACCACACATTTACCACACAAACAAGCTACACATACATCACACACAGCGCATATACTATACAAACACAAAGACTGCCACAAAACACAGCCCCTACACAGATACCACAAACACATTACACATATTCCACACACATACATACACCACACCAATACCATTCACACACCACACATATGCAAAACTCACACAGATGATACAAACCCCACACAAAACATAGCAAAACTATTCATAAATAGCACAGGTATCCCATGTACACACTAGACACACAGAACTATTATGACAGGTGTATCACATGTGTGCATTACACACACACTTAGAACTATTAAGTTGCACACACCACATGTATCACTCACACACCTGAACCACACACCAGGTAATACTGCATATACAGAACACACATACTCCACACACACTGCACACACACCACACATTAACAACATGCCCACCTGAAACACATACAACACTCACATTGCGTATATAGTACACACACACCACATACCATGCACACACAGGAAAAGCATACACCACACACGCACACACAACCTACAACACGCTTTCACCACACACACCACACATATATTACACATGCAAGACACATATTTCAGAGACACACACCACACACACAAAAGGCACGCAACTGTTACACCACACATAACCATATGTACCACAATTTCAACACTTACATATTACACATCTACCATACACACACACCTCACATGCACAAATCCTCACCATACAGATACCAAACACCCCACATATACTACATACACACACTATCCATAAACTACACACATGATATACAAACACCACACACGGCACACATATTCCACACAAACTCCCACACAGGTTTACCACCACAAACAACACATAACCACACAAACACCACACATACACCACATGGACACCACACGCACACCAGGCCTATATTATACGCACGCACCACACACAACACACAAATGTACATACACCACACACCACACACCCCACACTGGTAACACACACAAAACATAGGAGACACACAAAAAACATCACACATACGCTGTACCCATGTGTATACCACACACAAACCATAGACCATTAGCCAAAAATATACTGCACACAGACACAGATAGCTTGGACATACCTCACATACACCACAAAGACTGCACATGTCACAGACACCATACACACAGCAGGCATATACTATACACACACAACACACATACCTAACACATGACACACATTTTCCACTCAGACTCAACACATATGTGACAAGGAAACTACACATATATCTCACAATTACCACATATACCACACTTAATCCACACTCATATCACACACATAACACATACACCATGCCTATATTACACACACACACAGATATAACAAGGCACACAGCACATGGAAATAATGCACTCAGCATACAAACCACCCTCACACAGACACAAGTACTAACGACACATATAATACACATACATTAACCACATTCTACACTCACACACCACATAAAGACCATACACATCACAAAAATACAAAACAAACACACATACCAAATATACACCACACGCATGTAACATACAACTCACACAGCAAACATATTTATCTCCCACACACCACACATGCAGCACACACACCAAAGACACAGGCCACACATACAACACTCACCACACATGACCATATATACATTACACTGAAGACACTTATAACACATACACACACACCCTCCACATACCACAATTTGCATACCACATTAGCCATGTTAATACTACATACACACTTACAGCACACATACACAATGTATGAGGCAGAAATTCCCTACACTCCATGCTGTGAAACAACGTGGTAGAGAAACAGTCTTTCAACTAGTATCTGGTTTCACTAAGTGGGAACTGTTTGCAAACCAATCCAGGACCTAGACAGTAAGTGCCATTACTCAACTCCATCAAAGTGCACTTTCAGGAAACCATCTTTTAACTGATATCTCATTTCACTGAGTTAGAAGTGTTTGAAAACCACCCACTGTGTAAGAATCTTGTGCAGAAACCATCTTTAAGCATCATTTATTTCAGTAAGTTAGAATTGTTTGAAAATCTACGTGGGGTCTATGAGGAAAGTGCCATATACTCAAGTCTGTCAAAGTGCACTTTGGGGAAACCATCTTTCAAATCACATCGTGTATCACTAAGAATTGTTTGAATCCTATGAGGGGAACGGTGTGGAAAGTGACATTTACTCGACATTGTGAGACAGTACTATGGAGCAACCATCGTTCATCTGTCATCATGTTTCAATAAGAGAACTGTTTGAAAAACTATGTGGGGCCTACAAGGTCAGTACCATACACTCACGTCTGTGAAAGAACACTGGGAAACCATCTTTTAACATCTTGTTTCCCTCAGAAGTGTTTGAAACCTACGTGGCGACTAGGAGGAAAGTGCCATATACTCAACTCTGTCCAACTGCACTTTGGGGAAACAATCTTTCAACTAATATGCAACGATACAACCCACCGTTTACAGAAAAACACCACACATATATCACACATACCACAATACACATACACACAACACACAAACACAAAACATGAAATATACACCACACTCTGCCCTCATACATTATACTCAAGGCACGTATAACACACACACATGCACACCCTGCACACACCGCACAACCTGCACACCACATTAGCCACGTTAATACTACATGCACATCTACATCACACATTCACCATGTACACATCCGTATGTTACACACACAACACAAACACCACACAATCACCATGCATAGGCCACAACATATCTGACACAGATCACACATGCCCCAAACACCCAAAGTTATAACCCTCCCACAGTATTACCACATTCAGCACATACACACAATTTCTAAACAAACCACCTCTCCTATATCACACAAACACACTCCACATACACACCACAGACACCAAACTTACACCACATATCCAGAAGACAGATGCCACCTCCCCTACACATAACCTACACATACACAACACACACTGCATATATAGATACAAATGTGACACATATACCATACAGCTACACCACTCGTACACCAAATTCACAGCGATATAAACATATCTCATATGACACATGAATACCACACAAACACATCACCCATTCACCACATACACACCACATACATATCACACAGATATCTTACACACACTGTTTACCACACACGATACACATACACACACACATACACAACCCCCATGTATACCACACACACTCTCCACATATACACCCCGTACACATCATATACCACACACAACACACAATACACAGACAACGCATATACAATAAACACTTCATGATAATCCATACATGTATGAAATACAGACACCACGCACACCACACTTGTATTACACAATCTCCACCTATAAGCCACACCATAAAACTACACATGCCCCACATACAAAACACACACGCCATACAAAGACCACACACAAGCATACATTATAAGTGGAGCATCCACACATGACACCTATAGCACAATCACAATATATATACCACCCTTTCAGCACACAGAAAGACACATACAGCACCTATAAACACAACATACACACACTAATGGACACCACACAAATGCCATACACAGACAAAAACCACATATACAACATACATATCCATTAGGAACAGGAACATGCACTAGCCACAACCACTACAAACGTATACCACACATGCCACACATGTACCCCCAACAAACACAAAACACCACCCATGCCTTGTGGTTTACTCCCTGAAATGGCAGTGCTCAAATGTCTTTCATGTAATTTTTCACATACATCTCATAGGCTGTTTGTTGAAACATTCCTTATTAGTGTGTGTTGGGAGACCTAGTATGGCAGGAGTATGATCTCATCCCTTGAACATAGCTAGATAACTAACAAATCATTCTACATACCCGTTCTGAAGACTGACAGAACCAAGTCTGCAACTACAGGGAGAGAAGAAACCGCATCAATGAAGGCAGGAAGTGCAGCGAGGGGCGTTGGGGGAGAAATATATCAAGGGTGCTGCAGAGGAGAGGGAGTCTTCATTGAGGAAAAGGGTGAGAGGGAGAGGAGCACACGGGGGAACACAAAAGGTGAACATTTCCCCAAAAACACATGAAAAGAAGCTCGACATCACTCATTTCCAGGCAAATACAAATCAAAACTACAATGAGATATCACCACACATCTGTCAGAGGGTTAAAATTCACAACACAAGGAACAACCGGTGTTGGAAATGATGGGGAGAAAGGGAAACCCACTGACACTGTGGATTGGAATGGAAACTGGAAAACAGTACAGAGTTTAATCAAATGTTAAAAAATAGGACTGCCTTGGGGGCACCTGGGCAGCTCAGTCAGTTCTGTGGCTGACTCTTGCTATCCACTCAAGTCGGGATGTCGTAGTCATGGTATTGAGCCCTCACTAGGCTCTGTACTGGCAGTATGGAGTTTGCTTGGGACTCTCCCTCTCTCCCTCTGCCCCTTCCTATACCTTACTCTCTCACACTCCAATAAAATAAATTTTAAAAATTACCCTTTAAGGGCTAGTATCTAAAATCTATAAAGAATTCACCAAACTCCACACCTGAAAAACAAATAATCCAGTGAAGAAATGGGAAGAAGACATGAATAGGCACTTTTCCAAAGAAGATATTCAGATGGCCAACAGATATATGAAAATATGCCCAGTATCACTCATATTCAGGGAAATATGAATCAAAACTACAGTGAGATATCACCTCCCGCTTGTCAGAGTGGCTAAATAGAACAAATCAGGAGATTATAGATGATGGAGAGGATGTGTAGAAGCAGGAACCTTCTTGCACTACTGGTGGGAATGCAAACTGGTGCAGTCACTCTGGAAAACAGTGTAGAGGTTCCTCAAAAAATTAAAAATAGAACTACTCTAGGGGCGCCTGGGTGGCGCAGTTGGTTAAGCGTCCGACTTCAGCCAGGTCACGATCTCGCTGTCCGTGAGTTCGAGCCCTGCGTCAGGCTCTGGGCTGATGGCTTGGAGCCTGGAGCCTGTTTCCGATTCTGTGTCTCCCTCTCTCTCTGCCCCTCCCCCGTTCATGCTCTGTCTCTCTCTGTCTCAAAAATAAATTAAAAACGTTGAAAAAAAATTTTAAAAATAGAACTACTCTAAGATCCAGCAATAGCACTGCAAGAAATTTCCCCAAGGGATACAGGAGTGCCAATGCATAGGGGCACATGTACACCAAAGTTTGTAGCAGCACTTTCAACAATAGCTAATTTATGAAAAGAGCCTAAATGTCCATCAACTGACAAATGGATAAAGAAAATATGGTTGACATATACAATGGAATACTATTTGCCAATGAGAAAGAATGAAACATGGCCATTTGCAGCAACGTGAATGGAACTAGAGGGTATTATGCTAAGTGAAATAAGCCAGGGAGGGAAAGACAGAAACCATATGTTTTAATCATATGTTGATCATGAGGAACTGAACAGAAGACTGTGGGGGTGGGGAAAGGGGAAAAAAAAAGTTAAAGAGAGGGAGGGAGGAAAACCATAAGAGCACTATGAGTTATTTACCCAAAGGATGCAAAAATTCCAATTCAAATGGATACAGGCACCCTGGTGTTCTTAGCAGCATGATGAAAAATAGCCCAATTATGGAAAGGACTCAAAAGTCCACTGGCTGAGGAATGGATAGAGATGTATATATATGCAATGGAATATCACTCAGCCATAGAAGAGAATGAAATTTTCCTTTGCACTGATGTGGATGGAGCTCAAGAATATTATGCAAAGGAAATAAGTCAGTGAAGGGTTTGTACCATATGATTTTACTCCTCTATGGAATGTAAGAAACAAAACAAATGATCATGGTGGAAAACTAAGAGCGGCAAACCAAGAAACATACTCTTAACTATAGAGAACAAATTGATAGCTATCAGAGAGGAGATGGTTAGGGAGATTGGGTTATATATAAGATAGAGACTAAAGAGTACACTTTGTGATGTGCACTGTGTTGTGTGCAAGGGTGGAACCACTGAATTCTACACCTGAAACTATTATTACACTGTATGTTAATTAACTGGAATTAAACACTTAAAAAAGCATTCTACACTAGCCATAGCGAAAGACCCCGTGTTTAAGTGCCCAAAGCATTACTGTGCTTCAAGTGATATTCTTGTCCTTCACAGACATATAAGGGACACCTTCCTCACCACTTCTCTGTGTAGACACTTGTGCTTTACTGCTGAAAAGTACCCTTTGCTGCAAGAGGGTTTTAGGAAGCTTCTTGGGGATAAGTAGTCAGAAGTATTCTTAAACCTTTGTGTAGAAGCACCAGAAAATGACCTAACGTTAAGTGCCTAAAAATACAGTGGCATTTTTCATGTAGCTTTCGGTATAGATCTAGTAGGGACTTCTGTTCAAAGCCTCAATATTTGCATGAGGGAATGTCCATGTTCTTAACTCTCAGAAAAACAAAGTATTTGTGAATTACCTTCTCATAAACATTCAGGAAGAAGTGTACTTACACCCATCTTTTTAAGCATTAGGGAATGCCCGTGATGAACCGCCTGATAGCTGTGTTCCAAATGAGAATTTCAAATTCCTTTTAAACACATATAATTACAAGTGTTCTTCCACTTGTTTGGATAAACCCTATGGAAGGGACTTCTCTTTGACCGCCTAACTACGCTGTGCTTAAGACAACTTTCATTTGGCTTTTAACGTACATCTAGCTGGGTATTTTCTTTAAAGTGTTTTTATTATCAAAAGGGAATGGCCATGCACTTAATTGCCACAAAAACCATTGTGGTTAAGGCATCTTTGCATTAGCCTCTTAGATTCATCCGGTAAGAAGTGTGCTTAAATCCTTCTAAATGATCACTAGGAAGTGTACACGTGCTTAACTGCCTGAAACAGCCTCAGTAAATCTCCAAATATTTTTTAAAATACATGAAGTGACAAGTCTTCTTAAGTCTCTATGTAGAAACATACTTAATGGCTTCAAATTACCCTGTTTCAAGACTGACTAATGACTTTCAGTCTATGCAAGTAAACTCATCGAAACAGAGGAACAGGAAATGGCCAAGTGCTTAACAACTTAAAAGTACAGTGTTCTTCAAAGGGCTTTCATGTACATGGAATAGGACCATTTGTTTAAATGCTCGTTATTTGCGAGAGGGTTATGCAACGGCCTGTGTTTATCTTCCTAAAGGTAAATGTTGTGTTCCAAGTGACTTGTATAGGCCTTTGACACAGAAATATGTGTTTATAATAAAGCACTAGAGAATGGGCATGGCCTTTATTCCTTGAATCTGCAGTGTGCTTAAATTCAGTTAACATTTTAGGTCAATGTAGAAGGAAGTGCTCCTAGCTCTCGTGTATCCAAACTAGGGAAGGGCCTATTGCTAAATTACCTAAAGCTCACTGCTTTCAGCTCACTGCTGAAAGTGTCTTACGTGTAGCTTTTCACAGACATCGCACTGGAACATTTGTTGAAAGTGTATATTAGCAATAGGAATGGCCATGTGCTTCACTGCTTAAAACCACAATGTGCATTAAATGACTTTCATTTCCCCCTTTAAATTTTTTTTCATTTTCTTATTCCTTGAATTCCATTTAGTTAAAACACAGTGTTATGTTATTTTCAAGCATACAATAGACTGACTCAACAATTCCATATACACTACTCCGTGCTCATGACAAGTGCACTACTTAATACCCAACAATTCTTAAACCTGTCTCTCCATCCTGTACACTCTGGTAACCAGTAGTTGGTTCTCTATAATTTAGAGTCTTTTTTCTTGAATTGTCTCTTTCCCCTTTGGGTGTTATTTATATCTGTTTCACTTAGATCTCTGCTTCTTTCATTTGGGATAAATTTCTCTGTCTCCTCACATTCTCTAAGTCTCTTTGCCTGTTTCTGTGCCAAAAAATGTGTTAGCAATACAGAAAGGCCATGTGCTTAACTGCCAGAAAACAACACTGTACCTGGAGCATCTTTGAGTGAGCTTCTTAGATTTTTCCGGTAAGGAAGGTGCTTACACAAGTCTATATAAGAAGAATTGCCTATGTGCTTAACTGCCTGAAGAAACTGTGTGTTTATCGAGGATCCCATTAACTTTTACGTTCATGTAGTGGCAAGTCTTCCTAAACTTCTTTGTATACGTACAATGGAAAGGCTTTATGCTTAATGACCTAAAACTACACTGTGTTTAAAGGGTTTGAGGGACCATTTAGACATCGTTCCAATGGCTGTGATCATACGAGTCTGAAATTGCACTGTGCTTAATGCAGATGTCAATTAGCGTTTCAGATAAATGTATTTAGAAGTGTTCTTAACCTCCCTGTAAACTCTAGGGAAGGGTCTTGGACCTAAGGGTCTGAAAATCCATTGTGCTTATAGCATCACTCAGGTAGCGCCAGGTAGCATCACTCATCACATACATGTCAAGATTTCTTGTTGAAACACTCTCAGCCGTAGAAAATGACCATGTTCTTACTGCCTAAAACTTCCTGGTGCTTCAGGTGTTCTTCATGTAGTCTTTTACATAAGTCTCAAGGAGCTGTTATTGAAACACTCTGTCCACAAAAGGATCACCATTTTCTTCTCTGCCTATTATGCTTTGCATCAAGCCCAGTTCAAAAGATTTATGGATACACACCGTCATAACTCTTCCGATTCAGGTGTAGAAGCACTGGAAATACCTTTGCTCTGAAGTATCTAAATCTACACGGAGGTTAATGCATCTTTTGTGTCATTTATAATGGACATCTATGAATTTTGGTTAAACCCTGTCTTTTTAGCTGTAGGAAGTGCTTTTGTGTTTAATTGAAGACAAGAGACTATGCTTAAAGCATCTTTGAGTTAGCTTCTTGGATTTATTCAGTCATAAGTGTGGTTAGATCTTGACAAACACTAGGTAGGGAATGCCAATGTGGTTTTTTAACTACCTGAAATACCTGTTTTCTCAATGAGGTTTCTAAATGTATCCTGAATAAAATATTCTTAAACTGCATTAGATCAGCAATAGGAAAAGGCTTTCTGTTCATCTGCCTAAAACTACACTGTACTTCAAACATTCTTGATGAACCTTCACTTTTCTTTCATAGGAATCATTGTTGAAACACTATATATTAGCAATAGAAATTGACCAAAACTATACGGTTTTTCATGTCACTTGCATGAGCCTCTTACCATTTAGTAAAAAGTGCTCCTGGGGTGCCTGAGTGGCTCAGTAAGTTGACTCGATGTCAGATCAGTTCTTGATCAATTGGTGGGTTTGAGTCCCACGTCAGACCCTGCACTGACAATGTGGAGCCTGCTTGGGATTTTCTCTTCTGTCTTTACCCTTTACCCCTTCTCCCACTTGCATGCATGCACGCTCTCTCCCTCTCAAAAATAATTATGAAAACCTAAAAAATAATTCATTTTTAAAAGGTTCTCCTTAAATATCCTCCATAAATATTAGAGAAATGTCTTGCCTTTTCAAAATTTTATTTATTGAGAAAGACAGAGAGGGGGGAGGCACACAGAGAGAGAGAGAGAGAGAGAGAGAGAAAATAGTACAAAACTGGGGCAGGAAAAGAGAGAAAGAGAGATAGAATCCAAAGCAGACTCCATACCATCAACACAGATCCCAAGGCCATCAACACAGAGCCTGATGACGGAATCAAACACGTGAATATTGAGGTCATGACCTGAAACGAGATGAAGAGTCAGATGCTTAACTGACTGAGCCATGAATGTGCTCAAGAAATGCCTTGTCTTAACTACATTGAACCATAGTGTGCTTAAAGCAGCTGTCAGGAGCATTTTAGATGAATGTAGTAAAAATGATTCTTAACCACTCTGTATAAACCCTAAGAAAGAGCTTTGTCTTCTACTGCTTGAAACTACATTTTGCATTAAGCATATATCATGCAATGCCTGAGACAGCCAGTTTGCTAGGAGAGTCCCTTCATTCTCAACATTCTCCAATTCTCATCTCTCATAAAGAACGCTGGTCTTCCAAGTATCGGTTTTTACACTTTGCTCAATTTTCACACGAGGTTATCCCTAAGGTCCATTCAGAGTTAGGCTCTCTGAAGAACATGCCCTGTTGGAAGTGGGGAGTCTGGTGACGTCCTTGTAACCGTCGGGTTGGTGTCGCACAGCACTCTCTTTGAAATCTGTTTCAGACCTATATGGACACCCAGAGTTCTACTCCATGTGAAGGTGCCCAGCTTAGAAGGTTAGTGGGTAGGGTGAACTAGAGGTTTTGGAAGGGAGGTGGTCTCTTTTCTGGAGTGAGTGGAAATGAAGTTAGACATCTGCCCAGATTGATTCTACATTGGAAATGTAGAACACTGGCTCTCCTGGGGCCATTCCTTCCAATCGCTGTTTTTTCTAACAAGGTCTTTCTTCACACTTAGGAGCCATGAAGCTCTCACATACTCAGCCAGCTCCCAGGAAGAGGCATGGCGTTCCCACTTTGGTCCTGTGGTCAGTGAGGGCAACCAGTGTCAAACATCCAAAGGGAAGATGGCCCATTAGTCCCTGAGCACATGGTGCTTGGCTAGTTGTGCTCTGGAAGGTGAAGGGGAGCCAGTTTGCCTCATTTCACTGGCTGGTTGATATTCCCTCTTGTTCACTAGAAGATATTTCACACATGGGCAATATGCTCCAGGAGCTGATGAATGCAAGAAGAGCCCTTTCCAGGAAGACAATACCAGGTTCTGCTTCCAGACCCCTGAGAAATAGCAAGGAGCACCCAACAACTACAGCCCAACCACTGCTGTTTCTATCCAATGATGGAAAAAGTGGGAAAGACAACGCCAGGGATTTCAGGCTCCTACTGCAGGAAGAATGCAGGTCTCTTGCTGACAGGGCTTCCAGGTGGAGCTTGTAGAGGTCTCTCTTTGCTTAAGCTCTCAGGCTTTTAGTATTGGTGAGACAACCATACCACAGGAGATTGTGCTGGGTACTTCATTCTCAACATTCTCCCATTAACATCTCTAAGGAAGAACTCTGGCCATCCGTTGTTTTCCTTTACACACCGTTGTTTTTTTGGGGAAACAGTGTTAAGCATGGAATCCAGAGACAGTGTCTCAGAGTAATAAACTTGGGAGTTCGGTGGTATCCTTTTGACTGATATGGGTTTGGCATTGAGCCTTTCTCAATTTAGTTTCAGAACCATGTGCACATAAGTTCTGTGGACGTAGGGCATTTGAAGGTACCAAAAGGAGAATGTTTGTATTTAGGTTAGTTCAGAGGTGTGGGGAGGGAGCCAGGATCCTGTTTGGGGTAAGAAGAAGTTAAGTTATATATTTCCTTCCTGAAGAAGTATATGGACACACAGAGGTCTGTCATTGTAAGAGGACCAGTGGAGAATGATTCTATGCTGGACCAGAGGTTGCTGGAGAGAGCTGACCTCCTTTACAGGCTGAGCGGAAATGAAGCGAGACATTTCCTTTCGAGATTAGCCCTTTTCCTATTTGGAATGTGGAGCTTTGATCCTCCTCCTCTTAGCCATTTCCATCCCATTGCTGTGTTCCTATGTATATTTCTTTTCACATAGAGAAACAATAGAATTGTCACTGACTCAGGTGAAACCCTGGGGTAGGCCACATACTCCCATTCTGCTCTTACGCAGAGTCTGATGTCCCAGGAGACAGCCTAGCCCTCCTGACCCTGAGCCTTCAGTGCTTAGCAGGGTAGAGTATCATGGGAATGGGTAGTCACATGGAGCTCCTGCCCCTTATTGATGAAGATATCCTCTTATTGAAGAAGATACAGCCTGTAGGTATGCAGCATGCTCCATGACCTCATCAGTGCACAAGAAGCCTTCTGAATAAACAGTGCACCTGGGTCTTGTTCTCACCTCTTGATTATCAGATGGAAGCATATTCTTCATATCTCAGAACCACTGCTGCCCCTATCTACTGATACGATGATCAGCAGCACACCAGAAGCCAAAGTTGCCTTCTATTTCTTTAAGGGAGAAAGTGGGTCTTTTGCTCAACAGGGTTTCATAAGGCATCCTTTGGAGCACTCCTGTAGCCAAAGCACACAAATTTTGTGATTTGTGGGCAAGCCAGCTTGTGAATACATAGTGTTAGGTTCTTCTAAACATGATCTTGGCTAGGACTTCGGCCCTCACTTTATCAAGATAAATGACATTGTTTTATTATCCATCACAGTTGGTCATGTGTCTCATAGAAACTCAGCCCTTCAGGATATTACCTCTGGCTTGCAAATGTCCAATGTAGACCAGCCCTTGTGACTGTGGGAGAGGTGAAGCGAAAAGTGCCCTGGCATTTTGATGTCGGGACCAAACGGGCATCCCAAACCCTAGGGCACTGGAAGGGTTCCAGCTGAGAGCTATTTGTGTAGAGGCTGGGCCAGACATATAAGAAGGGAGCAGGCCTAGAAGAAATGAAGTTAAACAACTCTTTCCACATTCATCACATTACCATTATATGGAAATATTGAACACACTTTGGTCCTGGTTGCAGCCATTCTCTCTCCCTTTCTGTGTTTTTGACTGTCTCCTCATTTACACTTAGGAAACATGGAGCAATCACTCACTCAGCTGGCACCCTTAGGGAGGCCACAAACTCTGACTCTGCTCCAGTTCTCAGTGAGAGTTATTAGGCTCTGTTCTACCAAAAGAAAGGGTGCTTGGTGCTTGGCCTGCCGTGCTATGGAGGGTGAAGGGGAGCCAGCTTGCCTCCCTGACCTGGATTATTGAGTTGCCTTCATTCTGAGAAGCAGTATGTCCATGGGCAGTATGAACCAGGTAGGGGGCACCATTGTAAGGGTCCTTGCTAGGAATTTGGGAACCAAGTCCTTGTTGCAGATTCCTGAACAAAGACCCATCAGAACCCAATAGATCCAGCTCAAGCACTGCTGCCTCCCTCAACTGATTGGAAAAGAGGCAGGGATAGACAGAACTCACTAGCTCCTCAAGAAAGAATGCAGGCTCCTTGTTGACAGGGCTCCCAGATGTAGTCCTTCAGAAGGCTCCCTTGGCCTAAACCCACAGGCTTTACTTATTCCAGATTAAACCTGGTTTATAGGATACTGCGCTAGGTACTTCATTCTCAGGTTTCTCTAAATCTCATGTGTGATGAACTCTGGAGGTGTGTGTCTCCATGGTCACCCTTTAGTCCTTTTGATGAAGACAGTTTGCATGGAAACTCTTTTGAGACAGTGTCTTACCGTGTTATCCTCTTGTTTCAGCTTGGGCTTCTGGTGGTGTCCTTTAAAAATTTTTTTTTAATGTTTATTTTTGAGAGAGAGAGTGCAAGCGGAAGAGGTGCAGAGAGGGAGACACAGAATCCTAAGCAGGCTCCAAGTTCGAACCCTTGGACCGCGAGATCATGACCTGAGCTGAAGTCGGATGCTCAACAGACTGAGCCACCCAGGCACCCCTGGTGGTGTCCTTTTGATGGTGATTAAGGTATTGCATTGGACCCTTCTGAATTTGGTTTCAGAATGATGTAGCCCTCCCAAAACCCAGAATGTGTGCAAGTACTTAGGGAGAATGCTTGTGGGTAGGCTAAACTAGAAGTTGCGGGTGGATCCTGCCTCTTGTGTGGGACAAGGGGAAGGGAAGTTCGTGGTCTCCTTCTTGGTTTTCCCCTGTGCCCATTTGAATGCACACCTTTGACTCACCTTGTTTTCATTCCTCTCCTATTTCTTCTTAACTTGGTCTCAGTTCATACAAGGAGACCCTGTGTCTGTCCCTTACACTACACAGGTCCCAAGGTAGAGGTGAGTTTGAAGCCTTTCTGAGAAAACACAGGTCTCTCATTTTCTGATATCCCAGAGGAGAGCTATTCCCCCTCTTCCTGAGCCCTTGGTGTTGTGTAGGCTACCATATCGTGCCACATTGTACCACATGGACGCCTGCCCCTAATGTATAGAGCTACCCTCATTCAAAAGAACAGTCTGTGACAGTGCAGCACACTCCAAGCCATGATTGGCACATGAAATGCCCTTTGAATAAATAGTGCACCAAGGCCCCATTACCATCTCTTGTCACATGGAAGCACATTCTTCATATCTCAGAGACCCTGCTGCCCCTCTCGAAGGATACGATGGGCAGAAGCACACCAGAAGCCAACATTCTCCTCTATTTCTTGAGAGAGAAGGTGGGCCTCTTGTTTACAGGGCTCCAACGGGTATCCTTTTGAGCACTCCTGTAGCCAAAGGCACCAGAAGGTTCTTGTGATTCCTGAACAAGCCAGCTTGCAAATACATTGAGCTAGTCAAGTTCTTCTAAACATGATCCAATTCCCATCCTTCATGAAGAAGGGTAGCCCTCTGAATATCCAGTTTCATGACATTGCTTTTAGTATCCATCAAGGTTCATCTTGGGGTCCAAGAAAAGTAGTATTTCAGAGTACTATCTGCAACTTGCAGGTGTTCAAAGGGGACAAGCCCTTCTGACTGTGCAACAGGCGGAGCCCAATTGGCTCTGGCCCTTTGTTTTTAGGACTACATGGACATCCAGAACCCTAGGGCATCAGATTCGGCCCAGTCGAGAGCTGTTTGTAGGGAGGTTGGGTGAAACGTGTCCAGCGGGGAGCTGGCTTCCTTGCTTGGCCCAGGGAAATGAAGATAAACATCTCCATTCCACCTTGATGGCATTCCCATTGGATGGAAATATTGAACGCCCTTTGGTCCTGACTCTAGCTATTCCCTCCCCTTTCCTGTGTTTCTCACTGCATCTTCATTCACCCTTAGGTGGCATGGAGCTGGCACTAGCTCAGCAGGCACAGAAGATGGACATCAGGTTCCCAGTTGTCCTATGCTCAGTAAAAGATATCCCCATCATATATCCCAAAGAAGAATAGCTCTCTTATCCCTGAGCTTGGTGCATGGTTGTTTGTAGCAAGTGGTGGGGGGAAGGGAGCCAGCTGGCCTCCTTGTTCTGCCTGATTGAGGTGTCTTCCTTCTGAAAAGCAGAGAGTTGACACAGGAGCAGTAGGCTCCATCAGAGAAAGAACCCTTTACAGAAAGAGGGCATCAATGCCCCTCTGCTCACCCTGGAGTCACAGCTGGGGGCAACTCCCAGTTAAAGTACTGTCACTGCTTACTTGACTCAATGATGGAAAAAGCAAGAAGAGCAGACTAAGTCCCAGGGCCCTCTAGGTCCTTCTGAAGGAAGAAGGAGGCCTGTTGCTGACAGGGCTCCCAGATGGAGACTCTAGAGGGCACTTTTGCCTAAGCCCTCTGGTGGTTCTTTTTCTTCCCATAACCAGCCCAGTTGCCAAGAGCTGGTGCTGGGCACTCACTTCTCCATAGAAATCACCTTCCAAGTTCTGCAGAGCTCTAGCCCTCTTTATCCACCTTGACACATCTCTGATCTCTTGTAGAAACAAGGTACTTCCCAAGATCAAATCAGAGTCAGTGTCTCAAGAGTCTTATCCTCTACCTTCCACCTGGGACTCTGTTCCACTCCTTCTGACTGGGGGACAAGTTTTGCCACAGGGTTCATTCATCATTAATTTACAGGGTTTCAAAAGTTTGTGGCCATTAAGGGGCCCAGAGTATTTGAAGGGGATGAGCAGAGGATGTTTGGTGTGTAGGCTGAGCCAGATATTTGGGCAGGGATCTGGCCTCCTTCTGGGCTAAGGGCAAATGAAGCAAGCCCTCTTAGTTCCAGGTGGATCCCCATTCCCACTGGAAATGTGAAGTTCTGGCCTACGTGGCACCCATTTCATCCCCCTTACTGTATTTCTGACAATTTACTTTTTACTTCCTTAGGAGCCATAGAGCCATCAAACACTCAGCTGGCACCCCTGGGTACCCGCAAACTCTCACTTTGCTCTTGTGCTCAGTGGGAACTATCAGGCTCTGTTCTACCAAAGGAAAGAAGGCCTTTAGTCCTTGAGTGTTTGGTGCTTGGTGCTTGACCTGCTGTGCTATAGATGCTGAAAGGGAGCCAGCTTGCCTCTCTGACCTGCATGATTGAGTTGCCTTCATTCTGAGAAGCAGTTTGCACATGGGCAGTGTGAACTGATAGGTGGTCAGCATTGGAAGAGTCCTTGCCAGGAATTAGGGAACGAAGTCCTTGTTGCAGATTCCTGAGCAAGATCCCTCAGAAACCCATAGCTACAGCTCAAGCACTACTGCCTCCCTCAACTAATGGGAAAAGTGGTGGGGATAGACCAAGTCAGAAATCCCTGGCTCAAGAAAAAAGGCAAACTTTCTACTGACAAGGCTCCCAGGTGTAATCCTTCAGAGTTCTCCCTTGGCCTAAGCCCACAGGCCTTTCTTATTCTGAATACAACCTGGTTGGTAGGAGACAGCGTTGGGTACTTCATTCTGTAGTTGCTCCTAATCATGTGTGACAAAGAACTCTGGCAATGTGTGTCTCCATTGCCACCCCTGAGCCCTTTTGATGAAAGAAAGTTTGCATGGAAACTAGTGTGTCAGAGGAATGTCATCTTCTTTCAGCTTGGGGGTTTGGTGGTGTTTTTGTGATGATGATAGAGGTGTTGCATTGGGCCATTCTCAATTTGGTTTCAGAATGATGTGGCCCTCCCCAAACCCAGGGTGTGTGCAAGTGGCTAGGAAGAATGCTTGTGGGTAGGCTAAGCCAGAGGTTTCCTATGAGGAAAATGCCAGATACTGACATCTGTGGTACAACACTGTGGGAAACTCATTCAACTAACATCTTATTTCACTAAGTTAGAAATGTTTAAAAACCTTTGCAAGAAATGATGAGGAAAGTGTAAAAGAATACTGTGGAAAAACCATCTTTTCAACATTGTTTCACTAAGTTAGAAGTGTTTGAAAGCCTATGCGGGTCCTGTGTGGAAAATACCACATACAACTGCGGAAACTGTGAAGAAACCATCTTTCAACTACCATCTTGTTTCACTAATTTAGAAGTGTTTGAAAACCCATGCGGAACCTATGCAGAAAGTGCCAGATAGTGACATCTGTGAAACAACACTGTGGAGAAACCATCTTTCAACTAACATCTTATATCACTAAGTTAGAAGTGTTTGAAAACCTATGCGTGGCTTATGTGGAAATTGAGTATATACTCAATTCTTTGAAAAGCCACTAGGGAGAAAGCATCTTTCACCTAACATCTTGTTTCACAAAGTTAAAATAGTTTGAAAATCTATGCATGACCTACAAGGAAAATGCCATACACACAACCCTGTGAAACTACACTCTGTGAACTACACATCATTCACCTAAAATCTAGTTTCACTAAGTTATGTGTTTGAATACAGATGCAGAACCTAGGAAGGTAGTGCAATGTACGCAACTCTGTGAATCAACAATGTGGTGAAAAAACCACTATCTGGCTTCACTCTGTAAGGTGTGTTTGAAACCACTTACAGGACCAGTACAGAAAGTTCAATATACTCACTCTGTCAAGGAAAACTGTGGTGAAACACTTTCAACTAACATCTTATTTCACTGAGAACTGTTTGAAAAACTATGTGGGGCATACACGGAAAGTGCCGTTTACTAAACTGTGAAAAAACACTGGGGAAAGCAGGTTTCAACTAACATCTCGTTTCACTAAGTGAGAAGTATTTGAAAAACTATGCAGGTTCTATGCTGAAAATGACAGGTACACAACTCTGAAAACTGCACTTTACATAAATCATCTTTCAACCATCTTTTATCGCTGTTAGAAGTGTTTGAAAATCTAAGTGGCAAATGATGTGGAAGGTGATTTATACTCAACACTGTGAGAGAATACTGTGGACAAAAGATCTTTCAACATCTTATATCACTAAGAAGTGTTTGAAAATCTATGTGCCAAACGATGTGGAAGGTGATTTATACTCAACACTGTGAGAGAATACTGTGGATAAAAGATTTTTCAACTAATATCTTATATCACTAAATTAGAAGTGTTTGAAAAGCTATGTGGGGCCTATGCCGAAAGTGCCATATAGTCAAAACTGTGAAACAACACTTTGGTGAAACTATCCTTCAATTAACATCTGGTTTCAATAAGTGGCAACTCTGAAAAACTAATCAGGATCAATATGGTAAGTGCCATATACTCACTTGTATGCACTGTGTAACAACACTGTTGGGTAACCATCTTTCATCTGACAACTCATTTCCCTAAGTTACAAGTGTTAGAGAAACTTTGCGAGGCCTATGCTGAAAGGGCCATATACTCAACTCTGTCAAACTGCACTTTGTGGATACCATCTTAAACGAACACTTCTATCACTATCACTAAGTTAGATGTGTTTGAAAACCTAAGCAGGGATTGATGTGGAAATTGGCATATACTCAACACTCAGAGAATACTGTGGAAGAACCATCTTTGAACTATAACATCTTGTTTCACTGTTTGAAAAGTTTGAAAACCTATGGGGGTCTTATGTGGGATGTGCAATATACTTAAATCTGTGAAACAAAACTGGTGAAACCATCTTTCAACTAACACCTGGTTTCGCAAAGTTACAAGAGTTTGAAAACCTTTGCATGACCTACATGGAAAGAGCCATATACTCAACTCATATACGCAATGAAACTTTGGGAAAATAATCTTTGAGCGAACATCTCCTTTCACTAAGAGTTTTTTAAAAACCCATGCGGGGCTTATGCAGAAAGTATCATATACTCAATTCTGTCAAACAAAACTCTGGTGAATCCATCTTTCAACTAACATCTTGTTTCACTCACTGAGAACCTTTGAAAACCTCTGTGGAGCCTATGTAGAAAGTGACATGTACTCAACTGTGTCAAACTGCACTTCGGGGAAACAATCTTTCAAAACAATCTTTCAACTGACATCTTGTATCATTACGTTCGAAGTGTTTGAAAACCTATGCAGAGAATAATGAGGAAAATGACATATACTCAACACTGTGAGACAATACTGTGGACAGACCATCTTTCTATTAACATCTTGAATCACTAAGGTAGAAGTGTTTCAAAAACTATTCAGGGAACCAGTGACATATTCCACATTGTGAGCAAATACTGTGGACAAACCTTCTTTAAAGTAAAATCTTGTTTCACTAAACAGTGTTTGAAAACGTATGCGGGGAGTAGGTGGAAGGTACCAGATACTCAATTCAGTGAAAAAACAACATAGAGAATGCATCCTTCAACTAACATCTGGTTTCACAAAGTGGAAGTAGTTTGAAAACCTATGTATGACCTACATGGAAAGTACCATATATGCAACTCTTGCAACAACACTATGGGGAAACCATGTTTCACCTGAAACCTGCTTTCACTAAGTTACAAATGTTTGAATATACATGCAGGGCCTAGGCGGGTGCTATGTACTCCACTCTGTGAAACAACACTGTGGTGAAACATTCTTTCAACTAACATCTGATTTCACTTTGAGAACTGTTTGAAAACCTATGTAGGTCCTATTAAGAGAGTGCTGTATACTCAACTCTGTGAAACCCTGGGGAAATTATTTCATCTATCACCTTATATTGTTAGCAGTTGTTTGAAAAGATAAGCAGACCCTCGGAGGAAAGTGCCTTGCACTCAACTTTGTGAAACAATACTGTGGTGAAATGGTCTTTCCTCTGGCATCTGGTTTCAGAAAGGTAGAATTGATTGAAAACCTGTGGCGGGTCTACAGTCAAAGTGGCATATACTCAACTCTGACACAGCACTGTGCGGAAATCATCTTTCACCTAAAACCTCCTTTCACTAAGTTAAAAATGTTTGAATACACTTGCTGGGCCTAGGAAAATAGGGCGTTATGCTCCATTCTCTGACACAAACTGGTGAAATATTCTTTCAAGTAACACCTGATTTCACTAAATGAGAACTCATTGAAAACCTATGAAGGGCCTACATGGTAAGTGTCATATACTCAACTGTATGAAACAACACTGTGGGGAAAGCATCTTTCAACTAAGATCTCATTTTACTAAATTAGAAGTCTTTGAAAAGCTATATGGAGCCTAGGCCAAAGTGCCAAGTACTCAAATCTGTCAGACTTCACTTTGTGAAAACCAACTTTCAACTAAACATCTAACTAACGTTAGAAATGTTTGAAAACCTATGCAAGGAATGATGCGGAAAGTGACCTTTACTCGACACTGTGAGAGAATACTGTGGACAAGCTATTTTTCAACTAACATCTTGTTTCACTAAGAAGTGTTTGAAGACCTTTGCGTGGTTTACGTGGAATGTGCCATATAATCAACTCAGTGAACAGAGTGGAGAAAGAATCTTTCACTTACCATCTGGTCTCACAAAGTTAAAATGTTTGAAAACCTATGCATGACCTATGTGGAAAGGTCCATATACTCTCAACTCTGTGAAACAACACTTTGGGGGAAATAATCTTTTGCCTAAAACCTGCTTTCTTGCAGTGTGAAATGTTTGAATACGCATGCAGGGCCTAGTTGGATAGTGCCATACACTCCACTTTGTGAAACAATGCTGTGGTGAAACAATCTTCCAACTATCATGCGGTTTCACCAAGTGAGAACTCATTGAAAACCTATGCAGGGCCTATACTGTAAGTACCATACATTCAGTTCTGTCAAACTTCACTTTGCAGAAACCATCTTTCAATTAACATCTTGTATCACTAACTTAGAAGTGTTTGAAAACTTATGCGGGGAACGATGTGGAAAGTGACATATAGTCAACACTGTGAGAGAATACTCTGGGCAAAACATCTTTCAAGTCACCTCTTTTTCACTGAGCTATGCAAAGACCAGACGGAAAGTGCCAGACTCTTAACTATGCAGAAAAAACACTGTGGAGAAAACATCTTTCAACTAACATCTTGTTTCACTACATTAGAAGTGTTTAAAAATCTATGTGGAGCTTATGCAGAAAGTGCCATATACTCAACTCTGTGAAAAAACTGTGGAGAAAGCAATTTTCACCTAACATCTGTTAAAATAGTTTAAAAAGTTTGAAAAACTCTGCATGACCTACTTGTAAACTGCCATATACTCAACTCTGTGAACCAACACAGTGGTAAATCTATCTTTCAATTAACATCTTGTATCACTAAGTTAGAAGTGTTTGACAATGTATGTGGGGAACGATGTGGAGAGTGACATATACATGACACAGTGAGAGAAAACTGTGGAAAAACCATCTTTCTACTAACATCATGTTTCAATAAGTGAGAATTGTTTGAATACCTATGCAGGGCCTACAAGGTCAGTGCCATATAGTCAACTGTGTGAAAGTACACTCTGGGGAAACCACCTTTTAACTAACCTCTTGTGTCCCTCAGTTAGAAGCGTTTGAAAGCCTATGAAGGGACTAGGCAGAAAGTGCCACCATATACTCAACTCTGTCAAACTGCACTTTGGGGAAACCATCTTTCAACTAAAATGCAACCACACAACATACAAAGTACACACAAACACCACACATATATCACACATACCACAATTCACAAACACACAACACACAAACACAAAACATTTATGAAATATACCCCACACACCACCACACGTACGTTATGCTCGACACTTATAACACACATACACGCACAGCCTACACACATCACACACCTTGCACACCGCATTAGCCACATTAATACTTCATACACACCCACGTTACACTTACACCACGTACACATGTATTCATTACCCACACCATATATACACCACATACTCACCATGCAGATGCCACAAAAATACCCAACACAGATCACACATGCCCCACACAACCACAGTTATAACCTTCGCACAGTATTACCACATTCAACACATATACAGCACAATTCCAAAAACACCACCTCTCATATACCACACCAATACACTCCACCTACACAAAACACATACACAAAACCTACACCACATATCCAGAAGACAGATGTCACCTCTTCTACACATAACCTACACATACACCACACACACTGTACATATAGACACATATCTGACACATATACGACAGAGCTACACCACTCTTACACCAAACACACAGCAGCAGATTCTACAAACACATCCCTAGCATGACACACGAATACCACACAAACACCTCACCCATTCACCACATACCCATCACACAGATATCTTCCACAGTTTACTACACACAGTACACATTCCACACATACAGCACACATACACATACACACCTTACACATACCACACAAACACACTCATGTACACCATATACACGCCATATACCACACACAGCACACTTATACTACACAGATACCACACCTACAACAAACTCAGCATGATAATCCATACATATATGATATACACACACCACACACACCACACTTATATTACACAAACTCCACCTGTATGCCACACCATAACGCCACGTGCACGACATACAACACACACACACAAACACCGTACAAAGACCACACACGAACATACATTATATGTGGAGCATACATACGTGACAGGTATAGTACAATCACAACACATATACCACGCTAACAGCACACAGACACACACACCGTGCTTACCACATAAATGTCATACACAGAAACAAACCACATATACAACATACCATCCATACAGAACAGGATCATGCACTCAACAACAACCACTCCAAATGTATACCACACACACCACACACATACCCCTCACACACCCACCAAACGCCACCCATGTCTTGTGGTTTACTGCCTGAAATGACACTGCTCAAGTGTCATTTCATGTAGTCTTTCACATACACTCACAGGCAGCTTGTTGAAACATTCTTTATTAGTGTGTGTTGGAAGAGGTATTATGACCGGCGTGTAGTTTCATCCCTTGAACCTAGCTAGATGACCAGCAAATCATTACCCCAGAAAGCAACCTGAAGACTGGTAGAACCAAGTCCCTAGCTACAGGGAGAGAGGAGAAGCCAAATCAAAGAAAGGGAGGAAGTGCAGAGAGGGGGGTTGGGGGAGAAATATATAAAGGGTGTTGCGAGGACAGAAAGCCCTCATTGAAGAAAGAGGGAGAGGGAGAGGAGCACACAGGGAAACACACAAGGTGAACCTTTCCCTAAAGACACATGAAAAAAGGTTGAACATCACTCCTCAGCAGGGAAATACAAATAAGTACTACTACAATGAGATATCACCACACGTCTGTCAGAAGGGTTGAATTTCACAACACAAGGAACAACTTGTGTTGGCAAGGATGTGGAGAACGGGAAACCTTCTGCCACTGTGGGTGGGAATGGAAACTGGTGAGGCCACTCTGGAAAACAGTACCATGTTTCATCAAATGTTACAAATAAGATGGCCCTGGGACACCTTATCAATTAGGTGACTGTCTCTTGATATCCACTCAATTCAGGATCTCAGAGTCATGAGACTGAGCCCTCGTTGGGCACCGCACTGGCAGCATGGATTTCACTTGGGATTCTCTCTCCATCTCTCTCTTCACCTCCCCATCTCTCCCTCTCTCCCTCTCTCCATCTGAAATTAATTAATTAATTTAAAAATTTACATTCAAAGCTTAGAGTTTCCTATGATCCAGCAGTTGCACTACGAAATATTTACCCAAAGTGTACAAAAATACCAATTCAAAGGGGTAGAGTCACCCCAGTGTTTTCAGCAGCAAAATGAAAAATAGATGGAAAGGACCTAAATGTCCATTGGCTGAGGAATGGATGGAGATGTGAGATATATATATGATGGAATATATATCATGGATGATGAATATATACATATATGTATATATATGATGGAATACTACACAGACGTGGAAGAGAATGAAATTTCCATTTGCAACGATTGGCTGGAGCTCGAGAATATTAAGCTAAGTGAAATAAGTCAGAGAAAGGCTTATGCAGTATGATTTCACTCCTAAGTGGAAGGAAAAAAACAAAAGAAATAACCATGATGGAAAAAAGAGATTGGCAAAACAAGAAACATTCTCTTAAATATAGAGAACAAATTGATAGTTACCAGAGGAGAGATGGGTATGGGGATTGGGTTATATAGGAGATGGGGATGAAAGAGTGCACTTTGTGTTGTGCACCGGGTATTCTGTGGAAGGGTGAAACAACTGAAATCTACACCTGAAACTATTACACTGTATGTTAACTAACTGGAATTTAAATAAAAACTTTCAAAACCATTCTGTATTAGCCATGAGGAAAGGCCCTGGGCTGAAGTGCCCAAAACATTACTATGCTTCACATGACATTCTTGTCCCTCATAGACATATAGAGTAACAGTTTCCTCACCACCTCTCTGTGTAGACCCTTGTGCTTTACTGCTGAAAAGTACCCTTTGCTGCAAGAGGGTTTTAGGAAGCTTCTTGTGGATAGGTAGTCAGAAATAGTCTCAAACCCTTGTGTAGAAGCCCCAGGAAATGGCCTACCATTAGACCAAAGGAGGTCTCCTTTACCAACCAAGATCCCTGGTTTGTAGGTGAGTTTCCAAGCCAGCCTTGACTCAATGCAGAGCTCTGATGTCCTAGAAGACATGAGTGTCTGATGTCCTAGAGGACAGCTACCCTCATGTCCCAGGTCCCCTGGTGCTGGGCAGGCAATAGTATGGTAGGAATGGGAGCCATGTGGACCCCCGCCCTAATGGATGGAACTACCCTCATTTGGAATAAAAGACAGTCTGTGAAAATACACCATGCTCCATGACATGATCAGCACATAAAAAGGTTTTTGTATGAATAGCACACCAATGTTCATTCCAACTACTTGATCATCACATGGAAGCACATTCTTCATATTGCACAGCCACTCTTGACCATACCTACCAATACGACGGGCTGAAACACATCAGAATTCAAAGTTCTGCTCAATTTCCTAAGGGAGAATGTGGACCTCTTGCTCACAGGGCTCCTTAGGGCATCCCGTGGAAAACTGTAGCCAAAGACCCCAAAAGTACTTATGATTCCAGTGCTAGCCAGATCGTGAATTTATTTTGCTAGTCAGGTTCTTTTACACATGAAGAACACTGGCCCTCGGTGTATCCAGTTTCAGAAAATTTCTTTATCATCCATCAAGGCCCATCTTGGGGTCCATAAAAACTCAGTCTCTTAGAGTACTATATCTGTCTGCAGATATCCCATGGAGAGCAAACCTTGTGACTGTGTGACAGGTGGAGCCAGAGTCCGTGGCCTTGGGGTTTCAGGACTATATAGACATCCAGAGCCCTAAGGCATCAGAAGGGGTCCAGCTGACAGCTGTGCGTGGGGAGGCTCAGGCAGATGTATAGGCCAGGAGCTGGCTCCCTTGCTGGGCTTCAGGGAAATGAAGATAAACATCTCCGTTCCACACTGATCGCATTTCCATTGGATGGAAATATTGAATGCCCTTGGGTCCTTGATGCAGCCATCTCTTCTGCCTCCTTGTATTTCTGACTGTCTCTTGATTCACCCTTAGGAGCCATGGAGATGACACTCGCTCAGCACATACCCAGGGATGGACATCGGGTTACCACTCCATGCCATGCTCAGTTATAGCCACCAGCTTCGGCTATCCCAAAGGAGAATACCCCCTCATATCTGTGAGCTTGGTAGTTGGTTGTTTGTACCAAGGGGTGGGGGGAGGGTAGCCTGATTGCCTCCTTGCTCTGCCTAATTGAGGTGCCTTCCTTCTGAAAAGCAGATAGTTCACACAGGAGCAGTAGGCTCCAGAAGTTGGCCAGCAGAGAAAGGACCCTTTAGGGAAAGAGAGCACAATGCCCCTCTCCACACTTTGGAGACACTGCTGCACCTCCCAGCTACAGCACTGTTACTGCTCACTCCATGCAATGATGCAGAAAGCAACAATATCCAACCAAGTCCCAGGGCTTTCTAGGTCCTTCTGAAGGAAGAAGACAGGCCTGGTGTTGATAGGGCTCCTAGATGGAGAATCTAGAGGGCATTTTTGTCTAAACCCTCTGGTGTTCTTCTTCTTACAGCCAGGTTGCCAGAAGCAGAGTCTGGGCATTCACATCTCCATAAGATTCCTCTTCCAAGCTCTGAGGAGCTCTGGCCTTCCTTATTCACCTTGACACATCTTTAACCTCTTGTAGAAACATGGTTCTTCCAACAATCCATTCAGAAGCAGTGTCCTCTGCCTTCTACCTGGGAGTGTGGTCCAGTCCTAGTGACTGGGGGTGAGAGTTTGCCACAGGGCTCCTTCATCAGTTCATTTCATTTCAGAAGCATGCAGCCATTCTGTGGTCTGGGCATTTGAAGGGGCCCTGCAGAGGATGTGTGTTTTGTAGGATTGGTCAGAGATTTGGAGAGGGAGCTGGCATCTTTCTGGGCTGAGGCAAATGAAGCAAGACATCTGTCCAAGTAAATCCCCATTCTCGGTGAAAGTATCGAGTTTTAGCCCACCTGGAACCATTTAATTTGCCTTGCTGTGTGTCTGACAAAGTAATTTTTTTTCTCCCTTAGAGCCATGGAGCCATCAATAAGCTGGCAAAACTGGCTAGGCCGCAATCTCCCACTCTACTCCTGTGTTCAGTGAAGGATATCAGGCTCTGCCAAAGGAAAGAAGGCTTTGAGTGCCTGGGTGCTTGTTGCTTGGCCTACTGTGGTATGAAGGATAAAGGGGAGCCAGCTTGCCTCACTGTTCTGGATGACTGAGTTGCACTTATTCTGAGAAGCAGTTTGCACATGGGCAGTAGGAACAAAGAGGGTGTCCACACTGGAAAATCCCATGCCAGGTTTTAGGGAACCAAGTTCTTGTTACAGATTCTTGAGAAAGAGCCTTCATAGCCCCATAGCTACAGCTCAAACACTGTTGCCTCCCTCAACTAATGGGAAATGTTGCAGGGATAGACCAAGTCAGAAATCCCTGGCTCCTTAAGAAGGCAGGCTTCTTGCTGACACGTCTTCCAAGTGTAGTCCTTCAGAGGGCCCTTTTGGCCTAATCACACAGGCCTTTCTTATTCTGGCTACCACCTGGTTGATAGGACCAGGGTACTGGTTGGTACTGGTACATGTTGGGTACTTCATTCTCAACTTTATCCAAATCTCATGTGTTGTGAAGGACTCTGGCATTGTGACTCCTGAACTTTTCTGATGAAAGAGGTTTTGCATGGACACTATCCCAGGAGAGTGTTCCAGAGTAACATCCTCTTGCTTCAATTGGTTGTTGTTGGTGTGCTTGTGATGGTGATAGAGGTCTTCCACTGGGCCCTTTTCAATTTGGTTTCAGAATGATGTGGCCCTCCCCACACCCAGGGTGTGTGAAGGTGCCCCGGAAGAATGCAAGGGGGTAGGCTAAGCCTGAAGTTGGGGGTGGGTACCATCTCCTGTGCGTGTCAAGGGGAAGGGGAAGTTGGGTCTCTTTCTTTGGTTTCCCCCATGCCCACTTGAATGCACAGCTTTGACTCACCCTCTATTCATTCCTCTCCAATTGTTGCTTCCCTAACTTGTCAGTTCACACATGGAGACCCTGTGTCTGTCCCCTACTGCAACCAAGATCCCTGATTAGGGGTGAGTTTCCAAGGCTTTCCTGACCTGACGTGTGGCTCTCAGAGTCTGATGTCCCAGAGGACATCTATTTCCCCTGTCCCTGAGCCTTTGGTGTTAGGCAGGTTATAGTATCATGGGAATGGGTAGCCTCCTTTACCCTCATCCCTAATGGATGTAGCTACCCTCAACTGAAAGACCAGACCGTCTGGCAAGTGCAACATCCTCCATGACCTGACCAGCGCACAAAAGCCCTTTGAATAAATAGTGCACCAAGACCTCGTTCCCACCTCTTGATCGTTGCATGGAAGCACATTCTTCATATCTCAGATCCACAGCTGACCTTAATGGATAAGATGGGCAAAAAGGCACTAGAAGCCAAAGTTTCCCTCTATTTCTTAAGGGAGAATGTGGGGTTCCTGTTCACAGGTTCCCAATGGTTATCCTTTGCTGAACTCCGGGAGCCAAAGCCCACAAAATGTGCTTTTGATTCCTGAGCAAGCCAGCTTGCGAATACATAGTGCTAGTCAGGTTCTTCTAAACATGAAGAACTCCAGGCTTCGTTATTTCCAGTTTCATAGCATTGCTTTATCATCATTCCAGGTTCGTCTTGGGGTCCTTACAAATTCAGTCTTTCAGAGTACTATTTCCAGCTTGCAAGTTTCCCATGAAGACCAGCCCTTGTGACTGTGGACAGGTGGAGCTAAAGTGGCCTTGGCCTTTTGGTTTCAGGTCTACATGGACAGGCAAAGACATCGGGCATCAGAAGGGGGTCCAGCCGAGAGCTGTGTGTGTGACAAGACTGGCCCAGACATATTAGCGTGGAACAGTCCCCCTTGCTGGGCCTAGTTGAAATGAAGATAAACATCTCTATTCCACAGTGATCACATTGCCACTGGATGGAATTATTGAATGCCCTTTGGTCCTGAATGTAACCATATCCTCTCCCTTCCTGTGTTTCTTACCTGCCTCTTCATTCACCTTTAGGAGTCTTGGAGCTGGCACTCAGTAGGCACCCTTGGATGGGCGTTGGGTTCCCACTCAGTTTCATGCTCAGTTATAGACATCAGCATCTCACAGATATCCCAAAGGAGATATCGGAGAGCCTTGATACCCTGACCATGGTGCTTGGCTGTTTGTAGTAAGGGGTGGGTGAGTGGAGCCAGCACACTTCTCAACTCTGCCTGATTGATGTGCCTTCCTTCTGAAAAGCAGACAGTTCACACAGGAGCTAAAGGCTCCAGAAGCTGGTCGGCACAGAAAGAGCATTTTATAGTAAGAGGCCACAAATGCCCTTCTCCACACTTTGGAGCTACAGCTGGGGGAACCTCCCAGATATAGCACTGTACCTGCTCACTCCTTTAAATGTTCCAAAAAGCAAC
Source organism: Panthera leo (assembly GCF_018350215.1). Lineage (NCBI taxonomy): Eukaryota > Metazoa > Chordata > Mammalia > Carnivora > Felidae > Panthera > Panthera leo. The sequence goes on from NC_056692.1 coordinate 24,512,885, forward strand.
AAAAGCTGACCAAGGTCCAGGATGGGCTAGGTCGTTCTGAAGGAAGAAGGCAGTGCTGACACGGCTCTCAGATGGAGACACTAGATGCAGTTTGGCATAAGCTCTCTGGTGTTTCCTCTTCTTATAGTCAGGTTGCCAGGAGCTAGTTCAGGGCACTGCCTTCTCCATAGAATTCCCCTTCCAAGCTCTGAAGAGTCTGGTCCTCCTCATCCACCTTAATGCATTGTTGCTCTCTTGTAGAAACAATGTTCTTCTCACAATGCCTTCAGAATCAGTGCCTCAAGGGTCCTATGTTCTGTCTTTGACGTGAGAGTGTGGTCCAGTTCTTGTGACTGTGGGAGAGTTTTTGCCACAGGACTCCTTCATTAAATCACTGTTTTTCAGGAGTATGCATCCATTCTGAGGGCCAAGGCATTTGAAGGGACCCAGCAGAGGATGTTTGGTGTGTATGCTGGCCAGAGATTTGGGCAGGGAGCTGGTCTCCTTCTGGGCCGAGGGCAAATGAAGCAAAACATCTATTCAAGTGCATCCTTATTCCTACTTGAAATTTTGAGCTTTGGTCCACCTGGTGCCCATTTCTGTCCCCTTGCTGTTTTTTGAGAATGTATTTTTTTCTTCATTAGGTGCCATGGAGCCATCCCTCAGTCACTTGGCACCCATGGGTAGGCCACAAACTCTGACTTTGCTGCTGTGCGCATTGAGAGCTATCAGGCTCTGCTCTACCCAAGGAAAGCAGGCCTTGAGTGGCTGGGTGTTGGGTGCTTGGTTTGCGGTGCTATGGAGGGTGAAGGGGACCCGGCTTACCTCACTGTCCTGGATGATTCAGGGGCCTTCATTCTGAGAAGCACACAGTTTGCGCCTGGGCAGTATGAAACAAGAGGGCGTCAGCATTAGAAGAACCCTTGCCAGGAATTAAGGAACCAAGTCCTTGCTGCAAATTCCTGAGCAAGAGACCTCAGAACCCCATAGCTACAGCTCAAGCACTGCTACATCCCTCAACTGATGGGAAATGTGGCAGGCGTAGACCAAGTCAGAAATCCCTGGCTCCTTGCTCCTTAGCAAGAAGCAAGGCAGGCTTCTTGCTGACAGGGCTCCCAGGTGTAGTCCTTCAAAGCTCACAGGCATTTCTTATTCTGTGTAGAACTTGGTTGAAAGGAGTGTGTGACTCTACTGCTAGTGACTCTAGCAGTGTGTCTCCATTGCCACCCCTGAGCCCTTTGGATGAAAGACTGCAGGGAAACTATTCTGAGACAGTTTATCAGAGTACTATCTTCTTTCAGTTTGGGGGTTTGGTAGTGTTCAGCTTGGGGTTAGTGATGATGATACAGATGTTGCATTGGGCAATTCTCATTATGGTTTCAAAATGATGAGACTCTCCCCAAACCCAGGGTGTGTGCATGTGCCCCGGGAGAATGCTCTGTGGCTATGATAAGCCAGAGGTTTGGGGTGGACCCTGCCTCCTGTGTTGGACACGATGCAGAAAAGGTCATACTCTCTTTTTTTGGTTTCTCCCATGACAATTTGAATGCACAACTTTGATTCACCTTATTGTCATTCCTCTCCCATTGCTGCTTTCCTAAGTTGGTCTCAGTTCACACAGAGAGACCCTGTGTCTGTGCCCTATAAAAACAAAGGTCCCTGCAGTGGAAGTGAGTTTCCAAGACTTTGCTGAGCCAATGCAGGGCTCACAGACACCAAGGTCCCCTGTCCCTGAGCTCTTGGTGGTGAGCAGGCAACGGTATCATGAGAATGGGTAGTCACATGGATCCTGCTCCTAATGGAAGGAGCTACCCTCATTCAGAAGAACAGACGGTCTGTGCATGTGCAGCATGCTCCATGAGCCTGATCAGCATACAAAAAGCCTTTTGAATCTACTGCACCAAACCCTCATTCCCACCCCTTGATCATCATATGGAAGCACCTCCATATCTCCGAAGCTCTGTTGCCCCCTCGATGGATACGATTGGGCAGAAGCACCCCCAGAAGACAAAGTTCCTGTGTATGTCTTAAGGAAGAATGAGGGCCTCTTCCTCACAGGGCTCCAACGAGCATCCCTGGCAGCACTCCTGTAGCGAAAGCACACAAAAGGTCCCTGTGATCCCTGAGCATACCAGCTTGTGAGTACATTGTGCTAGTCAGGATTTTCTAAACATGAAGAATTTTGGCCCTAAATATTTCCAGTTTCAGGACAGTATTTTATCATCCATTCCAGTTCGTCTTCTCCATAAAAATTGAGTCTTTGAGAGTACTATCTCTGACCTACAGACGCCCGATGGGGAAAGCCCTTATGACTGTGGGAGAAAGGTGGAGGCAAAAGAGCCTAGCCATTTTGGTTTCAGAACTGCATGGACATCCAGAGCCCTAGGGCATCCGAAGGGGTCCAACCAAGACTGTTTTTTGGTGGGGCTAGACCAGATGGATTAGCTGGGAGCTGGCTTCCTTGTTGGACCTAGCAGAAATGAAGATAAACATCTCCATTCTACACTGATTGCATTCCCATGGGATGGAATTATTGAATGCCCTTTGGTCCTGGCTGCAGGCATTCCCCTGTTTCTGACGGCGTCTTCATTCACCCTTAGCAGTCATGGAGCTGACACTCACCAGGCATCCAGGGAAGGGCATCACATTCTGACTCTGTCCTCTGGTCAGTAACAGCCATGAGCATTGGATATTACAAAGGAGAATAGACCTCCTATTTCTGATCTTAGTGCTTGGATATTGGAAGCAAAGCGTGGGGTGAGTGGAGCCAGCTCACCTCGTTGTTCTGCCTGATTGAGGTGTTTTACTTCTCAATAGCAGTTTACATGGGAACAGTAAGCTCCAGAAGGTTGCCAGCACAGAAAAGCCCTATACACGAAGAGGCACCAATGCCCCCTCTCTACGCTTTAGAGCCACAGCTGGGAGAATATCCCAGCTATAGCACTGTCACTGCTTACACCATTTCATGATGGGAAAAGCAAGAGGAGCAGACCCAGGCCCAGGGCTCTCTACAACCTTCTGAAGGAAGAAGGCAGGCCTATAGCCGACAGGGCTCCCAGATGGAGACACTAGAGGACGCCCTTGCCTAAGTCCTCTGGTGGTCTGATTCTTCTCAGGGCCTGATTGCCAGGAATGAGGCTGAGCCTTCCTTTCTCCATAGATTTCCCCATCCAAGGTCTGCAGAACTCTGGCCTTATTCACCTTGACACACCTTTGATGTCTTGTAGAAAAAATTTTCTTCCCACAATCCATCACAGTCAGCATCTCAAAAGTCCTATCTTCTGCCTTCCACCTGGAAGACTGGTTCAATTCTTGTGACTGCGGGTGAGCTTTAGCTGCAGGGCCGTTCTTCATTAATTCACTTGGTTTCAAAGTATGTGGCAATTCAGACACTCAGGACATTTGAAGGGACTCAGCAGAGAAGACTTGGTGTGTACTCTGGGCCAGACACTTGGACAGGGAGGTTGCCTCCTTCTTGGCCGAGGTACAATGAAGCAAGACATGTTCATTCCACGGAGATCCCTATTCCCACTATAATTGTCAAGCTTTAGCCTACCTGGCGCGCATTTCCTGTCCCTAGATGTATTTCTATTTTTTCTCCCATAGGAGTCATGGAGCCATCAATCACTCAGAAGGGACCCCTGGGTACCTTCAAACTCTCACCCCTCTCCTGTGCTCAGTGAGAGTGGTCACTCCCTCTACCAAAGGAAATGCTCTGCTCTACCAAAGGAGAGAAAGTCTTGAAACCCTGGGTTATTTGTGCTTGGCTTGCTGTGCTATGAAGGGTGGATACTTCTGACTGAACACAAGAGCAGAGTGGGAGATTGCAGCCTAGCCAGGTTTGCCAGCTGAGTTAGTGATGGCTCCTTGGCGCCTAAGGGAGAAAAAATAATACAATGTCAGACACACAGCAAGGGAAAGGAAATGGGTGCCACGTGGGCCAAAGCTCCACATTTATGGTGGGAACGTGGATCCACTTGGAGAAAAGGCTTCCTTCATTTGTCTCTGGCCAGAAGGAGTCCTGCTCTCTGACCAAATCTCCAGCTTAGCCTAAACACGAGACATCCTCCACTGGTCCCCTTCACATCCCTGAGCTCTGAATGGCTGCATACTTCTGAAACCCAGTGAATTAATGAAGAAGTAGCCCTGTGGCAATCTCTCTCCTGTAGTCCGAAGGGCTGGATCCGACTCCCAAGTGGCAGATGGAGGATAGACTCTTGGGACACTGATTCTGAAGGGATTGCGGGAAGAGCCTTGTTTCCACAAGAGAGCAAAGATAAGGTCGATACGGTGGGCCACAGGTCTTCAGAGCTTGGAAGGGGAATTCTATGGAGAAAGCAGTGCCCAGCACCAACCCCTGGCAACCTGGCTGGCTGTGAGAAGACACTACAGTGGGCTTAAACGAAAGCACTCTGGAGAGTCTCCATCTGGGAGCCCTGTCAGCACCAGATCTGCCTTCTTCCTTCAGAAGGACCTAGAGAGCCCTGGGACGTGGTCGGCGTTTGTTGCTTTTTGCATCATTGAATGGACTGAGCAGTGACAGTGCTGTAGCTGGGAGGTGCCACCAGCGGTGGCTCCAAAAGGTAGAGAGGGACACTGGTGCCCTCTTCCTACAGGAAGGGCTCTTCCTCCGCTGACCAACTTCAGGAGCCTACTTGAGCCCTGTGTGAACTGTCTGCCTTTCAGGAGGAAGGCACCTCAATCAGAGCAAGGAGGCGAGCTGGCTCCAATCCCCCACCCCTTGCTGCAAACAGCCAAACACCAAGCTCACGGCTAGGAGGAGTGTCCTCCTTTGGGATATGCGATGCTGGTGCCTCTAACAGAGCTCAGGATGGAGTGGGAACCCGATGTCCGTCCTTGGGTGCTGGCTGAGTGTCATCTCCATGGCTCCTAAGGGTGAATCAAGAGGCAGTCGGAAACACAGGGAGGCAGTGGAGATGGCTGCAGCTAGGCAAAGGCCACTCAATATTTCCATCCAATGGGAAGGCGATCAATGTGAAATGGAGATGTTTATCTTCGTTTCCCCAAGGCCCAGCAAGGGAGCCAGCTCCCGTCCTATATGGCTGCTGGATCCTCCCCGTGCACAGTTCTCGGCTGGACCCGTTCTGATGCCCTAGGGCTCTGGATGTTCAGGTAGTCCCTGAAACCACAAGGACAGGGACTCTAGCTCCACTTGTCACGCAGTCACAACGGCTGGTCCCCATGGGATATCTGCAGCCGGATAGAGAACTTTTTAGAGTCTTTTAGGACTCACTTTTTATGGACTCCAAGACGGACCTTGACAGATGATCAAGAAATTTGCTGGAAGTGGATACACCCAGGGCCAGTGTTCTTCATGTGTAGAAGAGTCTGACCAGCACAATATATTCACGATCTGGCTAGTCGACGTATCAAAAGAACTTTTGGGGTCTCTGACTACAGGAGGGTTCCACAGGATGCCCTTTGGAGCCCTGTGAGCAAGAGGCCCACGTTCTCCCCTAAGACATTGAACAGAACTTTGAATTCTCGTGTGTTTCAGCCCGTTGTATTGGTAGAGAAGGTCAGCACTGGCTCTGCCATTTGAAGAATGTCTTCCATATGATGATCAAGATGTTGGAGTGAAGCTTGGTGCGCTATTTATGCAAAAGCCTTTTAGTTCCCTGATCACGTCATGGAGCATGGTACATTTTTGCAGACTGTCTGCTCTTCCGAATGAGGGTAGCCCCATCCATAAGGCAGGGGTTCACATGGCTCCCATTCCTACAATACTTTTGCCTGCCCAGTGCCAGGGGAGCAGGGACATGGGGGCTAGGCATCCTCTGGGACATCAGACCCCGACAGCCCTGCATTGGGTCAGAAATGGCTTGGAAACTCACCTACACACCAGGGATCTCGGTGGTGTAGGTCCGATACAGTGTGTCACACTGTACTTTTAGGCACCTGGCGCTAGGCCATTTCCTGGTGCTTCTACACCAGGGTTTAAGAATACTTCTGACTACAGATCCCCAAGAAGCTTTCTAAAACCCTCTGGGAGCAAAGGCTACTTCTCAGCAGTAAAGCACAAGGGTCTACACAGAGAGGTGGTGAAGAAAGTCTTACTCTATTTCTCTATGAGTCACAAAGAATGTTGAAGCACAGTAATGCTCTGAGCACTTCAGCACGGGGACTTTCCCAATGTTAATACAGAATGTTTTTTTAAAGTGTTTTATGGAAGTTCTACGTAGTTAACACACAGTGCAATAACAGTTTCAAGTGTAGATTTCAGTTGTTGCACCCTTCCCCACAGCACCCGGTGCACATCGCAAAGTGTACTCTTCCATGCCCATCTCCTATAGAACCCAATCCCCGCACCCATCTCTTCTCTTAACTATCAGTTTGTTGTCTATAGTTAACAGTCTGCGTCTTGTTTTGCCACTCTCTTTTTCCTCCACGATTATATATTTCTTTTGTTTCTTCCATTCCACATAGGAGTGAAATCATACGGTATCATCCTTTCTCTGACACTTATTTCACTGGGCGTTATAATCTCGAGCTCCAGCCAAATCGTTGTAAGGAAAATTACATTCTCTTCCCTGGCTGCGCAATATTCTTTTGTGTGTATGTATACTTATACATATGCCACAACTCCATCCATTCTTCAGCCAGTGGACATGTGAGCCCTTTCCATCTTTGGCTAGTTTTCATTGTGCTGCTAAAAACACTGGCGTGTCTATATCCCTTTGAATCGGTATTTTTGTATCCTTTGGGTAAATACTTCGCAGTGCAAGTGCTGGATCATAGGGCAACCCCATGTTTTAAGGGGTGAGTGTTTTCATTAGTTAATTGATTTGAGTGGGAGAGAGGGAGAGACAGAGATATGGGGAGGGGCAGAGAGAGACAGAGAGAGATTCCGATGCAAACCCCATGCTGCCAGTGAGGAGCCCAACGAGGGCTCTGTCCCATGACTGTGGGATCCAGGCTTGAGTGGATATCGAGTCAGTCACCTAACTGTGCCATCCAGGTGCCCCAGAGCCATCTTATTGGAAAACTTTTGACGGAACTTTGTACTGTGTGCCAGAGTGGCCACAGCAGTTTCCATTCCCACCCACAGTGGCAGAGGGTTTCCCGTTCTCCACATCCTTGCCAACACCAGTTCCTTGTGTCGTGAAATTTAGCCCTTCGGACAGACGTGTGGTGGCCTCTCACTGTAGTATTGATTTGTATTTCCCTGATGATGACTGATGTGGAGACTCTTTTCATGTGTCTTTGAGGAAAGTTTCACCTTGTGTGTTCCACTGTGTGTTCCTCTCCCTCCCACACTTTCCTCAATGAGGGCTCGTCTCCTCGGCAGCACCCTCGATATATTTCTCCCCCAAACGCCCTGTTGGCACTTCCTCCCTTTCTTTGATGTGCCTTCTTCTCCTCCTGTAGCTGTGGTCTTGGTTCTGTCCATCTTCTGTTTGCTTTCTGGGGTAATCGGAATGATTTGCTGGTCATCTAGCTATGTTCAAGGGATGAGACTACAGGCCTACCGTGCTACCTCTCCCAACACACACTAATAAGGAAGGTTTCAACAAACTGCGTCTGAGATGTATGTGAAAGCTTACGTGAAAGACACATGAGCAGTGTCGTTTCAGGCAGTAAAACACAATGCGTGGGCGGCGTCTGGTGGGTTCTCGAGGGGTACGTGTGTGGTGTACGTTTGGAGTGGTTGTGGTTGGGTGCATGATCCTGTTCTGTACGGATGGTATGTATGTTCTATATGTGTTGTGTGTCTGTGTATCGCATTGGTGTGGTGAGTGTGGTGTGTGCTTGGTGTGGGTGGTTTATAGGTGGTGGATGTGTCTTTCTGTGTGCTCTGGGTGTGGGATATGTGTTGGGATGGTACTATATATGTCATGTGTGCATGCTAGACTTATGATGTATGTTTGCGTGCCACCTATGTATGGCGTGTGTGTTTTGTACGTGCTGCCTGGTGTGGTGTTGGCGTGTGGCATACAGGTGAAGAATGTGTGATATATAAGTGTGGTGTGTGTGGTGTTTGTGGTGTCTTTGTGTCATACATGTATGGATTATCATGCTGTGTTTATTGCAGATGTGGTATCTGCGTAGTGTACGTGTGTTGTGTGTGGTGTAGGTCTGGCATGTGTGTGTGGTGTACCTAGGGAGTGTGTTTGTGTGTCTTACGGGTGTAGGGCATGTGTGTATGTGTGTGGGTATGTGTGGAATGTATATTGCGTGTAGTAAACGGTGTGTGGAAGATATCTGTGTGATGTGTATGTGGTGTGTATGTGGTGAAGGGGTGAGGTGTTTGTGTGGCATTCGTGTGTCATGCGAGGGATGTGTTGGTAGTAGGTGTTGCTGTGTGTTCGGTGTAAGAGTGATGTAGCTGTATGGTATAGGAGTCACATTTGCAGCGATATGGGCAGGGTATGTGTGGCGTATGTGTAGGTTATGTGGGTAGAGGAAGTGGCATCTGTCTTCTGGATATGTGGTGTAGGTTTGGTGTCTGTGGTGTGTAAGTGGAGTGTGTTTGTGTGATATAGGAGAGGTGGTTTGTTTGGAAATTGTGTGTATGTGTTGAATGTGGTAATACTGTGGGAGGGTTGTAACTGTGGGTGTTTGGGGCTTGTGGGATCTGTGTTGGATATGTTGTGGCCTATGCATGGTGAGTGTGTGGTGTTTCTGTGGTGTGTGTAATGTATGGTTGTGCACATGGTGTATGTGTGAGGTAGGTGTGCATGCAGTGTTAAGGTGGCTAGTGCGGCGTGCAAGGTGTGTGGTATGTGCAGGGTGTGCGTGTATGTGTGTTATGCATGCCTTGAGTGTAATGTACAGGTGTTCGTGTGTGGTGTATTTTTCATGTTTTGTGTTTGTGTGTTGTGGGTATGTGTATTGTGGTGTGTGATATATGTGTGGTGTTTGTCTGTAATTGGTGGGTTGTGTGGTTGCATATTAGTTACAAGATGGTTTCCCCCAAGTGCAGCTGGACAGAGTTGAGTGAGCATATGGCACCTTTCCTCTGAGTCCCCACGTAGGTTTTCAAACGCTTGTAACTGAGGGAAACAAGATGGTAGTTAAAAGGTGGTTTCCCCAGTGTTCTTTCACAGACGTGAGGGTAAGGCACTGACCTTGTAGGCCCCACATAGTTTTTCAAACAGTTCTCACGTATTGAAACATGATGTCAGATGAAAGATGGTTTCTCCTCAGTACTCTCTCACAATGTCGAGTAAATGTCACTTTCCACACGGTTCCCCTCATAGGATTCAAACAATTCTAACTTAGGGATACACGATGTGATTTGAAAGATAGTTTCCCCAAAGTGCACTTTGATAGACGTGAGTATATGGCGCGATCCTCATAGACCCCACATAGGTTTTACACACTTCTAACTTGCTGGAAAAAAGGGATGCTTAAAGATGGTTTCTGCACAAGATTCTTACACAGTGGGTGGTTTTCAAACAATTCCAACTCGGTGAAACGAGATGTCAGATAAAAGATGGTTTCCTGAAAGTGCAATTTGATGGAGTTGAGTCTATGGCACTTACCCTGTAGGCCCGGCATTGGTTTGCAAACAGTTCCCACTTAGCGAAACCAGATGTTAGTTGAAACAATGTTTCCCTACAGTGTTGTTTCACAGCATGGAGTGTAGGGCATATGAGAAGCCTAAAAACTAAGGGCCATACACTCAACTGTGTGAAACAACGACGTGGTGAAAAGATCTTTCAAATAACATCTGGTTTCAATCATTGAGAATTGAAGACTATTGGGGGTTATGCGGAAAGGGTCATATACTCAAATCTGTGACACAACATGTGGGGAAACCATCTTTCAATTAACATCTTGTATAACTAAACTGGAAGCGTTAGAAAACCTATGGGGAGCCTATGCCGAAAGTGCCATATACTCGCTCACCTCTGTCAGCCTGCACTTTGCGGAAACCATCTTTAGAGTAATATCCTGTAGCACCAAGTTAGGAAGGAGCGTTTGAAAAACTATGCGGGTAAAACGCAGGAAGTACAAGATACTGACAACTGTGGAACAACACTGTGAGAAACCGTCTTTCAACTCAATTCTTCTTTCATTTAGGTTAGAAGTGTTTGAAAACCTATGCGCGGCGTATGGGGAAAGTGCCATTCTTTCAACTAATATCTGATTTCGCCCAGGGTGAACTCTTTTGGAAACCTATGCACAGCCTACACGGTAAGTGCCATATACTGAACTCTGTGAAACAACCCTGTGGGGAAACGATCTTTCAACTAACATTTCGTTTCCCTAAGTTAGAAGTGTTTGAAAAGCTATGCGGGACCTCTGCAGAATTGCCCTATACTCCACTCTCAAACTGAACTCTTAGGGAAGCATTTTTCAGCTAACATCTTTATGAAACTACGTTAGGAGCATTGTAAAACCTGTGTGGGGAACGATGTGGAAAGTGACATATACTGTGGGACACTGTGAGAAAATAGAGTGGACAATCCATCTATCAATTATCTTGGGGCACTAAGTTTGAAGTGTTTGAAAACCTATGCACGGCTTATGGGGAAAGTGCCATATACTCGACTCCTTTCACATATGTGTGTGGGCAAATCCTATGTCATCTAACCTCATGTATCTCTACGACTGAAGGGTTTGCAACCGCAGGCGGGGCCTGCATGAATAAGGCCATATGCAGCACCACTTGGGAAACACCACTGTGGGGAAACCATCCTTCAACTAACATCGTGTTCACTGAGAAGGGTTTGAAACTATGCGGAGCCTTTGCTGAAAGTGCCACGTACAGAACTCGGTGGCAACAACACTGTGGTGAAACGATCTTTCAACGAACATCTCGTTTCAAGCCATAACTCTGTGAAAAAGTTTGCGGGGTATCTGCCGACAGTGCCATATATTCAACTCGGTGAAACTGCACTTTGCAGGAAGGAAGGCTCTTTCAAGTAACATCTGGTATCACGAAGTCAGAAGGGTTTGAAAACCTATGTGGGTAATTAATGATGAGGAAAGTGACACATACTGGATACTGTGAGAAAATACCGTGGACAATCCATCTTTCAACTAGCTCGTGTCACTAAGTTAGAAGTGTTTGCAAACCTAGGCGCGGCTTATGCAGAAAGTGCCGTACACTCGACGCTTTGAAAAAAAGCACTCTGGACGAAGATTCTTTCATGAATATGTAGTTTCAGAAAATTAAAGCAGTTTGACAAGCAACGCATGACCTACACGGAAAGTGCCATATACGCAACTCTGTGAAACAACGCTCTGAGGAAATGATCCTTCACCTAACATCTGGTTTCATTAAGTTGTGTTTGAATGCAAATGTTGGCCTAGAAGAATAGAACCATGTACTCAATACCGTGAAACAACAATGTGGTGAAACCATCTTCCGACCACCATCTGCTTTCACTACGTCAGATGTGATTGAAACACCTTACAGGGAGGAACACTTAAAGTGCCGTAAACTCCGCTCTGCCGAACACTGCTGTGGTGAAACATACCTTCAACCAACCTCCGTTTCATTGAGTGACAACGGTTTGAAAAGCTATGCGGGACCCACAGGACAAGTGCCATATACTCAACACTGTGAAACAACACTGTGGAGAAACCCTATTTCAACCAAAACTTCGTTTCACTAAATTAGAAGTCTTTGAAACTCTATGAGCGACAGAGACGGAAAGGGCCATCTATTCAACTCTGTAACAAACAATACTGTGGTGAAAGAAACTTCAACTAACACTTGGTTTCACTGAGAGAACTCTTTGAAGACATAGGCAGGCCTACCCTGTGTCATACATTCATCTCTGTGAATCGACACATGGTGAAACCATCCTTCAGCTAGCATCACGTTTCACCCTGAAGTGTCTGAAAAGTTATGCGCGGGGCTATGCCGACGGTGCCATGCACTCAATTCTGTGAAATTGGACTTTGCGAAAACCACCTTTCAACGAACATCATGTATCGTTACGTTGGAAGGTTTGAAAACATGCGCAGCTTATAGGAAATGCCAGAGAGTCAACTCTGAAAAACCACTGGTGAGAAACTGTCACCGAACATCTGCTTTCACGTCGTTAAAATAGTTTGAAAACTTAGGCATGACTTACAAGGAAACTGCCATCTACCCAAATCTGTTAAGTAACAATCTGGTGAAATTGTCTTTCAGTTAACATCGATCTGGTTTATATGAGTGGCAACTCTGGAAAACTCTCTGGGGTCACCATGGTAAGTGCGTTTGTAGGCACTGGGTTTGACAACCTATGCAGCTCCTAGCCGGAAAAACCAATACACTTCTCTGTGCGAAACAAAACTATGGGGAAATCATCTCGGTACGAACAACTGCTTTCACTAAGTTAGAGCTTGTCCAAAACCATGGCGGGCCCTAGGCAAAAAGTGCCATATACGCAATTCTGTCAAACAACACTGGGGAATCCATCTTCCCACTAACCTCTGGTTTCACTAAGTTACCGGAGTTTGAACAGCCCGGCAGGGAATTGTGCGGAATGTGCCATATACTCAACTCCCTGAAACAACAGTATGCTGAAGCTCTCTTTCAACATTTGGTTTCAGAAACTTAAAGTAATTTCAACACCTAAGCATGACTTCCATGGAACGTGCCATATGCGCAACTGTTGAAACAACACTGTGGTGAAGCCACGTTTCACCTGAAACCTGCTTCCACTAAAGCTACAAATGTTTGAACACACGTGCGGGGCCCAGGCCGATAGTGCCATTTACTACCTTCTGTGAAATATGCTGGGTGAAACATTCCCTCAACTAACATCGGATTTCACCCAGTGAGAACTATTGGAAAACCTACTCAGAGAGTGCAGTAGACGCAACTCTATGAAAGGCCGGGGAGGTTATCGTTCGGTCACCTTGTCATATGGTGAGAAGGGTTTGAAACGTTATGCGAACTCTATGAGGAAAGTGCCTTGTCCTCAACTTTGTGAAACAGCACTGTGGCGAAAGCGTCGTCCCTCTAGCATCTGATCTCAGAATTGGTGGAAAAGGAACGGCGGGTCTACAGGCAACGTGCCATATATTCAACTCTGTAAAACAGCACTGTGGGGAAGGGAAATCTTTCCCCTAAAGCTTCCTTTCACCAAGCTACAAACGTTGCAATGCACATGTGGGGCCTGGGCAGATAGTGCCATAGGCTGCATTCTCTGAAAATAACTGTGGGTGGAACATTCTTTCAAGTAACAGTTGATTTCGCTAAGTGAGAACTCATTGGAAAACCTATGCAAGGCCTACAGGACAAGTGTCGTATACTCATCTCTGTGAAACAACAGGGGGAGAAAGCGTCTTTCAAGTAGCATCCCGTTTCACAAGGTTAGAAGTCTTTGAATAGCTACGCGGAGCCTAGGCCAATAGTGCCAACTCCTCAAACCTGTCACCCTACAGCCTGCAACAACCAAATTTCCACTACCATCTTCCTTCACGAAGGTAGAAGTGTTTGAAAACCTGTGCGGGGAATGATGCGGAAAATGACCTTGAATCGACCCTGTGAGAGACTACTGTGGACAAACCATGTTTCAAGTGACAACTTGTGTCACTAAGGGAGACGCCTTTGAAAACCCTTGCGCGGCTTAGGAGGATAGTGTCATACACACAACTCTGTGAACCAACAGGGTGGAGAAGGAATCTTTCGCCTACCATCTGGTTTCACAAAGTTAAAATGTTTGAAAACCTATGCACGATCTACGTGGCAAGTTCCCTATACTCCACTCTGAAACACTCGGGGGAAATACTCTTTCACCTTAGAGCGTCTTTCACGAAGCGTGCAATGTTTGGATACACACGCGGGGCCTAGGCGGATAGTGTCATATACTCCACTCTGGGAAACAACGTTGCGGTGCAACAATCTTCCAACTGCCATCTGGTTTCACCGAGTGAGAACTCACTGAAAACCTAGGCACGGCTCATAATGTCAAACTGCACTTTGTGGCAACCATCTTTCCAACTAACAGCTTCCATCCCTACATTAGAAGCGTTTCAAAACCTATGCGGGGAACGATGTGGAAAGTGACCCATAGTCGACGCTGTGAGGGAGTACTCTGGACAAACCACCTTGCAAGTAACTTCTCGTTCCACCAAGATAGAAGAGTCTGGAAATCTAAGCACGGACTAGACGGGAAGTGCGAGATGCTCAACTCTGGGAAAACACACTGTGGTGAAAACATCTTTCAACTAGCACCTGATTTCAGTCAGTCACCACCGTTTGAAAACTTAGGCAGGGTCTACGCGGCAGGTGACAAAGAACCTATGAAACAACAAAGCGAAGAAACTCTCTTTCAAGTAACACATCGCTTCACTACATTAGAAGTGGTGGACAAACTATGCGGGTCATGTGCCGACAGAACCGTACACTCAACTCTGTCGAAGTGCACTTGGCGAAAACCATCTTTCAACTTACATCTTGTATCCCTACGTTAGAAGGGTTTGACAAGCCAGGCAGGGAACAACGAGGAAAGGGACATACACACGACCCTGTGAGAGAATACCGTGGACAAACCATCTCTCAACTAACATCTTGTATCACTAAGTCAAAAATGCGTGAAAAAGCAGGCGGGGCCGATAATGACAGGGCCGTATACTCAATTCTGCCAAACAACAAAGTGAGGAAACCATCCTCCAACTAACATCCTGTTTGACGTAGAAAACTTAGAAAATGTATGCTGGAAACGACGTGGAAGGTGACACATAGCAGCCACTGTGAAAGAATCCGGTGGAGAAAGCGTTTTTCAACTGTCATCATGTGTCACTAAGTTACAAGTGTTTCACTCTTTCAGCTCACACCTTGTTCACTACGTTATAAATGTTGGAAAACCCATGGAGGGCTTATGCGGAAAGTGCCTTGTATGTAACTCTGTGAAAAAAACAGTGTGGCAAAACCGTCGTTAAGAAAGATCTCGTTTCACAAAATTAGAAGAGTTTGAAACCCTATGCGGGGCGTACAGGGAAAGCGCTATACACTCACCTCAGGGATACAAACACTTGGGGAAACAACCTTTCACTGAACGTCTGGTTACACTAAATTACAAGCGTCGAAAAACACATGCGGGGCCGAAGTGGAGAGTGCCGTACACTCCTTTCTGGGAAAGAACATTGGGAGGAAACCGTCGTTCACGGTCTACCCCGGGTCTCACTAAGTGAAACGTGCTTGGAAACCTATGTGAAGCCTACACGGAAAGTGCCATCACCTTGCGAAAAGCTTGTGGGGAAACGTTGTTTCAACTATCATCTAGTTTCACTAAGTTAAAATGGCTTCACAGCTATGCGGGATCTATGCGGAAAGGGCCATATAGGCAACTCTGAGATAGACCACTGTGTGGAACCCATCCTCCAACTCATCTCTCGCTTCACTAAGTTAGAGGTGTTTGAAAACCACGCGGGGCCTACACCGAAAGTGTCTCATACTCACCTCGGGACACAAGTCTATCTGGGAAGCATCTTTCTGCTGAGATCTGGTTGCACTCAGTAACAAGTGTTTGAAAACGCACGCAGGGCGTAGCAGGATGGTGCCATACACTCACCTCTGGGAAACTACACTGTGGGGAAGCCGCCTTTCAACTACCGTCTGGGTTCGCTGAGATAGGAGTGTTTGAAAACCTAGGAGAAGCCTAACGGCTAAGTGCCACATACTCAACTGTGGGAAACAACAGTGTGCTGAAACGATCTTTCAGCTCACATCTGGCCTCACGAATTGAAAGCGGTTTGAAAACTATTCGGGGTCTAGGCGGAAAGTGCCAGGTACTCAGCTCTGTGACACAAGAGCTTGGGGAACCATCTTCCAACTAAAATATTTCACTACGTTAGAAGTCTTTGAAAACCGGGCGGAGACTACACCAAAAGTGTCATACAGTCACCTCTGTGAGTCACTGTGGGGAAGCCATTTTTCCAATAACGTCTCTCTTCACGAGGTTGGAAGTATTTGAACACCCGTGCAGGGCCGGCGTCAAAAGTGCCATATAGTCAACTCTGAAACAACACTGTGGGGTTTCCACGTTTCAATTAACCTCTTCTTGTTCCACTTAGAAGTGTTTGCAAACCTATGCCGGTACTACGCGGGAAGTGCTATAGGCTCAACTCTGTAAAACTCACTGTGGTGAAGCCACAGGCTTCACCCCACAGCCAAAGGGCATCTGGGTTCACTTGTTGGAAGTATGTGAAAACCTATGGGGGCTTATGCGGAAAGGGCCCTATGCTCAAGTGTGTCAAGCAGCTTTTGGGGAAACCACCTTTCAACTAACATCTTGTTTCACCGTGTTAGAAGTGTTTCCAACACTCTCCTAGGAACCATGAGAAAAGTGACATATACTCGACACAGCCAAATCGTACCGTGGAGAAACGGTCTTCCAACTCACATCTGCTGTCGCCAAGTTAAAAGGGTTGGAAAACTTCTGCAGGGCCTATGCGCAAGGGCCGTGTACTCCATTCTGTGAAACGACGCTGTAGGGAAACAGTCTTGCGACTAACATCTGGTTTCACTGTGAACTGTCTGAAAACCTACAAAGTGCCATAGAGTCAACTGTGTGAAAGAGCACTCTGGGTAAAAGGTCTTGTGACCACCTGATTTAGGACGTTAGAAGCATTTGCAAAACTACGCCGGGATGAATGCAGAAAGTGCCATATACTCAACTCTGTCAAGCTGCACTTTGGCGAAACCATCTTTCAACTAACACCTTGTGTCGCTACCATAGAAAAATGTTTGAAAACCTATGGAGGGAATGATGTGGAAAGGGTCATATATACGCAGCTCTGTCCAACCGGGCTTTGGGGAAACCACCTTTCAAGTGACATTTGATTCAACTAAATTGGAAGTGTCTGAAAGCTCCTGTGTGGTGGTCCAGACTGAAAGGGCCTCCCACTCTATGAAAGAACACTGTGGGGAAAACGTCTTTCAACGTTCTCTTTCACTAAGTCAGAAGTGTTGGAAACCCCATGCGGGGATCGATGGGGAAAGTGACGTTGTGAGAGAGTACTGGGAAGAAACCATCTTTCAACTGGCATCTTGTTTCACTGAGAACTGTTTGAAAACATATGCACGGCCTACAAAGTGTACTAGAGTCAACTGTGTGAAAGAACACAGTGGGGAAAAATCATCTTTTAACTAACAGCTCGTTTCGCTCAGTTGGAAGTGTTTGAAGACCTATGTGGGGATCGAGGGGGAAGGTTACATACACCAGCCACTGTGAAAAGAACACTGTGCAGAAACCTTCTTTCAACTGATATCCTGTTTCACCTGGTTAGAAGTGTTTGAAGAACTCCGTGGGGGCTTATGCAGAAAGTGCCATGTACTCTGTCAAGTCCCTGCACGTTGGGACACCCTTTTGTGGAGAAACCGTCCTTCAACCACCATGTTAGAGTTATTATGTTATGTCTGAGTTACGTTATGTTACAGTTACGTCATGTTATGTTATGTTATGTTATGTTATGTTATGTTATGTTTTCATGTTACGTTCTGTTATAGCTATTTGAAAACTTTATGCGGGGTCTATGTATAAAGTGCCATACACTCTGGCAAATAACACTGTGCGGAAACCGTCTTTCAACCAAAATCCTATTTCACTACATTAGAAGTGTTGGAAAACCCATGTGGAGTCGACACCAAAAGTGCCATGTACTCAACCTTGTGAAACAACTGTGTGGTGAAACTATCATCTGCTTCCACTGTTAGAAGTACTTGAAGACCCACGCAGGGCCAACAACGAAAGTGCCATCTACAAAACTGTATGAAGAAACACTGTGGGGAAACAGCTTGCCACTAAAATCTTATTCCAATCAGATGAAATTGTTTGAAAACCTATGCGGAGCTTCTAATGAAAGTGCCATACATACACTCATCTCTGTGAAACAACAGCTTATCTGAGAGTTTTATACTCAACTCTATGGAAGAAGACGGTGGGGAAACCTCTCACCTAACATGTGGTTTCTCGAAGCTAGACGTGTGAAAACCAGGTTGCGGCCTATGCAGAAAGTGCCTTACACTCAAATCTGTGAAAGCAGAGTGTGCGGAACCATCTTTCAACAAACTTTCGGTTTCACTAATTTGGAAGTGATGGAAAACTTATGATCGGTTAACTATGAGACAAGTTGCCATATAGTCAACTCTGTGAAACAACACGCTGGTGTCAACCTCTTTCAACGACCGTCTGATTTCACTAATTGAGAAGGGTTTGAAAACCCACGCAGGCAGCAATGGGGAATGTACGATTACTCAACTCTGTGCCACAACAGTGTGGTGAAACCATCCTTCATAACATCTTGCTTCCCTGCCAGGTGTTGTCACCATTTGCAGGGAATTTTGACGAGAGTGACTTCTACTCTATTGTGTAAAAAATGTGGAAAAATGGTCTTTCAACCGACATCCTCTTTCACTAACGAAGTGTTTGAAAACCCATGCTGGGCTTTTGAGGAAACTGCCTTAGAGCCACTCTGTGGGGAATGCATCTTCCAACTAATCTCTTGCTTCACTATAATGAAGCATAATGGGGCTCGAAAACCATAATGGGGCTACAGTGAAAGCGCCACTTACTCGACTCTGTGAAACAGCACGGTCGGGAAACAATCTGTCTCTTAATATCAGTTTGCAAGTGTTTGAAAACAGATGCGGGGCCTATGCACGAGGATCATGCCATGCCTGCGACGTTGTGAAATAACACTGTGGGGAAACCACCTTTCAACTACCATCTCGTTCCTCTTAGAACGGTTTGAAAACCTATGAGAAGCCTAAAAACTAAGGGCCATACACTCAACTGTGTGAAACAACGACGTGGTGAAAAGATCTTTCAAATAACATCTGGTTTCAATCATTGAGAATTGAAGACTATTGGGGGTTATGCGGAAAGGGTCATATACTCAAATCTGTGACACAACATGTGGGGAAACCATCTTTCAATTAACATCTTGTATAACTAAACTGGAAGCGTTAGAAAACCTATGGGGAGCCTATGCCGAAAGTGCCATATACTCGCTCACCTCTGTCAGCCTGCACTTTGCGGAAACCATCTTTAGAGTAATATCCTGTAGCACCAAGTTAGGAAGGAGCGTTTGAAAAACTATGCGGGTAAAACGCAGGAAGTACAAGATACTGACAACTGTGGAACAACACTGTGAGAAACCGTCTTTCAACTCAATTCTTCTTTCATTTAGGTTAGAAGTGTTTGAAAACCTATGCGCGTGCCATTCTTTCAACTAATATCTGATTTCGCCCAGGGTGAACTCTTTTGGAAACCTATGCACAGCCTACACGGTAAGTGCCATATACTGAACTCTGTGAAACAACCCTGTGGGGAAACGATCTTTCAACTAACATTTCGTTTCCCTAAGTTAGAAGTGTTTGAAAAGCTATGCGGGACCTCTGCAGAATTGCCCTATACTCCACTCTCAAACTGAACTCTTAGGGAAGCATTTTTCAGCTAACATCTTTATGAAACTACGTTAGGAGCATTGTAAAACCTGTGTGGGGAACGATGTGGAAAGTGACATATACTGTGGGACACTGTGAGAAAATAGAGTGGACAATCCATCTATCAATTATCTTGGGGCACTAAGTTTGAAGTGTTTGAAAACCTATGCACGGCTTATGGGGAAAGTGCCATATACTCGACTCCTTTCACATATGTGTGTGGGCAAATCCTATGTCATCTAACCTCATGTATCTCTACGACTGAAGGGTTTGCAACCGCAGGCGGGGCCTGCATGAATAAGGCCATATGCAGCACCACTTGGGAAACACCACTGTGGGGAAACCATCCTTCAACTAACATCGTGTTCACTGAGAAGGGTTTGAAACTATGCGGAGCCTTTGCTGAAAGTGCCACGTACAGAACTCGGTGGCAACAACACTGTGGTGAAACGATCTTTCAACGAACATCTCGTTTCAAGCCATAACTCTGTGAAAAAGTTTGCGGGGTATCTGCCGACAGTGCCATATATTCAACTCGGTGAAACTGCACTTTGCAGGAAGGAAGGCTCTTTCAAGTAACATCTGGTATCACGAAGTCAGAAGGGTTTGAAAACCTATGTGGGTAATTAATGATGAGGAAAGTGACACATACTGGATACTGTGAGAAAATACCGTGGACAATCCATCTTTCAACTAGCTCGTGTCACTAAGTTAGAAGTGTTTGCAAACCTAGGCGCGGCTTATGCAGAAAGTGCCGTACACTCGACGCTTTGAAAAAAAGCACTCTGGACGAAGATTCTTTCATGAATATGTAGTTTCAGAAAATTAAAGCAGTTTGACAAGCAACGCATGACCTACACGGAAAGTGCCATATACGCAACTCTGTGAAACAACGCTCTGAGGAAATGATCCTTCACCTAACATCTGGTTTCATTAAGTTGTGTTTGAATGCAAATGTTGGCCTAGAAGAATAGAACCATGTACTCAATACCGTGAAACAACAATGTGGTGAAACCATCTTCCGACCACCATCTGCTTTCACTACGTCAGATGTGATTGAAACACCTTACAGGGAGGAACACTTAAAGTGCCGTAAACTCCGCTCTGCCGAACACTGCTGTGGTGAAACATACCTTCAACCAACCTCCGTTTCATTGAGTGACAACGGTTTGAAAAGCTATGCGGGACCCACAGGACAAGTGCCATATACTCAACACTGTGAAACAACACTGTGGAGAAACCCTATTTCAACCAAAACTTCGTTTCACTAAATTAGAAGTCTTTGAAACTCTATGAGCGACAGAGACGGAAAGGGCCATCTATTCAACTCTGTAACAAACAATACTGTGGTGAAAGAAACTTCAACTAACACTTGGTTTCACTGAGAGAACTCTTTGAAGACATAGGCAGGCCTACCCTGTGTCATACATTCATCTCTGTGAATCGACACATGGTGAAACCATCCTTCAGCTAGCATCACGTTTCACCCTGAAGTGTCTGAAAAGTTATGCGCGGGGCTATGCCGACGGTGCCATGCACTCAATTCTGTGAAATTGGACTTTGCGAAAACCACCTTTCAACGAACATCATGTATCGTTACGTTGGAAGGTTTGAAAACATGCGCAGCTTATAGGAAATGCCAGAGAGTCAACTCTGAAAAACCACTGGTGAGAAACTGTCACCGAACATCTGCTTTCACGTCGTTAAAATAGTTTGAAAACTTAGGCATGACTTACAAGGAAACTGCCATCTACCCAAATCTGTTAAGTAACAATCTGGTGAAATTGTCTTTCAGTTAACATCGATCTGGTTTATATGAGTGGCAACTCTGGAAAACTCTCTGGGGTCACCATGGTAAGTGCGTTTGTAGGCACTGGGTTTGACAACCTATGCAGCTCCTAGCCGGAAAAACCAATACACTTCTCTGTGCGAAACAAAACTATGGGGAAATCATCTCGGTACGAACAACTGCTTTCACTAAGTTAGAGCTTGTCCAAAACCATGGCGGGCCCTAGGCAAAAAGTGCCATATACGCAATTCTGTCAAACAACACTGGGGAATCCATCTTCCCACTAACCTCTGGTTTCACTAAGTTACCGGAGTTTGAACAGCCCGGCAGGGAATTGTGCGGAATGTGCCATATACTCAACTCCCTGAAACAACAGTATGCTGAAGCTCTCTTTCAACATTTGGTTTCAGAAACTTAAAGTAATTTCAACACCTAAGCATGACTTCCATGGAACGTGCCATATGCGCAACTGTTGAAACAACACTGTGGTGAAGCCACGTTTCACCTGAAACCTGCTTCCACTAAAGCTACAAATGTTTGAACACACGTGCGGGGCCCAGGCCGATAGTGCCATTTACTACCTTCTGTGAAATATGCTGGGTGAAACATTCCCTCAACTAACATCGGATTTCACCCAGTGAGAACTATTGGAAAACCTACTCAGAGAGTGCAGTAGACGCAACTCTATGAAAGGCCGGGGAGGTTATCGTTCGGTCACCTTGTCATATGGTGAGAAGGGTTTGAAACGTTATGCGAACTCTATGAGGAAAGTGCCTTGTCCTCAACTTTGTGAAACAGCACTGTGGCGAAAGCGTCGTCCCTCTAGCATCTGATCTCAGAATTGGTGGAAAAGGAACGGCGGGTCTACAGGCAACGTGCCATATATTCAACTCTGTAAAACAGCACTGTGGGGAAGGGAAATCTTTCCCCTAAAGCTTCCTTTCACCAAGCTACAAACGTTGCAATGCACATGTGGGGCCTGGGCAGATAGTGCCATAGGCTGCATTCTCTGAAAATAACTGTGGGTGGAACATTCTTTCAAGTAACAGTTGATTTCGCTAAGTGAGAACTCATTGGAAAACCTATGCAAGGCCTACAGGACAAGTGTCGTATACTCATCTCTGTGAAACAACAGGGGGAGAAAGCGTCTTTCAAGTAGCATCCCGTTTCACAAGGTTAGAAGTCTTTGAATAGCTACGCGGAGCCTAGGCCAATAGTGCCAACTCCTCAAACCTGTCACCCTACAGCCTGCAACAACCAAATTTCCACTACCATCTTCCTTCACGAAGGTAGAAGTGTTTGAAAACCTGTGCGGGGAATGATGCGGAAAATGACCTTGAATCGACCCTGTGAGAGACTACTGTGGACAAACCATGTTTCAAGTGACAACTTGTGTCACTAAGGGAGACGCCTTTGAAAACCCTTGCGCGGCTTAGGAGGATAGTGTCATACACACAACTCTGTGAACCAACAGGGTGGAGAAGGAATCTTTCGCCTACCATCTGGTTTCACAAAGTTAAAATGTTTGAAAACCTATGCACGATCTACGTGGCAAGTTCCCTATACTCCACTCTGAAACACTCGGGGGAAATACTCTTTCACCTTAGAGCGTCTTTCACGAAGCGTGCAATGTTTGGATACACACGCGGGGCCTAGGCGGATAGTGTCATATACTCCACTCTGGGAAACAACGTTGCGGTGCAACAATCTTCCAACTGCCATCTGGTTTCACCGAGTGAGAACTCACTGAAAACCTAGGCACGGCTCATAATGTCAAACTGCACTTTGTGGCAACCATCTTTCCAACTAACAGCTTCCATCCCTACATTAGAAGCGTTTCAAAACCTATGCGGGGAACGATGTGGAAAGTGACCCATAGTCGACGCTGTGAGGGAGTACTCTGGACAAACCACCTTGCAAGTAACTTCTCGTTCCACCAAGATAGAAGAGTCTGGAAATCTAAGCACGGACTAGACGGGAAGTGCGAGATGCTCAACTCTGGGAAAACACACTGTGGTGAAAACATCTTTCAACTAGCACCTGATTTCAGTCAGTCACCACCGTTTGAAAACTTAGGCAGGGTCTACGCGGCAGGTGACAAAGAACCTATGAAACAACAAAGCGAAGAAACTCTCTTTCAAGTAACACATCGCTTCACTACATTAGAAGTGGTGGACAAACTATGCGGGTCATGTGCCGACAGAACCGTACACTCAACTCTGTCGAAGTGCACTTGGCGAAAACCATCTTTCAACTTACATCTTGTATCCCTACGTTAGAAGGGTTTGACAAGCCAGGCAGGGAACAACGAGGAAAGGGACATACACACGACCCTGTGAGAGAATACCGTGGACAAACCATCTCTCAACTAACATCTTGTATCACTAAGTCAAAAATGCGTGAAAAAGCAGGCGGGGCCGATAATGACAGGGCCGTATACTCAATTCTGCCAAACAACAAAGTGAGGAAACCATCCTCCAACTAACATCCTGTTTGACGTAGAAAACTTAGAAAATGTATGCTGGAAACGACGTGGAAGGTGACACATAGCAGCCACTGTGAAAGAATCCGGTGGAGAAAGCGTTTTTCAACTGTCATCATGTGTCACTAAGTTACAAGTGTTTCACTCTTTCAGCTCACACCTTGTTCACTACGTTATAAATGTTGGAAAACCCATGGAGGGCTTATGCGGAAAGTGCCTTGTATGTAACTCTGTGAAAAAAACAGTGTGGCAAAACCGTCGTTAAGAAAGATCTCGTTTCACAAAATTAGAAGAGTTTGAAACCCTATGCGGGGCGTACAGGGAAAGCGCTATACACTCACCTCAGGGATACAAACACTTGGGGAAACAACCTTTCACTGAACGTCTGGTTACACTAAATTACAAGCGTCGAAAAACACATGCGGGGCCGAAGTGGAGAGTGCCGTACACTCCTTTCTGGGAAAGAACATTGGGAGGAAACCGTCGTTCACGGTCTACCCCGGGTCTCACTAAGTGAAACGTGCTTGGAAACCTATGTGAAGCCTACACGGAAAGTGCCATCACCTTGCGAAAAGCTTGTGGGGAAACGTTGTTTCAACTATCATCTAGTTTCACTAAGTTAAAATGGCTTCACAGCTATGCGGGATCTATGCGGAAAGGGCCATATAGGCAACTCTGAGATAGACCACTGTGTGGAACCCATCCTCCAACTCATCTCTCGCTTCACTAAGTTAGAGGTGTTTGAAAACCACGCGGGGCCTACACCGAAAGTGTCTCATACTCACCTCGGGACACAAGTCTATCTGGGAAGCATCTTTCTGCTGAGATCTGGTTGCACTCAGTAACAAGTGTTTGAAAACGCACGCAGGGCGTAGCAGGATGGTGCCATACACTCACCTCTGGGAAACTACACTGTGGGGAAGCCGCCTTTCAACTACCGTCTGGGTTCGCTGAGATAGGAGTGTTTGAAAACCTAGGAGAAGCCTAACGGCTAAGTGCCACATACTCAACTGTGGGAAACAACAGTGTGCTGAAACGATCTTTCAGCTCACATCTGGCCTCACGAATTGAAAGCGGTTTGAAAACTATTCGGGGTCTAGGCGGAAAGTGCCAGGTACTCAGCTCTGTGACACAAGAGCTTGGGGAACCATCTTCCAACTAAAATATTTCACTACGTTAGAAGTCTTTGAAAACCGGGCGGAGACTACACCAAAAGTGTCATACAGTCACCTCTGTGAGTCACTGTGGGGAAGCCATTTTTCCAATAACGTCTCTCTTCACGAGGTTGGAAGTATTTGAACACCCGTGCAGGGCCGGCGTCAAAAGTGCCATATAGTCAACTCTGAAACAACACTGTGGGGTTTCCACGTTTCAATTAACCTCTTCTTGTTCCACTTAGAAGTGTTTGCAAACCTATGCCGGTACTACGCGGGAAGTGCTATAGGCTCAACTCTGTAAAACTCACTGTGGTGAAGCCACAGGCTTCACCCCACAGCCAAAGGGCATCTGGGTTCACTTGTTGGAAGTATGTGAAAACCTATGGGGGCTTATGCGGAAAGGGCCCTATGCTCAAGTGTGTCAAGCAGCTTTTGGGGAAACCACCTTTCAACTAACATCTTGTTTCACCGTGTTAGAAGTGTTTCCAACACTCTCCTAGGAACCATGAGAAAAGTGACATATACTCGACACAGCCAAATCGTACCGTGGAGAAACGGTCTTCCAACTCACATCTGCTGTCGCCAAGTTAAAAGGGTTGGAAAACTTCTGCAGGGCCTATGCGCAAGGGCCGTGTACTCCATTCTGTGAAACGACGCTGTAGGGAAACAGTCTTGCGACTAACATCTGGTTTCACTGTGAACTGTCTGAAAACCTACAAAGTGCCATAGAGTCAACTGTGTGAAAGAGCACTCTGGGTAAAAGGTCTTGTGACCACCTGATTTAGGACGTTAGAAGCATTTGCAAAACTACGCCGGGATGAATGCAGAAAGTGCCATATACTCAACTCTGTCAAGCTGCACTTTGGCGAAACCATCTTTCAACTAACACCTTGTGTCGCTACCATAGAAAAATGTTTGAAAACCTATGGAGGGAATGATGTGGAAAGGGTCATATATACGCAGCTCTGTCCAACCGGGCTTTGGGGAAACCACCTTTCAAGTGACATTTGATTCAACTAAATTGGAAGTGTCTGAAAGCTCCTGTGTGGTGGTCCAGACTGAAAGGGCCTCCCACTCTATGAAAGAACACTGTGGGGAAAACGTCTTTCAACGTTCTCTTTCACTAAGTCAGAAGTGTTGGAAACCCCATGCGGGGATCGATGGGGAAAGTGACGTTGTGAGAGAGTACTGGGAAGAAACCATCTTTCAACTGGCATCTTGTTTCACTGAGAACTGTTTGAAAACATATGCACGGCCTACAAAGTGTACTAGAGTCAACTGTGTGAAAGAACACAGTGGGGAAAAATCATCTTTTAACTAACAGCTCGTTTCGCTCAGTTGGAAGTGTTTGAAGACCTATGTGGGGATCGAGGGGGAAGGTTACATACACCAGCCACTGTGAAAAGAACACTGTGCAGAAACCTTCTTTCAACTGATATCCTGTTTCACCTGGTTAGAAGTGTTTGAAGAACTCCGTGGGGGCTTATGCAGAAAGTGCCATGTACTCTGTCAAGTCCCTGCACGTTGGGACACCCTTTTGTGGAGAAACCGTCCTTCAACCACCATGTTAGAGTTATTATGTTATGTCTGAGTTACGTTATGTTACAGTTACGTCATGTTATGTTATGTTATGTTATGTTATGTTATGTTATGTTTTCATGTTACGTTCTGTTATAGCTATTTGAAAACTTTATGCGGGGTCTATGTATAAAGTGCCATACACTCTGGCAAATAACACTGTGCGGAAACCGTCTTTCAACCAAAATCCTATTTCACTACATTAGAAGTGTTGGAAAACCCATGTGGAGTCGACACCAAAAGTGCCATGTACTCAACCTTGTGAAACAACTGTGTGGTGAAACTATCATCTGCTTCCACTGTTAGAAGTACTTGAAGACCCACGCAGGGCCAACAACGAAAGTGCCATCTACAAAACTGTATGAAGAAACACTGTGGGGAAACAGCTTGCCACTAAAATCTTATTCCAATCAGATGAAATTGTTTGAAAACCTATGCGGAGCTTCTAATGAAAGTGCCATACATACACTCATCTCTGTGAAACAACAGCTTATCTGAGAGTTTTATACTCAACTCTATGGAAGAAGACGGTGGGGAAACCTCTCACCTAACATGTGGTTTCTCGAAGCTAGACGTGTGAAAACCAGGTTGCGGCCTATGCAGAAAGTGCCTTACACTCAAATCTGTGAAAGCAGAGTGTGCGGAACCATCTTTCAACAAACTTTCGGTTTCACTAATTTGGAAGTGATGGAAAACTTATGATCGGTTAACTATGAGACAAGTTGCCATATAGTCAACTCTGTGAAACAACACGCTGGTGTCAACCTCTTTCAACGACCGTCTGATTTCACTAATTGAGAAGGGTTTGAAAACCCACGCAGGCAGCAATGGGGAATGTACGATTACTCAACTCTGTGCCACAACAGTGTGGTGAAACCATCCTTCATAACATCTTGCTTCCCTGCCAGGTGTTGTCACCATTTGCAGGGAATTTTGACGAGAGTGACTTCTACTCTATTGTGTAAAAAATGTGGAAAAATGGTCTTTCAACCGACATCCTCTTTCACTAACGAAGTGTTTGAAAACCCATGCTGGGCTTTTGAGGAAACTGCCTTAGAGCCACTCTGTGGGGAATGCATCTTCCAACTAATCTCTTGCTTCACTATAATGAAGCATAATGGGGCTCGAAAACCATAATGGGGCTACAGTGAAAGCGCCACTTACTCGACTCTGTGAAACAGCACGGTCGGGAAACAATCTGTCTCTTAATATCAGTTTGCAAGTGTTTGAAAACAGATGCGGGGCCTATGCACGAGGATCATGCCATGCCTGCGACGTTGTGAAATAACACTGTGGGGAAACCACCTTTCAACTACCATCTCGTTCCTCTTAGAACGGTTTGAAAACCTATGAGAAGCCTAAAAACTAAGGGCCATACACTCAACTGTGTGAAACAACGACGTGGTGAAAAGATCTTTCAAATAACATCTGGTTTCAATCATTGAGAATTGAAGACTATTGGGGGTTATGCGGAAAGGGTCATATACTCAAATCTGTGACACAACATGTGGGGAAACCATCTTTCAATTAACATCTTGTATAACTAAACTGGAAGCGTTAGAAAACCTATGGGGAGCCTATGCCGAAAGTGCCATATACTCGCTCACCTCTGTCAGCCTGCACTTTGCGGAAACCATCTTTAGAGTAATATCCTGTAGCACCAAGTTAGGAAGGAGCGTTTGAAAAACTATGCGGGTAAAACGCAGGAAGTACAAGATACTGACAACTGTGGAACAACACTGTGAGAAACCGTCTTTCAACTCAATTCTTCTTTCATTTAGGTTAGAAGTGTTTGAAAACCTATGCGCGTGCCATTCTTTCAACTAATATCTGATTTCGCCCAGGGTGAACTCTTTTGGAAACCTATGCACAGCCTACACGGTAAGTGCCATATACTGAACTCTGTGAAACAACCCTGTGGGGAAACGATCTTTCAACTAACATTTCGTTTCCCTAAGTTAGAAGTGTTTGAAAAGCTATGCGGGACCTCTGCAGAATTGCCCTATACTCCACTCTCAAACTGAACTCTTAGGGAAGCATTTTTCAGCTAACATCTTTATGAAACTACGTTAGGAGCATTGTAAAACCTGTGTGGGGAACGATGTGGAAAGTGACATATACTGTGGGACACTGTGAGAAAATAGAGTGGACAATCCATCTATCAATTATCTTGGGGCACTAAGTTTGAAGTGTTTGAAAACCTATGCACGGCTTATGGGGAAAGTGCCATATACTCGACTCCTTTCACATATGTGTGTGGGCAAATCCTATGTCATCTAACCTCATGTATCTCTACGACTGAAGGGTTTGCAACCGCAGGCGGGGCCTGCATGAATAAGGCCATATGCAGCACCACTTGGGAAACACCACTGTGGGGAAACCATCCTTCAACTAACATCGTGTTCACTGAGAAGGGTTTGAAACTATGCGGAGCCTTTGCTGAAAGTGCCACGTACAGAACTCGGTGGCAACAACACTGTGGTGAAACGATCTTTCAACGAACATCTCGTTTCAAGCCATAACTCTGTGAAAAAGTTTGCGGGGTATCTGCCGACAGTGCCATATATTCAACTCGGTGAAACTGCACTTTGCAGGAAGGAAGGCTCTTTCAAGTAACATCTGGTATCACGAAGTCAGAAGGGTTTGAAAACCTATGTGGGTAATTAATGATGAGGAAAGTGACACATACTGGATACTGTGAGAAAATACCGTGGACAATCCATCTTTCAACTAGCTCGTGTCACTAAGTTAGAAGTGTTTGCAAACCTAGGCGCGGCTTATGCAGAAAGTGCCGTACACTCGACGCTTTGAAAAAAAGCACTCTGGACGAAGATTCTTTCATGAATATGTAGTTTCAGAAAATTAAAGCAGTTTGACAAGCAACGCATGACCTACACGGAAAGTGCCATATACGCAACTCTGTGAAACAACGCTCTGAGGAAATGATCCTTCACCTAACATCTGGTTTCATTAAGTTGTGTTTGAATGCAAATGTTGGCCTAGAAGAATAGAACCATGTACTCAATACCGTGAAACAACAATGTGGTGAAACCATCTTCCGACCACCATCTGCTTTCACTACGTCAGATGTGATTGAAACACCTTACAGGGAGGAACACTTAAAGTGCCGTAAACTCCGCTCTGCCGAACACTGCTGTGGTGAAACATACCTTCAACCAACCTCCGTTTCATTGAGTGACAACGGTTTGAAAAGCTATGCGGGACCCACAGGACAAGTGCCATATACTCAACACTGTGAAACAACACTGTGGAGAAACCCTATTTCAACCAAAACTTCGTTTCACTAAATTAGAAGTCTTTGAAACTCTATGAGCGACAGAGACGGAAAGGGCCATCTATTCAACTCTGTAACAAACAATACTGTGGTGAAAGAAACTTCAACTAACACTTGGTTTCACTGAGAGAACTCTTTGAAGACATAGGCAGGCCTACCCTGTGTCATACATTCATCTCTGTGAATCGACACATGGTGAAACCATCCTTCAGCTAGCATCACGTTTCACCCTGAAGTGTCTGAAAAGTTATGCGCGGGGCTATGCCGACGGTGCCATGCACTCAATTCTGTGAAATTGGACTTTGCGAAAACCACCTTTCAACGAACATCATGTATCGTTACGTTGGAAGGTTTGAAAACATGCGCAGCTTATAGGAAATGCCAGAGAGTCAACTCTGAAAAACCACTGGTGAGAAACTGTCACCGAACATCTGCTTTCACGTCGTTAAAATAGTTTGAAAACTTAGGCATGACTTACAAGGAAACTGCCATCTACCCAAATCTGTTAAGTAACAATCTGGTGAAATTGTCTTTCAGTTAACATCGATCTGGTTTATATGAGTGGCAACTCTGGAAAACTCTCTGGGGTCACCATGGTAAGTGCGTTTGTAGGCACTGGGTTTGACAACCTATGCAGCTCCTAGCCGGAAAAACCAATACACTTCTCTGTGCGAAACAAAACTATGGGGAAATCATCTCGGTACGAACAACTGCTTTCACTAAGTTAGAGCTTGTCCAAAACCATGGCGGGCCCTAGGCAAAAAGTGCCATATACGCAATTCTGTCAAACAACACTGGGGAATCCATCTTCCCACTAACCTCTGGTTTCACTAAGTTACCGGAGTTTGAACAGCCCGGCAGGGAATTGTGCGGAATGTGCCATATACTCAACTCCCTGAAACAACAGTATGCTGAAGCTCTCTTTCAACATTTGGTTTCAGAAACTTAAAGTAATTTCAACACCTAAGCATGACTTCCATGGAACGTGCCATATGCGCAACTGTTGAAACAACACTGTGGTGAAGCCACGTTTCACCTGAAACCTGCTTCCACTAAAGCTACAAATGTTTGAACACACGTGCGGGGCCCAGGCCGATAGTGCCATTTACTACCTTCTGTGAAATATGCTGGGTGAAACATTCCCTCAACTAACATCGGATTTCACCCAGTGAGAACTATTGGAAAACCTACTCAGAGAGTGCAGTAGACGCAACTCTATGAAAGGCCGGGGAGGTTATCGTTCGGTCACCTTGTCATATGGTGAGAAGGGTTTGAAACGTTATGCGAACTCTATGAGGAAAGTGCCTTGTCCTCAACTTTGTGAAACAGCACTGTGGCGAAAGCGTCGTCCCTCTAGCATCTGATCTCAGAATTGGTGGAAAAGGAACGGCGGGTCTACAGGCAACGTGCCATATATTCAACTCTGTAAAACAGCACTGTGGGGAAGGGAAATCTTTCCCCTAAAGCTTCCTTTCACCAAGCTACAAACGTTGCAATGCACATGTGGGGCCTGGGCAGATAGTGCCATAGGCTGCATTCTCTGAAAATAACTGTGGGTGGAACATTCTTTCAAGTAACAGTTGATTTCGCTAAGTGAGAACTCATTGGAAAACCTATGCAAGGCCTACAGGACAAGTGTCGTATACTCATCTCTGTGAAACAACAGGGGGAGAAAGCGTCTTTCAAGTAGCATCCCGTTTCACAAGGTTAGAAGTCTTTGAATAGCTACGCGGAGCCTAGGCCAATAGTGCCAACTCCTCAAACCTGTCACCCTACAGCCTGCAACAACCAAATTTCCACTACCATCTTCCTTCACGAAGGTAGAAGTGTTTGAAAACCTGTGCGGGGAATGATGCGGAAAATGACCTTGAATCGACCCTGTGAGAGACTACTGTGGACAAACCATGTTTCAAGTGACAACTTGTGTCACTAAGGGAGACGCCTTTGAAAACCCTTGCGCGGCTTAGGAGGATAGTGTCATACACACAACTCTGTGAACCAACAGGGTGGAGAAGGAATCTTTCGCCTACCATCTGGTTTCACAAAGTTAAAATGTTTGAAAACCTATGCACGATCTACGTGGCAAGTTCCCTATACTCCACTCTGAAACACTCGGGGGAAATACTCTTTCACCTTAGAGCGTCTTTCACGAAGCGTGCAATGTTTGGATACACACGCGGGGCCTAGGCGGATAGTGTCATATACTCCACTCTGGGAAACAACGTTGCGGTGCAACAATCTTCCAACTGCCATCTGGTTTCACCGAGTGAGAACTCACTGAAAACCTAGGCACGGCTCATAATGTCAAACTGCACTTTGTGGCAACCATCTTTCCAACTAACAGCTTCCATCCCTACATTAGAAGCGTTTCAAAACCTATGCGGGGAACGATGTGGAAAGTGACCCATAGTCGACGCTGTGAGGGAGTACTCTGGACAAACCACCTTGCAAGTAACTTCTCGTTCCACCAAGATAGAAGAGTCTGGAAATCTAAGCACGGACTAGACGGGAAGTGCGAGATGCTCAACTCTGGGAAAACACACTGTGGTGAAAACATCTTTCAACTAGCACCTGATTTCAGTCAGTCACCACCGTTTGAAAACTTAGGCAGGGTCTACGCGGCAGGTGACAAAGAACCTATGAAACAACAAAGCGAAGAAACTCTCTTTCAAGTAACACATCGCTTCACTACATTAGAAGTGGTGGACAAACTATGCGGGTCATGTGCCGACAGAACCGTACACTCAACTCTGTCGAAGTGCACTTGGCGAAAACCATCTTTCAACTTACATCTTGTATCCCTACGTTAGAAGGGTTTGACAAGCCAGGCAGGGAACAACGAGGAAAGG
This sequence comes from Panthera leo, assembly GCF_018350215.1. NCBI lineage: Eukaryota > Metazoa > Chordata > Mammalia > Carnivora > Felidae > Panthera > Panthera leo. The sequence continues at coordinate 24,545,374 of NC_056692.1, forward strand.
GACATACACACGACCCTGTGAGAGAATACCGTGGACAAACCATCTCTCAACTAACATCTTGTATCACTAAGTCAAAAATGCGTGAAAAAGCAGGCGGGGCCGATAATGACAGGGCCGTATACTCAATTCTGCCAAACAACAAAGTGAGGAAACCATCCTCCAACTAACATCCTGTTTGACGTAGAAAACTTAGAAAATGTATGCTGGAAACGACGTGGAAGGTGACACATAGCAGCCACTGTGAAAGAATCCGGTGGAGAAAGCGTTTTTCAACTGTCATCATGTGTCACTAAGTTACAAGTGTTTCACTCTTTCAGCTCACACCTTGTTCACTACGTTATAAATGTTGGAAAACCCATGGAGGGCTTATGCGGAAAGTGCCTTGTATGTAACTCTGTGAAAAAAACAGTGTGGCAAAACCGTCGTTAAGAAAGATCTCGTTTCACAAAATTAGAAGAGTTTGAAACCCTATGCGGGGCGTACAGGGAAAGCGCTATACACTCACCTCAGGGATACAAACACTTGGGGAAACAACCTTTCACTGAACGTCTGGTTACACTAAATTACAAGCGTCGAAAAACACATGCGGGGCCGAAGTGGAGAGTGCCGTACACTCCTTTCTGGGAAAGAACATTGGGAGGAAACCGTCGTTCACGGTCTACCCCGGGTCTCACTAAGTGAAACGTGCTTGGAAACCTATGTGAAGCCTACACGGAAAGTGCCATCACCTTGCGAAAAGCTTGTGGGGAAACGTTGTTTCAACTATCATCTAGTTTCACTAAGTTAAAATGGCTTCACAGCTATGCGGGATCTATGCGGAAAGGGCCATATAGGCAACTCTGAGATAGACCACTGTGTGGAACCCATCCTCCAACTCATCTCTCGCTTCACTAAGTTAGAGGTGTTTGAAAACCACGCGGGGCCTACACCGAAAGTGTCTCATACTCACCTCGGGACACAAGTCTATCTGGGAAGCATCTTTCTGCTGAGATCTGGTTGCACTCAGTAACAAGTGTTTGAAAACGCACGCAGGGCGTAGCAGGATGGTGCCATACACTCACCTCTGGGAAACTACACTGTGGGGAAGCCGCCTTTCAACTACCGTCTGGGTTCGCTGAGATAGGAGTGTTTGAAAACCTAGGAGAAGCCTAACGGCTAAGTGCCACATACTCAACTGTGGGAAACAACAGTGTGCTGAAACGATCTTTCAGCTCACATCTGGCCTCACGAATTGAAAGCGGTTTGAAAACTATTCGGGGTCTAGGCGGAAAGTGCCAGGTACTCAGCTCTGTGACACAAGAGCTTGGGGAACCATCTTCCAACTAAAATATTTCACTACGTTAGAAGTCTTTGAAAACCGGGCGGAGACTACACCAAAAGTGTCATACAGTCACCTCTGTGAGTCACTGTGGGGAAGCCATTTTTCCAATAACGTCTCTCTTCACGAGGTTGGAAGTATTTGAACACCCGTGCAGGGCCGGCGTCAAAAGTGCCATATAGTCAACTCTGAAACAACACTGTGGGGTTTCCACGTTTCAATTAACCTCTTCTTGTTCCACTTAGAAGTGTTTGCAAACCTATGCCGGTACTACGCGGGAAGTGCTATAGGCTCAACTCTGTAAAACTCACTGTGGTGAAGCCACAGGCTTCACCCCACAGCCAAAGGGCATCTGGGTTCACTTGTTGGAAGTATGTGAAAACCTATGGGGGCTTATGCGGAAAGGGCCCTATGCTCAAGTGTGTCAAGCAGCTTTTGGGGAAACCACCTTTCAACTAACATCTTGTTTCACCGTGTTAGAAGTGTTTCCAACACTCTCCTAGGAACCATGAGAAAAGTGACATATACTCGACACAGCCAAATCGTACCGTGGAGAAACGGTCTTCCAACTCACATCTGCTGTCGCCAAGTTAAAAGGGTTGGAAAACTTCTGCAGGGCCTATGCGCAAGGGCCGTGTACTCCATTCTGTGAAACGACGCTGTAGGGAAACAGTCTTGCGACTAACATCTGGTTTCACTGTGAACTGTCTGAAAACCTACAAAGTGCCATAGAGTCAACTGTGTGAAAGAGCACTCTGGGTAAAAGGTCTTGTGACCACCTGATTTAGGACGTTAGAAGCATTTGCAAAACTACGCCGGGATGAATGCAGAAAGTGCCATATACTCAACTCTGTCAAGCTGCACTTTGGCGAAACCATCTTTCAACTAACACCTTGTGTCGCTACCATAGAAAAATGTTTGAAAACCTATGGAGGGAATGATGTGGAAAGGGTCATATATACGCAGCTCTGTCCAACCGGGCTTTGGGGAAACCACCTTTCAAGTGACATTTGATTCAACTAAATTGGAAGTGTCTGAAAGCTCCTGTGTGGTGGTCCAGACTGAAAGGGCCTCCCACTCTATGAAAGAACACTGTGGGGAAAACGTCTTTCAACGTTCTCTTTCACTAAGTCAGAAGTGTTGGAAACCCCATGCGGGGATCGATGGGGAAAGTGACGTTGTGAGAGAGTACTGGGAAGAAACCATCTTTCAACTGGCATCTTGTTTCACTGAGAACTGTTTGAAAACATATGCACGGCCTACAAAGTGTACTAGAGTCAACTGTGTGAAAGAACACAGTGGGGAAAAATCATCTTTTAACTAACAGCTCGTTTCGCTCAGTTGGAAGTGTTTGAAGACCTATGTGGGGATCGAGGGGGAAGGTTACATACACCAGCCACTGTGAAAAGAACACTGTGCAGAAACCTTCTTTCAACTGATATCCTGTTTCACCTGGTTAGAAGTGTTTGAAGAACTCCGTGGGGGCTTATGCAGAAAGTGCCATGTACTCTGTCAAGTCCCTGCACGTTGGGACACCCTTTTGTGGAGAAACCGTCCTTCAACCACCATGTTAGAGTTATTATGTTATGTCTGAGTTACGTTATGTTACAGTTACGTCATGTTATGTTATGTTATGTTATGTTATGTTATGTTATGTTTTTCATGTTACGTTCTGTTATAGCTATTTGAAAACTTTATGCGGGGTCTATGTATAAAGTGCCATACACTCTGGCAAATAACACTGTGCGGAAACCGTCTTTCAACCAAAATCCTATTTCACTACATTAGAAGTGTTGGAAAACCCATGTGGAGTCGACACCAAAAGTGCCATGTACTCAACCTTGTGAAACAACTGTGTGGTGAAACTATCATCTGCTTCCACTGTTAGAAGTACTTGAAGACCCACGCAGGGCCAACAACGAAAGTGCCATCTACAAAACTGTATGAAGAAACACTGTGGGGAAACAGCTTGCCACTAAAATCTTATTCCAATCAGATGAAATTGTTTGAAAACCTATGCGGAGCTTCTAATGAAAGTGCCATACATACACTCATCTCTGTGAAACAACAGCTTATCTGAGAGTTTTATACTCAACTCTATGGAAGAAGACGGTGGGGAAACCTCTCACCTAACATGTGGTTTCTCGAAGCTAGACGTGTGAAAACCAGGTTGCGGCCTATGCAGAAAGTGCCTTACACTCAAATCTGTGAAAGCAGAGTGTGCGGAACCATCTTTCAACAAACTTTCGGTTTCACTAATTTGGAAGTGATGGAAAACTTATGATCGGTTAACTATGAGACAAGTTGCCATATAGTCAACTCTGTGAAACAACACGCTGGTGTCAACCTCTTTCAACGACCGTCTGATTTCACTAATTGAGAAGGGTTTGAAAACCCACGCAGGCAGCAATGGGGAATGTACGATTACTCAACTCTGTGCCACAACAGTGTGGTGAAACCATCCTTCATAACATCTTGCTTCCCTGCCAGGTGTTGTCACCATTTGCAGGGAATTTTGACGAGAGTGACTTCTACTCTATTGTGTAAAAAATGTGGAAAAATGGTCTTTCAACCGACATCCTCTTTCACTAACGAAGTGTTTGAAAACCCATGCTGGGCTTTTGAGGAAACTGCCTTAGAGCCACTCTGTGGGGAATGCATCTTCCAACTAATCTCTTGCTTCACTATAATGAAGCATAATGGGGCTCGAAAACCATAATGGGGCTACAGTGAAAGCGCCACTTACTCGACTCTGTGAAACAGCACGGTCGGGAAACAATCTGTCTCTTAATATCAGTTTGCAAGTGTTTGAAAACAGATGCGGGGCCTATGCACGAGGATCATGCCATGCCTGCGACGTTGTGAAATAACACTGTGGGGAAACCACCTTTCAACTACCATCTCGTTCCTCTTAGAACGGTTTGAAAACCTATGAGAAGCCTAAAAACTAAGGGCCATACACTCAACTGTGTGAAACAACGACGTGGTGAAAAGATCTTTCAAATAACATCTGGTTTCAATCATTGAGAATTGAAGACTATTGGGGGTTATGCGGAAAGGGTCATATACTCAAATCTGTGACACAACATGTGGGGAAACCATCTTTCAATTAACATCTTGTATAACTAAACTGGAAGCGTTAGAAAACCTATGGGGAGCCTATGCCGAAAGTGCCATATACTCGCTCACCTCTGTCAGCCTGCACTTTGCGGAAACCATCTTTAGAGTAATATCCTGTAGCACCAAGTTAGGAAGGAGCGTTTGAAAAACTATGCGGGTAAAACGCAGGAAGTACAAGATACTGACAACTGTGGAACAACACTGTGAGAAACCGTCTTTCAACTCAATTCTTCTTTCATTTAGGTTAGAAGTGTTTGAAAACCTATGCGCGTGCCATTCTTTCAACTAATATCTGATTTCGCCCAGGGTGAACTCTTTTGGAAACCTATGCACAGCCTACACGGTAAGTGCCATATACTGAACTCTGTGAAACAACCCTGTGGGGAAACGATCTTTCAACTAACATTTCGTTTCCCTAAGTTAGAAGTGTTTGAAAAGCTATGCGGGACCTCTGCAGAATTGCCCTATACTCCACTCTCAAACTGAACTCTTAGGGAAGCATTTTTCAGCTAACATCTTTATGAAACTACGTTAGGAGCATTGTAAAACCTGTGTGGGGAACGATGTGGAAAGTGACATATACTGTGGGACACTGTGAGAAAATAGAGTGGACAATCCATCTATCAATTATCTTGGGGCACTAAGTTTGAAGTGTTTGAAAACCTATGCACGGCTTATGGGGAAAGTGCCATATACTCGACTCCTTTCACATATGTGTGTGGGCAAATCCTATGTCATCTAACCTCATGTATCTCTACGACTGAAGGGTTTGCAACCGCAGGCGGGGCCTGCATGAATAAGGCCATATGCAGCACCACTTGGGAAACACCACTGTGGGGAAACCATCCTTCAACTAACATCGTGTTCACTGAGAAGGGTTTGAAACTATGCGGAGCCTTTGCTGAAAGTGCCACGTACAGAACTCGGTGGCAACAACACTGTGGTGAAACGATCTTTCAACGAACATCTCGTTTCAAGCCATAACTCTGTGAAAAAGTTTGCGGGGTATCTGCCGACAGTGCCATATATTCAACTCGGTGAAACTGCACTTTGCAGGAAGGAAGGCTCTTTCAAGTAACATCTGGTATCACGAAGTCAGAAGGGTTTGAAAACCTATGTGGGTAATTAATGATGAGGAAAGTGACACATACTGGATACTGTGAGAAAATACCGTGGACAATCCATCTTTCAACTAGCTCGTGTCACTAAGTTAGAAGTGTTTGCAAACCTAGGCGCGGCTTATGCAGAAAGTGCCGTACACTCGACGCTTTGAAAAAAAGCACTCTGGACGAAGATTCTTTCATGAATATGTAGTTTCAGAAAATTAAAGCAGTTTGACAAGCAACGCATGACCTACACGGAAAGTGCCATATACGCAACTCTGTGAAACAACGCTCTGAGGAAATGATCCTTCACCTAACATCTGGTTTCATTAAGTTGTGTTTGAATGCAAATGTTGGCCTAGAAGAATAGAACCATGTACTCAATACCGTGAAACAACAATGTGGTGAAACCATCTTCCGACCACCATCTGCTTTCACTACGTCAGATGTGATTGAAACACCTTACAGGGAGGAACACTTAAAGTGCCGTAAACTCCGCTCTGCCGAACACTGCTGTGGTGAAACATACCTTCAACCAACCTCCGTTTCATTGAGTGACAACGGTTTGAAAAGCTATGCGGGACCCACAGGACAAGTGCCATATACTCAACACTGTGAAACAACACTGTGGAGAAACCCTATTTCAACCAAAACTTCGTTTCACTAAATTAGAAGTCTTTGAAACTCTATGAGCGACAGAGACGGAAAGGGCCATCTATTCAACTCTGTAACAAACAATACTGTGGTGAAAGAAACTTCAACTAACACTTGGTTTCACTGAGAGAACTCTTTGAAGACATAGGCAGGCCTACCCTGTGTCATACATTCATCTCTGTGAATCGACACATGGTGAAACCATCCTTCAGCTAGCATCACGTTTCACCCTGAAGTGTCTGAAAAGTTATGCGCGGGGCTATGCCGACGGTGCCATGCACTCAATTCTGTGAAATTGGACTTTGCGAAAACCACCTTTCAACGAACATCATGTATCGTTACGTTGGAAGGTTTGAAAACATGCGCAGCTTATAGGAAATGCCAGAGAGTCAACTCTGAAAAACCACTGGTGAGAAACTGTCACCGAACATCTGCTTTCACGTCGTTAAAATAGTTTGAAAACTTAGGCATGACTTACAAGGAAACTGCCATCTACCCAAATCTGTTAAGTAACAATCTGGTGAAATTGTCTTTCAGTTAACATCGATCTGGTTTATATGAGTGGCAACTCTGGAAAACTCTCTGGGGTCACCATGGTAAGTGCGTTTGTAGGCACTGGGTTTGACAACCTATGCAGCTCCTAGCCGGAAAAACCAATACACTTCTCTGTGCGAAACAAAACTATGGGGAAATCATCTCGGTACGAACAACTGCTTTCACTAAGTTAGAGCTTGTCCAAAACCATGGCGGGCCCTAGGCAAAAAGTGCCATATACGCAATTCTGTCAAACAACACTGGGGAATCCATCTTCCCACTAACCTCTGGTTTCACTAAGTTACCGGAGTTTGAACAGCCCGGCAGGGAATTGTGCGGAATGTGCCATATACTCAACTCCCTGAAACAACAGTATGCTGAAGCTCTCTTTCAACATTTGGTTTCAGAAACTTAAAGTAATTTCAACACCTAAGCATGACTTCCATGGAACGTGCCATATGCGCAACTGTTGAAACAACACTGTGGTGAAGCCACGTTTCACCTGAAACCTGCTTCCACTAAAGCTACAAATGTTTGAACACACGTGCGGGGCCCAGGCCGATAGTGCCATTTACTACCTTCTGTGAAATATGCTGGGTGAAACATTCCCTCAACTAACATCGGATTTCACCCAGTGAGAACTATTGGAAAACCTACTCAGAGAGTGCAGTAGACGCAACTCTATGAAAGGCCGGGGAGGTTATCGTTCGGTCACCTTGTCATATGGTGAGAAGGGTTTGAAACGTTATGCGAACTCTATGAGGAAAGTGCCTTGTCCTCAACTTTGTGAAACAGCACTGTGGCGAAAGCGTCGTCCCTCTAGCATCTGATCTCAGAATTGGTGGAAAAGGAACGGCGGGTCTACAGGCAACGTGCCATATATTCAACTCTGTAAAACAGCACTGTGGGGAAGGGAAATCTTTCCCCTAAAGCTTCCTTTCACCAAGCTACAAACGTTGCAATGCACATGTGGGGCCTGGGCAGATAGTGCCATAGGCTGCATTCTCTGAAAATAACTGTGGGTGGAACATTCTTTCAAGTAACAGTTGATTTCGCTAAGTGAGAACTCATTGGAAAACCTATGCAAGGCCTACAGGACAAGTGTCGTATACTCATCTCTGTGAAACAACAGGGGGAGAAAGCGTCTTTCAAGTAGCATCCCGTTTCACAAGGTTAGAAGTCTTTGAATAGCTACGCGGAGCCTAGGCCAATAGTGCCAACTCCTCAAACCTGTCACCCTACAGCCTGCAACAACCAAATTTCCACTACCATCTTCCTTCACGAAGGTAGAAGTGTTTGAAAACCTGTGCGGGGAATGATGCGGAAAATGACCTTGAATCGACCCTGTGAGAGACTACTGTGGACAAACCATGTTTCAAGTGACAACTTGTGTCACTAAGGGAGACGCCTTTGAAAACCCTTGCGCGGCTTAGGAGGATAGTGTCATACACACAACTCTGTGAACCAACAGGGTGGAGAAGGAATCTTTCGCCTACCATCTGGTTTCACAAAGTTAAAATGTTTGAAAACCTATGCACGATCTACGTGGCAAGTTCCCTATACTCCACTCTGAAACACTCGGGGGAAATACTCTTTCACCTTAGAGCGTCTTTCACGAAGCGTGCAATGTTTGGATACACACGCGGGGCCTAGGCGGATAGTGTCATATACTCCACTCTGGGAAACAACGTTGCGGTGCAACAATCTTCCAACTGCCATCTGGTTTCACCGAGTGAGAACTCACTGAAAACCTAGGCACGGCTCATAATGTCAAACTGCACTTTGTGGCAACCATCTTTCCAACTAACAGCTTCCATCCCTACATTAGAAGCGTTTCAAAACCTATGCGGGGAACGATGTGGAAAGTGACCCATAGTCGACGCTGTGAGGGAGTACTCTGGACAAACCACCTTGCAAGTAACTTCTCGTTCCACCAAGATAGAAGAGTCTGGAAATCTAAGCACGGACTAGACGGGAAGTGCGAGATGCTCAACTCTGGGAAAACACACTGTGGTGAAAACATCTTTCAACTAGCACCTGATTTCAGTCAGTCACCACCGTTTGAAAACTTAGGCAGGGTCTACGCGGCAGGTGACAAAGAACCTATGAAACAACAAAGCGAAGAAACTCTCTTTCAAGTAACACATCGCTTCACTACATTAGAAGTGGTGGACAAACTATGCGGGTCATGTGCCGACAGAACCGTACACTCAACTCTGTCGAAGTGCACTTGGCGAAAACCATCTTTCAACTTACATCTTGTATCCCTACGTTAGAAGGGTTTGACAAGCCAGGCAGGGAACAACGAGGAAAGGGACATACACACGACCCTGTGAGAGAATACCGTGGACAAACCATCTCTCAACTAACATCTTGTATCACTAAGTCAAAAATGCGTGAAAAAGCAGGCGGGGCCGATAATGACAGGGCCGTATACTCAATTCTGCCAAACAACAAAGTGAGGAAACCATCCTCCAACTAACATCCTGTTTGACGTAGAAAACTTAGAAAATGTATGCTGGAAACGACGTGGAAGGTGACACATAGCAGCCACTGTGAAAGAATCCGGTGGAGAAAGCGTTTTTCAACTGTCATCATGTGTCACTAAGTTACAAGTGTTTCACTCTTTCAGCTCACACCTTGTTCACTACGTTATAAATGTTGGAAAACCCATGGAGGGCTTATGCGGAAAGTGCCTTGTATGTAACTCTGTGAAAAAAACAGTGTGGCAAAACCGTCGTTAAGAAAGATCTCGTTTCACAAAATTAGAAGAGTTTGAAACCCTATGCGGGGCGTACAGGGAAAGCGCTATACACTCACCTCAGGGATACAAACACTTGGGGAAACAACCTTTCACTGAACGTCTGGTTACACTAAATTACAAGCGTCGAAAAACACATGCGGGGCCGAAGTGGAGAGTGCCGTACACTCCTTTCTGGGAAAGAACATTGGGAGGAAACCGTCGTTCACGGTCTACCCCGGGTCTCACTAAGTGAAACGTGCTTGGAAACCTATGTGAAGCCTACACGGAAAGTGCCATCACCTTGCGAAAAGCTTGTGGGGAAACGTTGTTTCAACTATCATCTAGTTTCACTAAGTTAAAATGGCTTCACAGCTATGCGGGATCTATGCGGAAAGGGCCATATAGGCAACTCTGAGATAGACCACTGTGTGGAACCCATCCTCCAACTCATCTCTCGCTTCACTAAGTTAGAGGTGTTTGAAAACCACGCGGGGCCTACACCGAAAGTGTCTCATACTCACCTCGGGACACAAGTCTATCTGGGAAGCATCTTTCTGCTGAGATCTGGTTGCACTCAGTAACAAGTGTTTGAAAACGCACGCAGGGCGTAGCAGGATGGTGCCATACACTCACCTCTGGGAAACTACACTGTGGGGAAGCCGCCTTTCAACTACCGTCTGGGTTCGCTGAGATAGGAGTGTTTGAAAACCTAGGAGAAGCCTAACGGCTAAGTGCCACATACTCAACTGTGGGAAACAACAGTGTGCTGAAACGATCTTTCAGCTCACATCTGGCCTCACGAATTGAAAGCGGTTTGAAAACTATTCGGGGTCTAGGCGGAAAGTGCCAGGTACTCAGCTCTGTGACACAAGAGCTTGGGGAACCATCTTCCAACTAAAATATTTCACTACGTTAGAAGTCTTTGAAAACCGGGCGGAGACTACACCAAAAGTGTCATACAGTCACCTCTGTGAGTCACTGTGGGGAAGCCATTTTTCCAATAACGTCTCTCTTCACGAGGTTGGAAGTATTTGAACACCCGTGCAGGGCCGGCGTCAAAAGTGCCATATAGTCAACTCTGAAACAACACTGTGGGGTTTCCACGTTTCAATTAACCTCTTCTTGTTCCACTTAGAAGTGTTTGCAAACCTATGCCGGTACTACGCGGGAAGTGCTATAGGCTCAACTCTGTAAAACTCACTGTGGTGAAGCCACAGGCTTCACCCCACAGCCAAAGGGCATCTGGGTTCACTTGTTGGAAGTATGTGAAAACCTATGGGGGCTTATGCGGAAAGGGCCCTATGCTCAAGTGTGTCAAGCAGCTTTTGGGGAAACCACCTTTCAACTAACATCTTGTTTCACCGTGTTAGAAGTGTTTCCAACACTCTCCTAGGAACCATGAGAAAAGTGACATATACTCGACACAGCCAAATCGTACCGTGGAGAAACGGTCTTCCAACTCACATCTGCTGTCGCCAAGTTAAAAGGGTTGGAAAACTTCTGCAGGGCCTATGCGCAAGGGCCGTGTACTCCATTCTGTGAAACGACGCTGTAGGGAAACAGTCTTGCGACTAACATCTGGTTTCACTGTGAACTGTCTGAAAACCTACAAAGTGCCATAGAGTCAACTGTGTGAAAGAGCACTCTGGGTAAAAGGTCTTGTGACCACCTGATTTAGGACGTTAGAAGCATTTGCAAAACTACGCCGGGATGAATGCAGAAAGTGCCATATACTCAACTCTGTCAAGCTGCACTTTGGCGAAACCATCTTTCAACTAACACCTTGTGTCGCTACCATAGAAAAATGTTTGAAAACCTATGGAGGGAATGATGTGGAAAGGGTCATATATACGCAGCTCTGTCCAACCGGGCTTTGGGGAAACCACCTTTCAAGTGACATTTGATTCAACTAAATTGGAAGTGTCTGAAAGCTCCTGTGTGGTGGTCCAGACTGAAAGGGCCTCCCACTCTATGAAAGAACACTGTGGGGAAAACGTCTTTCAACGTTCTCTTTCACTAAGTCAGAAGTGTTGGAAACCCCATGCGGGGATCGATGGGGAAAGTGACGTTGTGAGAGAGTACTGGGAAGAAACCATCTTTCAACTGGCATCTTGTTTCACTGAGAACTGTTTGAAAACATATGCACGGCCTACAAAGTGTACTAGAGTCAACTGTGTGAAAGAACACAGTGGGGAAAAATCATCTTTTAACTAACAGCTCGTTTCGCTCAGTTGGAAGTGTTTGAAGACCTATGTGGGGATCGAGGGGGAAGGTTACATACACCAGCCACTGTGAAAAGAACACTGTGCAGAAACCTTCTTTCAACTGATATCCTGTTTCACCTGGTTAGAAGTGTTTGAAGAACTCCGTGGGGGCTTATGCAGAAAGTGCCATGTACTCTGTCAAGTCCCTGCACGTTGGGACACCCTTTTGTGGAGAAACCGTCCTTCAACCACCATGTTAGAGTTATTATGTTATGTCTGAGTTACGTTATGTTACAGTTACGTCATGTTATGTTATGTTATGTTATGTTATGTTATGTTTCATGTTACGTTCTGTTATAGCTATTTGAAAACTTTATGCGGGGTCTATGTATAAAGTGCCATACACTCTGGCAAATAACACTGTGCGGAAACCGTCTTTCAACCAAAATCCTATTTCACTACATTAGAAGTGTTGGAAAACCCATGTGGAGTCGACACCAAAAGTGCCATGTACTCAACCTTGTGAAACAACTGTGTGGTGAAACTATCATCTGCTTCCACTGTTAGAAGTACTTGAAGACCCACGCAGGGCCAACAACGAAAGTGCCATCTACAAAACTGTATGAAGAAACACTGTGGGGAAACAGCTTGCCACTAAAATCTTATTCCAATCAGATGAAATTGTTTGAAAACCTATGCGGAGCTTCTAATGAAAGTGCCATACACTCATCTCTGTGAAACAACAGCTTATCTGAGAGTTTTATACTCAACTCTATGGAAGAAGACGGTGGGGAAACCTCTCACCTAACATGTGGTTTCTCGAAGCTAGACGTGTGAAAACCAGGTTGCGGCCTATGCAGAAAGTGCCTTACACTCAAATCTGTGAAAGCAGAGTGTGCGGAACCATCTTTCAACAAACTTTCGGTTTCACTAATTTGGAAGTGATGGAAAACTTATGATCGGTTAACTATGAGACAAGTTGCCATATAGTCAACTCTGTGAAACAACACGCTGGTGTCAACCTCTTTCAACGACCGTCTGATTTCACTAATTGAGAAGGGTTTGAAAACCCACGCAGGCAGCAATGGGGAATGTACGATTACTCAACTCTGTGCCACAACAGTGTGGTGAAACCATCCTTCATAACATCTTGCTTCCCTGCCAGGTGTTGTCACCATTTGCAGGGAATTTTGACGAGAGTGACTTCTACTCTATTGTGTAAAAAATGTGGAAAAATGGTCTTTCAACCGACATCCTCTTTCACTAACGAAGTGTTTGAAAACCCATGCTGGGCTTTTGAGGAAACTGCCTTAGAGCCACTCTGTGGGGAATGCATCTTCCAACTAATCTCTTGCTTCACTATAATGAAGCATAATGGGGCTCGAAAACCATAATGGGGCTACAGTGAAAGCGCCACTTACTCGACTCTGTGAAACAGCACGGTCGGGAAACAATCTGTCTCTTAATATCAGTTTGCAAGTGTTTGAAAACAGATGCGGGGCCTATGCACGAGGATCATGCCATGCCTGCGACGTTGTGAAATAACACTGTGGGGAAACCACCTTTCAACTACCATCTCGTTCCTCTTAGAACGGTTTGAAAACCTATGAGAAGCCTAAAAACTAAGGGCCATACACTCAACTGTGTGAAACAACGACGTGGTGAAAAGATCTTTCAAATAACATCTGGTTTCAATCATTGAGAATTGAAGACTATTGGGGGTTATGCGGAAAGGGTCATATACTCAAATCTGTGACACAACATGTGGGGAAACCATCTTTCAATTAACATCTTGTATAACTAAACTGGAAGCGTTAGAAAACCTATGGGGAGCCTATGCCGAAAGTGCCATATACTCGCTCACCTCTGTCAGCCTGCACTTTGCGGAAACCATCTTTAGAGTAATATCCTGTAGCACCAAGTTAGGAAGGAGCGTTTGAAAAACTATGCGGGTAAAACGCAGGAAGTACAAGATACTGACAACTGTGGAACAACACTGTGAGAAACCGTCTTTCAACTCAATTCTTCTTTCATTTAGGTTAGAAGTGTTTGAAAACCTATGCGCGGCGTATGGGGAAAGTGCCATTCTTTCAACTAATATCTGATTTCGCCCAGGGTGAACTCTTTTGGAAACCTATGCACAGCCTACACGGTAAGTGCCATATACTGAACTCTGTGAAACAACCCTGTGGGGAAACGATCTTTCAACTAACATTTCGTTTCCCTAAGTTAGAAGTGTTTGAAAAGCTATGCGGGACCTCTGCAGAATTGCCCTATACTCCACTCTCAAACTGAACTCTTAGGGAAGCATTTTTCAGCTAACATCTTTATGAAACTACGTTAGGAGCATTGTAAAACCTGTGTGGGGAACGATGTGGAAAGTGACATATACTGTGGGACACTGTGAGAAAATAGAGTGGACAATCCATCTATCAATTATCTTGGGGCACTAAGTTTGAAGTGTTTGAAAACCTATGCACGGCTTATGGGGAAAGTGCCATATACTCGACTCCTTTCACATATGTGTGTGGGCAAATCCTATGTCATCTAACCTCATGTATCTCTACGACTGAAGGGTTTGCAACCGCAGGCGGGGCCTGCATGAATAAGGCCATATGCAGCACCACTTGGGAAACACCACTGTGGGGAAACCATCCTTCAACTAACATCGTGTTCACTGAGAAGGGTTTGAAACTATGCGGAGCCTTTGCTGAAAGTGCCACGTACAGAACTCGGTGGCAACAACACTGTGGTGAAACGATCTTTCAACGAACATCTCGTTTCAAGCCATAACTCTGTGAAAAAGTTTGCGGGGTATCTGCCGACAGTGCCATATATTCAACTCGGTGAAACTGCACTTTGCAGGAAGGAAGGCTCTTTCAAGTAACATCTGGTATCACGAAGTCAGAAGGGTTTGAAAACCTATGTGGGTAATTAATGATGAGGAAAGTGACACATACTGGATACTGTGAGAAAATACCGTGGACAATCCATCTTTCAACTAGCTCGTGTCACTAAGTTAGAAGTGTTTGCAAACCTAGGCGCGGCTTATGCAGAAAGTGCCGTACACTCGACGCTTTGAAAAAAAGCACTCTGGACGAAGATTCTTTCATGAATATGTAGTTTCAGAAAATTAAAGCAGTTTGACAAGCAACGCATGACCTACACGGAAAGTGCCATATACGCAACTCTGTGAAACAACGCTCTGAGGAAATGATCCTTCACCTAACATCTGGTTTCATTAAGTTGTGTTTGAATGCAAATGTTGGCCTAGAAGAATAGAACCATGTACTCAATACCGTGAAACAACAATGTGGTGAAACCATCTTCCGACCACCATCTGCTTTCACTACGTCAGATGTGATTGAAACACCTTACAGGGAGGAACACTTAAAGTGCCGTAAACTCCGCTCTGCCGAACACTGCTGTGGTGAAACATACCTTCAACCAACCTCCGTTTCATTGAGTGACAACGGTTTGAAAAGCTATGCGGGACCCACAGGACAAGTGCCATATACTCAACACTGTGAAACAACACTGTGGAGAAACCCTATTTCAACCAAAACTTCGTTTCACTAAATTAGAAGTCTTTGAAACTCTATGAGCGACAGAGACGGAAAGGGCCATCTATTCAACTCTGTAACAAACAATACTGTGGTGAAAGAAACTTCAACTAACACTTGGTTTCACTGAGAGAACTCTTTGAAGACATAGGCAGGCCTACCCTGTGTCATACATTCATCTCTGTGAATCGACACATGGTGAAACCATCCTTCAGCTAGCATCACGTTTCACCCTGAAGTGTCTGAAAAGTTATGCGCGGGGCTATGCCGACGGTGCCATGCACTCAATTCTGTGAAATTGGACTTTGCGAAAACCACCTTTCAGCGAACATCATGTATCGTTACGTTGGAAGGTTTGAAAACATGCGCAGCTTATAGGAAATGCCAGAGAGTCAACTCTGAAAAACCACTGGTGAGAAACTGTCACCGAACATCTGCTTTCACGTCGTTAAAATAGTTTGAAAACTTAGGCATGACTTACAAGGAAACTGCCATCTACCCAAATCTGTTAAGTAACAATCTGGTGAAATTGTCTTTCAGTTAACATCGATCTGGTTTATATGAGTGGCAACTCTGGAAAACTCTCTGGGGTCACCATGGTAAGTGCGTTTGTAGGCACTGGCTTTGACAACCTATGCAGCTCCTAGCCGGAAAAACCAATACACCTCATTCTCTGTGCGAAACAAAACTATGGGGAAATCATCTCGGTACGAACAACTGCTTTCACTAAGTTAGAGCTTGTCCAAAACCATGGCGGGCCCTAGGCAAAAAGTGCCATATACGCAATTCTGTCAAACAACACTGGCGAATCCATCTTCCCACTAACCTCTGGTTTCACTAAGTTACCGGAGTTTGAACAGCCCGGCAGGGAATTGTGCGGAATGTGCCATATACTCAACTCCCTGAAACAACAGTATGCTGAAGCTCTCTTTCAACATTTGGTTTCAGAAACTTAAAGTAATTTCAACACCTAAGCATGACTTCCATGGAACGTGCCATATGCGCAACTGTTGAAACAACACTGTGGTGAAGCCACGTTTCACCTGAAACCTGCTTCCACTAAAGCTACAAATGTTTGAACACACGTGCGGGGCCCAGGCCGATAGTGCCATTTACTACCTTCTGTGAAATATGCTGGGTGAAACATTCCCTCAACTAACATCGGATTTCACCCAGTGAGAACTATTGGAAAACCTACTCAGAGAGTGCAGTAGACGCAACTCTATGAAAGGCCGGGGAGGTTATCGTTCGGTCACCTTGTCATATGGTGAGAAGGGTTTGAAACGTTATGCGAACTCTATGAGGAAAGTGCCTTGTCCTCAACTTTGTGAAACAGCACTGTGGCGAAAGCGTCGTCCCTCTAGCATCTGATCTCAGAATTGGTGGAAAAGGAACGGCGGGTCTACAGGCAACGTGCCATATATTCAACTCTGTAAAACAGCACTGTGGGGAAGGGAAATCTTTCCCCTAAAGCTTCCTTTCACCAAGCTACAAACGTTGCAATGCACATGTGGGGCCTGGGCAGATAGTGCCATAGGCTGCATTCTCTGAAAATAACTGTGGGTGGAACATTCTTTCAAGTAACATTTGATTTCGCTAAGTGAGAACTCATTGGAAAACCTATGCAAGGCCTACAGGACAAGTGTCGTATACTCATCTCTGTGAAACAACAGGGGGAGAAAGCGTCTTTCAAGTAGCATCCCGTTTCACAAGGTTAGAAGTCTTTGAATAGCTACGCGGAGCCTAGGCCAATAGTGCCAACTACTCAAACCTGTCACCCTACAGCCTGCAACAACCAAATTTCCACTACCATCTTCCTTCACGAAGGTAGAAGTGTTTGAAAACCTATGCGGGGAATGATGCGGAAAATGACCTTGAATCGACCCTGTGAGAGACTACTGTGGACAAACCATCTTTCAAGTGACAACTTGTGTCACTAAGGGAGACGCCTTTGAAAACCCTTGCGCGGCTTAGGAGGATAGTGTCATATACACAACTCTGTGAACCAACAGGGTGGAGAAGGAATCTTTCGCCTACCATCTGGTTTCACAAAGTTAAAATGTTTGAAAACCTATGCGCGATCTACGTGGCAAGTTCCCTATACTCCACTCTGAAACACTCGGGGGAAATACTCTTTCACCTTAGAGCGTCTTTCACGAAGTGTGCAATGTTTGGATACACACGCGGGGCCTAGGCGGATAGTGTCATATACTCCACTCTGGGAAACAACGTTGCGGTGCAACAATCTTCCAACTGCCGTCTGGTTTCACCGAGTGAGAACTCACTGAAAACCTAGGCACGGCTCATAATGTCAAACTGCACTTTGTGGCAACCATCTTTCCAACTAACAGCTTCCATCCCTACATTAGAAGCGTTTCAAAACCTATGCGGGGAACGATGTGGAAAGTGACCCATAGTCGACGCTGTGAGGGAGTACTCTGGACAAACCACCTGGCAAGTAACTTCTTGTTCCACCAAGATAGAAGAGTCTGGAAATCTAAGCACGGACTAGACGGGAAGTGCGAGATGCTCAACTCTGGGAAAACACACTGTGGTGAAAACATCTTTCAACTAGCACCTGATTTCAGTCAGTCACCACCGTTTGAAAACTTAGGCAGGGTCTACGCGGCAAGTGACAAAGAACCTGTGAAACAACAAAGCGAAGAAACTCTCTTTCAAGTAACACATCGCTTCACTACATTAGAAGTGGTGGACAAACTATGCGGGTCATGTGCCGACAGAACCGTATACTCAACTCTGTCGAAGTGCACTTGGCGAAAACCATCTTTCAACTTACATCTTGTATCCCTACGTTAGAAGGGTTTGACAAGCCAGGCAGGGAACAACGAGGAAAGGGACATACACACGACCCTGTGAGAGAATACTGTGGACAAACCATCTCTCAACTAACGTCTTGTATCACTAAGTCAAAAATGCGTGAAAAAGCAGGCGGGGCCGATAATGACAGGGCCGTATACTCAATTCTGCCAAACAACAAAGTGAGGAAACCATCCTCCAACTAACATCCTGTCTGACGTAGAAAACTTAGAAAATGTATGCTGGAAACGACGTGGAAGGTGACATATAGCAGCCACTGTGAAAGAATCCTGTGGAGAAAGCGTTTTTCAACTGTCATCATGTGTCACTAAGTTACAAGTGTTTCACTCTTTCAGCTCACACCTTGTTCACTACGTTATAAATGTTGGAAAACCCATGGAGGGCTTATGCGGAAAGTGCCTTGTATGTAACTCTGTGAAAAAAACAGTGTGGCAAAACCGTCGTTAAGAAAGATCTCGTTTCACAAAATTAGAAGAGTTTGAAACCCTATGCGGGGCGTACAGGGAAAGCGCTATACACTCACCTCAGGGATACAAACACTTGGGGAAACAACCTTTCACTGAACGTCTGGTTACACTAAATTACAAGCGTTGAAAAACACATGCGGGGCCGAAGTGGAGAGGGCCGTACACTCCTTTCTGGGAAAGAACATTGGGAGGAAACCGTCGTTCACGGTCTACCCCGGGTCTCACTAAGTGAAACGTGTTTGGAAACCTATGTGAAGCCTACACGGAAAGTGCCATCACCTTGCGAAAAGCTTGTGGGGAAACGTTGTTTCAACTATCATCTACTTTCACTAAGTTAAAATGGCTTCACAGCTATGCGGGATCTATGCGGAAAGGGCCATATAGGCAACTCTGAGATAGACCACTGTGTGGAACCCATCCTCCAACTCATCTCTCGCTTCACTAAGTTAGAGGTGTTTGAAAACCACGCGGGGCCTACACCGAAAGTGTCTCATACTCACCTCGGGACACAAGTCTATCTGGGAAGCATCTTTCTGCTGAGATCTGTTTGCACTCAGTAACAAGTGTTTGAAAACGCACGCAGGGCGTAGCAGGATGGTGCCATACACTCACCTCTGGGAAACTACACTGTGGGGAAGCCGCCTTTCAACTACCGTCTGGGTTCGCTGAGATAGGAGTGTTTGAAAACCTAGGAGAAGCCTAACGGCTAAGTGCCACATACTCAACTGTGGGAAACAACAGTGTGCTGAAACGATCTTTCAGCTCACATCTGGCCTCACGAATTGAAAACGGTTTGAAAACTATTCGGGGTCTAGGCGGAAAGTGCCAGGTACTCAGCTCTGTGACACAAGAGCTTGGGGAACCATCTTCCAACTAAAATATTTCACTACGTTAGAAGTCTTTGAAAACCGGGCGGAGACTACACCAAAAGTGTCATACGGTCAGCTCTGTGAGTCACTGTGGGGAAGCCATTTTTCCAATAACGTCTCTCTTCACGAGGTTGGAAGTATTTGAACACCCGTGCAGGGCCGGCGTCAAAAGTGCCATATAGTCAACTCTGAAACAACACTGTGGGGTTTCCACGTTTCAATTAACCTCTTCTTGTTCCACTTAGAAGTGTTTGCAAACCTATGCCGGTACTACGCGGGAAGTGCTATAGGCTCAACTCTGTAAAACTCACTGTGGTGAAGCCACAGGCTTCACCCCACAGCCAAAGGGCATCTGGGTTCACTTGTTGGAAGTATGTGAAAACCTATGGGGGCTTATGCGGAAAGGGCCCTATGCTCAAGTGTGTCAAGCAGCTTTTGGGGAAACCACCTTTCAACTAACATCTTGTCTCACCGTGTTAGAAGTGTTTCCAACACTCTCCTAGGAACCATGAGAAAAGTGACATATACTCGACACAGCCAAATCGTACTGTGGAGAAACGGTCTTCCAACTCACATCTGCTGTCGCCAAGTTAAAAGGGTTGGAAAACTTCTGCAGGGCTTATGCGCAAGGGCCGTGTACTCCATTCTGTGAAACGACGCTGTAGGGAAACAGTCTTGCGACTAACATCTGGTTTCACTGTGAACTGTCTGAAAACCTACAAAGTGCCATAGAGTCAACTGTGTGAAAGAGCACTCTGGGTAAAAGGTCTTGTGACCACCTGATTTAGGACGTTAGAAGCATTTGCAAAACTACGCCGGGATGAATGCAGAAAGTGCCATATACTCAACTCTGTCAAGCTGCACTTTGGCGAAACCATCTTTCAACTAACACCTTGTGTCGCTACCATAGAAAAATGTTTGAAAACCTATGGAGGGAATGATGTGGAAAGGGTCATATATACGCAGCTCTGTCCAACCGGGCTTTGGGGAAACCACCTTTCAAGTGACATTTGATTCAACTAAATTGGAAGTGTCTGAAAGCTCCTGTGTGGTGGTCCAGACTGAAAGGGCCTCCCACTCTATGAAAGAACACTGTGGGGAAAACGTCTTTCAACGTTCTCTTTCACTAAGTCAGAAGTGTTGGAAACCCCATGCGGGGATCGATGGGGAAAGTGACGTTGTGAGAGAGTACTGGGAAGAAACCATCTTTCAACTGGCATCTTGTTTCACTGAGAACTGTTTGAAAACATATGCACGGCCTACAAAGTGTACTAGAGTCAACTGTGTGAAAGAACACAGTGGGGAAAAATCATCTTTTAACTAACAGCTCGTTTCGCTCAGTTGGAAGTGTTTGAAGACCTATGTGGGGATCGAGGGGGAAGGTTACATACACCAGCCACTGTGAAAAGAACACTGTGCAGAAACCTTCTTTCAACTGATATCCTGTTTCACCTGGTTAGAAGTGTTTGAAGAACTCCGTGGGGGCTTATGCAGAAAGTGCCATGTACTCTGTCAAGTCCCTGCACGTGGGGACACCCTTTTGTGGAGAAACCGTCCTCCAACCACCATGTTAGAGTTATTATGTTATGTCTGAGTTACGTTATGTTACAGTTACGTCATGTTATGTTATGTTATGTTATGTTATGTTTTCATGTTACGTTCTGTTATAGCTATTTGAAAACTTTATGCGGGGTCTATGTATAAAGTGCCATACACTCTGGCAAATAACACTGTGCGGAAACCGTCTTTCAACCAAAATCCTATTTCACTACATTAGAAGTGTTGGAAAACCCATGTGGAGTCGACACCAAAAGTGCCATGTACTCAACCTTGTGAAACAACTGTGTGGTGAAACTATCATCTGCTTCCACTGTTAGAAGTACTTGAAGACCCACGCAGGGCCAACAACGAAAGTGCCATCTACAAAACTGTATGAAGAAACACTGTGGGGAAACAGCTTGCCACTAAAATCTTATTCCAATCAGATGAAATTGTTTGAAAACCTATGCGGAGCTTCTAATGAAAGTGCCATACACTCATCTCTGTGAAACAACAGCTTATCTGAGAGTTTTATACTCAACTCTATGGAAGAAGACGGTGGGGAAACCTTTCACCTAACATGTGGTTTCTCGAAGCTAGACGTGTGAAAACCAGGTTGCGGCCTATGCAGAAAGTGCCTTACACTCAAATCTGTGAAAGCAGAGTGTGCGGAACCATCTTTCAACAAACTTTCGGTTTCACTAATTTGGAAGTGATGGAAAACTTATGATCGGTTAACTATGAGACAAGTTGCCATTTGGTCAACTCTGTGAAACAACACGCTGGTGTAAACCTCTTTCAACGACCGTCTGATTTCACTAATTGAGAAGGGTTTGAAAACCCACGCAGGCGGCAATGGGGAATGTACGATTACTCAACTCTGTGCCACAACAGTGTGGTGAAACCATCCTTCATAACATCTTGCTTCCCTGCCAGGTGTTGTCACCATTTGCAGGGAATTTTGACGAGAGTGACTTCTACTCTATTGTGTAAAAAATGTGGAAAAATGGTCTTTCAACCGACATCCTCTTTCACTAACGAAGTGTTTGAAAACCCATGCTGGGCTTTTGAGGAAACTGCCTTAGAGCCCCTCTGTGGGGAATCCATCTTCCAACTAATCTCTTGCTTCACTATAATGAAGCATAATGGGGCTCGAAAACCATAATGGGGCTACAGTGAAAGCGCCACTTACTCGACTCTGTGAAACAGCACGGTCGGGAAACAATCTGTCTCTTAATATCAGTTTGCAAGTGTTTGAAAACAGATGCGGGGCCTATGCACGAGGATCATGCCATGCCTGCGACGTTGTGAAATAACACTGTGGGGAAACCACCTTTCAACTACCATCTCGTTCCTCTTAGAACGGTTTGAAAACCTATGAGAAGCCTAAAAACTAAGGGCCATACACTCAACTGTGTGAAACAACGACGTGGTGAAAAGATCTTTCAAATAACATCTGGTTTCAATCATTGAGAATTGAAGACTATTGGGGGTTATGCGGAAAGGGTCATATACTCAAATCTGTGACACAACATGTGGGGAAACCATCTTTCAATTAACATCTTGTATAACTAAACTGGAAGCGTTAGAAAACCCATGGGGAGCCTATGCCGAAAGTGCCATATACTCACTCACCTCTGTCAGCCTGCACTTTGCGGAAACCATCTTTAGAGTAATATCCTGTAGCACCAAGTTAGGAAGGAGCGTTTGAAAAACTATGCGGGTAAAACGCAGGAAGTACAAGATACTGACAACTGTGGAACAACACTGTGAGAAACCGTCTTTCAACTCAATTCTTCTTTCATTTAGGTTAGAAGTGTTTGAAAACCTATGCGCGGCGTATGGGGAAAGTGCCATTCTTTCAACTAATATCTGATTTCGCCCAGGGTGAACTCTTTTGGAAACCTATGCACAGCCTACACGGTAAGTGCCATATACTGAACTCTGTGAAACAACCCTGTGGGGAAACGATCTTTCAACTAACATTTCGTTTCCCTAAGTTAGAAGTGTTTGAAAAGCTATGCGGGACCTCTGCAGAATTGCCCTATACTCCACTCTCAAACTGAACTCTTAGGGAAGCATTTTTCAGCTAACATCTTTATGAAACTACGTTAGGAGCATTGTAAAACCTGTGTGGGGAACGATGTGGAAAGTGACATATACTGTGGGACCCTGTGAGAAAATAGAGTGGACAATCCATCTATCAATTATCTTGGGGCACTAAGTTTGAAGTGTTTGAAAACCTATGCACGGCTTATGGGGAAAGTGCCATATACTCGACTCCTTTCACATATGTGTGTGGGCAAATCCTATGTCATCTAACCTCATGTATCTCTACGACTGAAGGGTTTGCAACCGCAGGCGGGGCCTGCATGAATAAGGCCATATGCAGCACCACTTGGGAAACACCACTGTGGGGAAACCATCCTTCAACTAACATCTTGTTCACTGAGAAGGGTATGAAACTATGCGGAGCCTTTGCTGAAAGTGCCACGTACAGAACTCGGTGGCAACAACACTGTGGTGAAACGATCTTTCAACGAACATCTCGTTTCAAGCCATAACTCTGTGAAAAAGTTTGCGGGGTATCTGCCGACAGTGCCATATATTCAACTCGGTGAAACTGCACTTTGCAGGAAGGAAGGCTCTTTCAAGTAACATCTGGTATCACGAAGTCAGAAGGGTTTGAAAACCTATGTGGGTAATTAATGATGAGGAAAGTGACACATACTGGATACTGTGAGAAAATACCGTGGACAATCCATCTTTCAACTAGCTCGTGTCACTAAGTTAGAAGTGTTTGCAAACCTAGGCGCGGCTTATGCAGAAAGTGCCGTACACTCGACGCTTTGAAAAAAAGCACTCTGGACGAAGATTCTTTCATGAATATGTAGTTTCAGAAAATTAAAGCAGTTTGACAAGCAACGCATGACCTACACGGAAAGTGCCATATACGCAACTCTGTGAAACAACGCTCTGAGGAAATGATCCTTCACCTAACATCTGGTTTCATTAAGTTGTGTTTGAATGCAAATGTTGGCCTAGAAGAATAGAACCATGTACTCAATACCGTGAAACAACAATGTGGTGAAACCATCTTCCGACCACCATCTGCTTTCACTACGTCAGATGTGATTGAAACACCTTACAGGGAGGAACACTTAAAGTGCCGTAAACTCCGCTCTGCCGAACACTGCTGTGGTGAAACATACCTTCAACCAACCTCCGTTTCATTGAGTGACAACGGTTTGAAAAGCTATGCGGGACCCACAGGACAAGTGCCATATACTCAACACTGTGAAACAACACTGTGGAGAAACCCTATTTCAACCAAAACTTCGTTTCACTAAATTAGAAGTCTTTGAAACCCTATGAGCGACAGAGACGGAAAGGGCCATCTATTCAACTCTGTAACAAACAATACTGTGGTGAAAGAAACTTCAACTAACACTTGGTTTCACTGAGAGAACTCTTTGAAGACATAGGCAGGCCTACCCTGTGTCATACATTCATCTCTGTGAATCGACACATGGTGAAACCATCCTTCAGCTAGCATCACGTTTCACCCTGAAGTGTCTGAAAAGTTATGCGCGGGGCTATGCCGACGGTGCCATGCACTCAATTCTGTGAAATTGGACTTTGCGAAAACCACCTTTCAGCGAACATCATGTATCGTTACGTTGGAAGGTTTGAAAACATGCGCAGCTTATAGGAAATGCCAGAGAGTCAACTCTGAAAAACCACTGGTGAGAAACTGTCACCGAACATCTGCTTTCACGTCGTTAAAATAGTATGAAAACTTAGGCATGACTTACAAGGAAACTGCCATCTACCCAAATCTGTTAAGTAACAATCTGGTGAAATTGTCTTTCAATTAACATCTATCTGGTTTATATGAGTGGCAACTCTGGAAAACTCTCTGGGGTCACCATGGTAAGTGCGTTTGTAGGCACTGGCTTTGACAACCTATGCAGCTCCTGGCCGGAAAAACCAATACACCTCATTCGCTGTGCGAAACAAAACGATGGGGAAATCATCTCGGTACGAACAACTGCTTTCACTAAGTTAGAGCTTGTCCAAAACCATGGCGGGCCCTAGGCAAAAAGTGCCATATACGCAATTCTGTCAAACAACACTGGCGAATCCATCTTCCCACTAACCTCTGGTTTCACTAAGTTACCGGAGTTTGAACAGCCCGGCAGGGAATTGTGCGGAATGTGCCATATACTCCACTCCCTGAAACAACAGTATGCTGAAGCTCTCTTTCAACATTTGGTTTCAGAAACTTAAAGTAATTTCAACACCTAAGCATGACTTCCATGGAACGTGCCATATGCGCAACTGTTGAAACAACACTGTGGTGAAGCCACGGTTCACCTGAAACCTGCTTCCACTAGAGCTACAAATGTTTGAACACACGTGCGGGGCCCAGGCCGATAGTGCCATTTACTACCTTCTGTGAAATATGCTGGGTGAAACATTCCCTCAACTAACATCGGATTTCACCCAGTGAGAACTACTGGAAAACCTACTCAGAGAGTGCAGTAGACGCAACTCTATGAAAGGCCGGGGAGGTTATCGTTCGGTCACCTTGTCATATGGTGAGAAGGGTTTGAAACGTTATGCGAACTCTATGAGGAAAGTGCCTTGTCCTCAACTTTGTGAAACAGCACTGTGGCGAAAGCGTCGTCCCTCTAGCATCTGATCTCAGAATTGGTGGAAAAGGAACGGCGGGTCTACAGGCAACGTGCCATATATTCAACTCTGTAAAACAGCACTGTGGGGAAGGGAAATCTTTCCCCTAAAGCTTCCTTTCACCAAGCTACAAACGTTGCAATGCACATGTGGGGCCTGGGCAGATAGTGCCATAGGCTGCATTCTCTGAAAATAACTGTGGGTGGAACATTCTTTCAAGTAACATTTGATTTCGCTAAGTGAGAACTCATTGGAAAACCTATGCAAGGCCTACAGGACAAGGGTCGTATACTCATCTCTGTGAAACAACAGGGGGAGAAAGCGTCTTTCAAGTAGCATCCCGTTTCACAAGGTTAGAAGTCTTTGAATAGCTACGCGGAGCCTAGGCCAATAGTGCCAACTACTCAAACCTGTCACCCTACAGCCTGCAACAACCAAATTTCCACTACCATCCTCCTTCACGAAGGTAGAAGTGTTTGAAAACCTATGCGGGGAATGATGCGGAAAATGACCTTGAATCGACCCTGTGAGAGACTACTGTGGACAAACCATCTTTCAAGTGACAACTTGTGTCACTAAGGGAGACGCCTTTGAAAACCCTTGCGCGGCTTAGGAGGATAGTGTCATATACACAACTCTGTGAACCAACAGGGTGGAGAAGGAATCTTTCGCCTACCATCTGGTTTCACAAAGTTAAAATGTTTGAAAACCTATGCGCGATCTACGTGGCAAGTTCCCTATACTCCACTCTGAAACACTCGGGGGAAATACTCTTTCACCTTAGAGCGTCTTTCACGAAGTGTGCAATGTTTGGATACACACGCGGGGCCTAGGCGGATAGTGTCATATACTCCACTCTGGGAAACAACGTTGCGGTGCAACAATCTTCCAACTGCCGTCTGGTTTCACCGAGTGAGAACTCACTGAAAACCTAGGCACGGCTCATAATGTCAAACTGCACTTTGTGGCAACCATCTTTCCAACTAACAGCTTCCATCCCTACATTAGAAGCGTTTCAAAACCTATGCGGGGAACGATGTGGAAAGTGACCCATAGTCGACGCTGTGAGGGAGTACTCTGGACAAACCACCTGGCAAGTAACTTCTTGTTCCACCAAGATAGAAGAGTCTGGAAATCTAAGCACGGACTAGACGGGAAGTGCGAGATGCTCAACTCTGGGAAAACACACTGTGGTGAAAACATCTTTCAACTAGCACCTGATTTCAGTCAGTCACCACCGTTTGAAAACTTAGGCAGGGTCTACGCGGCAAGTGACAAAGAACCTGTGAAACAACAAAGCGAAGAAACTCTCTTTCAAGTAACACATCGCTTCACTACATTCGAAGTGGTGGACAAACTATGCGGGTCATGTGCCGACAGAACCGTATACTCAACTCTGTCGAAGTGCACTTGGCGAAAACCATCTTTCAACTTACATCTTGTATCCCTACGTTAGAAGGGTTTGACAAGCCAGGCAGGGAACAACGAGGAAAGGGACATACACACGACCCTGTGAGAGAATACTGTGGACAAACCATCTCTCAACTAACGTCTTGTATCACTAAGTCAAAAATGCGTGAAAAAGCAGGCGGGGCCGATAATGACAGGGCCGTATACTCAATTCTGCCAAACAACAAAGTGAGGAAACCATCCTCCAACTAACATCCTGTCTGACGTAGAAAACTTAGAAAATGTATGCTGGAAACGACGTGGAAGGTGACATATAGCAGCCACTGTGAAAGAATCCTGTGGAGAAAGCGTTTTTCAACTGTCATCATGTGTCACTAAGTTACAAGTGTTTCACTCTTTCAGCTCACACCTTGTTCACTACGTTATAAATGTTGGAAAACCCATGGAGGGCTTATGCGGAAAGTGCCTTGTATGTAACTCTGTGAAAAAAACAGTGTGGCAAAACCGTCGTTAAGAAAGATCTCGTTTCACAAAATTAGAAGAGTTTGAAACCCTATGCGGGGCGTACAGGGAAAGCGCTATACACTCACCTCAGGGATACAAACACTTGGGGAAACAACCTTTCACTGAACGTCTGGTTACACTAAATTACAAGCGTTGAAAAACACATGCGGGGCCGAAGTGGAGAGGGCCGTACACTCCTTTCTGGGAAAGAACATTGGGAGGAAACCGTCGTTCACGGTCTACCCCGGGTCTCACTAAGTGAAACGTGTTTGGAAACCTATGTGAAGCCTACACGGAAAGTGCCATCACCTTGCGAAAAGCTTGTGGGGAAACGTTGTTTCAACTATCGTCTACTTTCACTAAGTTAAAATGGCTTCACAGCTATGCGGGATCTATGCGGAAAGGGCCATATAGGCAACTCTGAGATAGACCACTGTGTGGAACCCATCCTCCAACTCATCTCTCGCTTCACTAAGTTAGAGGTGTTTGAAAACCACGCGGGGCCTACACCGAAAGTGTCTCATACTCACCTCGGGACACAAGTCTATCTGGGAAGCATCTTTCTGCTGAGATCTGTTTGCACTCAGTAACAAGTGTTTGAAAACGCACGCAGGGCGTAGCAGGATGGTGCCATACACTCACCTCTGGGAAACTACACTGTGGGGAAGCCGCCTTTCAACTACCGTCTGGGTTCGCTGAGATAGGAGTGTTTGAAAACCTAGGAGAAGCCTAACGGCTAAGTGCCACATACTCAACTGTGGGAAACAACAGTGTGCTGAAACGATCTTTCAGCTCACATCTGGCCTCACGAATTGAAAACGGTTTGAAAACTATTCGGGGTCTAGGCGGAAAGTGCCAGGTACTCAGCTCTGTGACACAAGAGCTTGGGGAACCATCTTCCAACTAAAATATTTCACTACGTTAGAAGTCTTTGAAAACCGGGCGGAGACTACACCAAAAGTGTCATACGGTCAGCTCTGTGAGTCACTGTGGGGAAGCCATTTTTCCAATAACGTCTCTCTTCACGAGGTTGGAAGTATTTGAACACCCGTGCAGGGCCGGCGTCAAAAGTGCCATATAGTCAACTCTGAAACAACACTGTGGGGTTTCCACGTTTCAATTAACCTCTTCTTGTTCCACTTAGAAGTGTTTGCAAACCTATGCCGGTACTACGCGGGAAGTGCTATAGGCTCAACTCTGTAAAACTCACTGTGGTGAAGCCACAGGCTTCACCCCACAGCCAAAGGGCATCTGGGTTCACTTGTTGGAAGTATGTGAAAACCTATGGGGGCTTATGCGGAAAGGGCCCTATGCTCAAGTGTGTCAAGCAGCTTTTGGGGAAACCACCTTTCAACTAACATCTTGTCTCACCGTGTTAGAAGTGTTTCCAACACTCTCCTAGGAACCATGAGAAAAGTGACATATACTCGACACAGCCAAATCGTACTGTGGAGAAACGGTCTTCCAACTCACATCTGCTGTCGCCAAGTTAAAAGGGTTGGAAAACTTCTGCAGGGCTTATGCGCAAGGGCCGTGTACTCCATTCTGTGAAACGACGCTGTAGGGAAACAGTCTTGCGACTAACATCTGGTTTCACTGTGAACTGTCTGAAAACCTACAAAGTGCCATAGAGTCAACTGTGTGAAAGAGCACTCTGGGTAAAAGGTCTTGTGACCACCTGATTTAGGACGTTAGAAGCATTTGCAAAACTACGCCGGGATGAATGCAGAAAGTGCCATATACTCAACTCTGTCAAGCTGCACTTTGGCGAAACCATCTTTCAACTAACACCTTGTGTCGCTACCATAGAAAAATGTTTGAAAACCTATGGAGGGAATGATGTGGAAAGGGTCATATATACGCAGCTCTGTCCAACCGGGCTTTGGGGAAACCACCTTTCAAGTGACATTTGATTCAACTAAATTGGAAGTGTCTGAAAGCTCCTGTGTGGTGGTCCAGACTGAAAGGGCCTCCCACTCTATGAAAGAACACTGTGGGGAAAACGTCTTTCAACGTTCTCTTTCACTAAGTCAGAAGTGTTGGAAACCCCATGCGGGGATCGATGGGGAAAGTGACGTTGTGAGAGAGTACTGGGAAGAAACCATCTTTCAACTGGCATCTTGTTTCACTGAGAACTGTTTGAAAACATATGCACGGCCTACAAAGTGTACTAGAGTCAACTGTGTGAAAGAACACAGTGGGGAAAAATCATCTTTTAACTAACAGCTCGTTTCGCTCAGTTGGAAGTGTTTGAAGACCTATGTGGGGATCGAGGGGGAAGGTTACATACACCAGCCACTGTGAAAAGAACACTGTGCAGAAACCTTCTTTCAACTGATATCCTGTTTCACCTGGTTAGAAGTGTTTGAAGAACTCCGTGGGGGCTTATGCAGAAAGTGCCATGTACTCTGTCAAGTCCCTGCACGTGGGGACACCCTTTTGTGGAGAAACCGTCCTCCAACCACCATGTTAGAGTTATTATGTTATGTCTGAGTTACGTTATGTTACAGTTACGTCATGTTATGTTATGTTATGTTATGTTATGTTATGTTTTCATGTTACGTTCTGTTATAGCTATTTGAAAACTTTATGCGGGGTCTATGTATAAAGTGCCATACACTCTGGCAAATAACACTGTGCGGAAACCGTCTTTCAACCAAAATCCTATTTCACTACATTAGAAGTGTTGGAAAACCCATGTGGAGTCGACACCAAAAGTGCCATGTACTCAACCTTGTGAAACAACTGTGTGGTGAAACTATCATCTGCTTCCACTGTTAGAAGTACTTGAAGACCCACGCAGGGCCAACAACGAAAGTGCCATCTACAAAACTGTATGAAGAAACACTGTGGGGAAACAGCTTGCCACTAAAATCTTATTCCAATCAGATGAAATTGTTTGAAAACCTATGCGGAGCTTCTAATGAAAGTGCCATACACTCATCTCTGTGAAACAACAGCTTATCTGAGAGTTTTATACTCAACTCTATGGAAGAAGACGGTGGGGAAACCTTTCACCTAACATGTGGTTTCTCGAAGCTAGACGTGTGAAAACCAGGTTGCGGCCTATGCAGAAAGTGCCTTACACTCAAATCTGTGAAAGCAGAGTGTGCGGAACCATCTTTCAACAAACTTTCGGTTTCACTAATTTGGAAGTGATGGAAAACTTATGATCGGTTAACTATGAGACAAGTTGCCATATAGTCAACTCTGTGAAACAACACGCTGGTGTAAACCTCTTTCAACGACCGTCTGATTTCACTAATTGAGAAGGGTTTGAAAACCCACGCAGGCAGCAATGGGGAATGTACGATTACTCAACTCTGTGCCACAACAGTGTGGTGAAACCATCCTTCATAACATCTTGCTTCCCTGCCAGGTGTTGTCACCATTTGCAGGGAATTTTGACGAGAGTGACTTCTACTCTATTGTGTAAAAAATGTGGAAAAATGGTCTTTCAACCGACATCCTCTTTCACTAACGAAGTGTTTGAAAACCCATGCTGGGCTTTTGAGGAAACTGCCTTAGAGCCACTCTGTGGGGAATGCATCTTCCAACTAATCTCTTGCTTCACTATAATGAAGCATAATGGGGCTCGAAAACCATAATGGGGCTACAGTGAAAGCGCCACTTACTCGACTCTGTGAAACAGCACGGTCGGGAAACAATCTGTCTCTTAATATCAGTTTGCAAGTGTTTGAAAACAGATGCGGGGCCTATGCACGAGGATCATGCCATGCCTGCGACGTTGTGAAATAACACTGTGGGGAAACCACCTTTCAACTACCATCTCGCTCCTGTGAAGGAGTACTGTGGAGATACGATCTTTCCACTAACATCTTGTTTCACCAAGTGAGAACCGTTTGGAGACCTGAAGTATACGGTCCTACGCAGAAAGTGCCATATACTCAATTCTGTGAAACAATACTGCGGGGAAACCATCTTGCTGCTACACTCTCGTTTCACTAAGTTAGTAGTGTTTGAAACCTATGGGGACTTATGCAGAAAGTGCCCTGCGCTGAATTGTGTGAAATAACACTGTGTTGAACCACAAGTGTTGCAATTGATATCCTGTTTCACTACATGAAAGCTGGCTGAAAACCAAAGCGGGCCCTACCAAGTAAGCAGCATATAGTCAACTGTGTGAAAGGACCCTGGTTGAAAGATCTTTTAACTAACATCTAGTTTCACTACGTTAGAAGGGTTTGAAAAACCATGCGGCGACTGTGTGGACAGTGCCATATACTGAACTCTGACCAGCTGCACTTTGGGGAAACCACCTTTCAAAGTGTCATCTGATTCAACTAACTGGAAGTGTTTGGAAACCTTTGCGGGGACTAGGAAGAAAGTGCCATATACTCGACTCTGAAACAACACTGAGGTCAAACCATCTTTCAACTAACCTCTTGTTTCACCATGTCAGAAGGGTTTCAAACACTTTGCTAGGAATGATGAGGAAAGGGACATATACTCGATTCTGTGAAACTATACTGTGGAGACACCATGTTTCAACTCACATCAGGTGTCTCTTAAGTTAGAAGTGTTTGAAAACGTAGGCTGGGCCTAGGCGGAAAGTGACATATGCTCAATCATGTGAAACAACACGATGGTGAAACAGACTTTCACCTTGGCTCTTGTTTCACTAAGGGAGAACGGTTTGAAAACCTATGCGGGGCCGACAAAGTGCCATTTAACCAACTGTGGGAAAGAAAACTCTGGGTCAAGCATGTTTTCATTGACATCTTGGTTTCACTAAGTCAGAATTGCTTGGAAAACTGCGGGGACTATGTGCAAAGTGCCATATAGTCAACTCTGTCGAACAGCACTTTGAAGGAACCATCTTTCAAATAACATCTTATATCCCTCCATCAACATTGTTTCATGTCCTATGTGGGGAACGATGTGGAAGGTGACAAACACCAGCCACTGTGAAAGAACACTGTGGAGAAATCATCTTTCACCTAACATCTTGTACAAGTTAGCCGCGTTTGAAACCTTCGGCAGTACCCATGTGGAAAGGGCCATATGCTCAACTCTGTCATAGTGCACTTTGGGGAGACCACCTTTCCAGCAACTTCTGGTCAACTAACTTGGAAATGTGTGAAAACACAGGTGGGGCCTGGTCGGATAGTGCCATACACTCAACTTTGTGAAACAACACTGCAGGGAAAGCATCTTTCAACTAACATCTTGTTTCAACGTGTTGGAAATGTTTGGAAGACGTTGCCGGGAACGATGGGTGAAGTGACAAACACTCGACTCTGTGGAAACATACTGTGCAGAAACCATCTTTCAACTCACATCTGCTTTCCCTAAGTTAGAAGCGTCTGAAAACGTGTGCAGGGCCTAGGCGCAAATGCCCTACACTCCATGCTGTGAAACAACACTGTAGAGAAACAGTCTTTCAACTAATATCTGGTTTCGCTAAGTGGGAACTGTTTGCAAACCAATGCCGGGCCTACAGGATAAGTGCCATAGACTCAACTCCGTCAAAGTGCACTTTCAGGAAACCATCTTTTTTTTTTTTTTTTTAAATTTTTTTTTTTTTTTTTTTAACATTTATTTATTTTTGAGACAGAGAGAGACAGAGCATGAACGGGGGAGGGTCAGAGAGAGAGGGAGACACAGAATCTGAAACGGGCTCCAGGCTCTGAGCAGTCAGCACAGAGCCCGATGCGGGGCTCGAACTCACATACCGCGAGATCGTGACCTGAGCCGAAGTCGGACGCTTAACCAACTGAGCCACCCAGGCGCCCCAGGAAACCATCTTTTAACTGACATCTCGTTTCACCGAGTTAGAATTGTTTGAAAACCACCCACTGTGTAAGAATCTTGTGCAGAAACCATCTTTAAGCATCCCTTTTTTCCAGCAAGTTAGAAGTGTTTGAAAACCTATGTGGGGTCTATGAGGATCGCGCCATATACTCACGTCTATCAAAGTGCACTTTGGGGAAACAATCTTTCAAATCACATCGTGTATCCCTAAGTTAGAATTGTTTGAATCCTATGAGGGGAACCGTGTGGAAAGTGACATTTACTCGACATTGTGAGAGAGTACTGAGGAGAAACCATCATTCATCTGACATCGTGTTTCAATACGTGAGAACTGTTTGAAAACCTATGTGGGGCCTACAAGGTCAGTGCCATACACTCACGTCTGTGAAAGAACACTGGGGAAACCACCTTTTAACTACTGTCTTGTTTCCCTCAGTTACAAGTGTTTGAAAACCTACGTGGGGACTCAGAGGAAAGGTGCCATATGCACACTCAACTCTGTCCAGCTGCACTTGGGGGAAACCATCTTGTAACTAATATGCAACCACACAACCCACCAATTACAGACAAACACCACACATATATCACACACCACAATACACATACCCACAACACACAAACACAAAACATGAAAAATACACCACACACGAACACCTGTACATTACACTCAAGGCATGCATAACACACATACACGCACACCCTGCACATACCACACACCTTGCACGCCGCACTAGCCACGTTAACACTGCATGCACACCTACCTCACACATACACCATGTGCACAACCATACATTACACACACCACAGAAACACCACACACTCACCATGCATAGGCCACAACATATCCAACACAGATCCCACAAGCCCCAAACACCCACAGTTACAACCCTCCCACAGTATTACCACATTCAACACATACACACAATTTCCAAACAAACCACCTCTCCTATATCACACAAACACACTCCACTTACACACCACAGACACCAAACCTACACCACATATCCAGAAGACAGATGCCACTTCCTCTACCCACATAACCTACACATACGCCACACATACCCTGCCCATATCGCTGCAAATGTGACTCCTATACCATACAGCTACATCACTCTTACACCGAACACACAGCAACACCTACTACAAACACATCCCTCGCATGACACACGAATGCCACACAAACACCTCACCCCTTCACCACATACACACCACATACACATCACACAGATATCTTCCACACACCGTTTACTACACGCAATACACATTCCACACATACCCACACACATACACACATGCCCTACACCCGTAAGACACACAAACACACTCCCTAGGTACACCACACACACATGCCAGACCTACACCACACACAACACACGTACACTACGCAGATACCACATCTGCAATAAACACAGCATGATAATCCATACATGTATGACACAAAGACACCACAAACACCACACACACCACACTTATATATCACACATTCTTCACCTGTATGCCACACGCCAACACCACACCAGGCAGCACGTACAAAACACACACGCCATACATAGGTGGCACGCAAACATACATCATAAGTCTAGCATGCACACATGACATATATAGTACCATCCCAACACATATCCCACACCCAGAGCACACAGAAAGACACATCCACCACCTATAAACCACCCACACCAGGCACACACCACACTCACCACACCAATGCGATACACAGACACACAACACATATAGAACATACATACCATCCGTACAGAACAGGATCATGCACCCAACCACAACCACTCCAAACGTACACCACACACGTACCCCTCGAGAACCCACCAGACGCCGCCCATGCATTGTGTTTTACTGCCTGAAACGACACTGCTCATGTGTCTTTCACGTAAGCTTTCACATACATCTCAGACGCAGTTTGTTGAAACCTTCCTTATTAGTGTGTGTTGGGAGAGGTAGCATGGTAGGCCTGTAGTCTCATCCCTTGAACATAGCTAGATGACCAGCAAATCATTCCGAATACCCCAGAAAGCAACCAGAAGATGGACAGAACCAAGACCACAGCTACAGGAGGAGAAGAAGGCACATCAAAGAAAGGGAGGAAGTGCCAACAGGGCGTTTGGGGGAGAAATATATCGAGGGTGCTGCCGAGGAGACGAGCCCTCATTGAGGAAAGTGTGGGAGGGAGAGGAACACACAGGGGAACACACAAGGTGAAACTTTCCTCAAAGACACATGAAAAGAGTCTCCACATCAGTCATCATCAGGGAAATACAAATCAATACTACAGTGAGAGGCCACCACACGTCT
Source organism: Panthera leo (assembly GCF_018350215.1). Lineage (NCBI taxonomy): Eukaryota > Metazoa > Chordata > Mammalia > Carnivora > Felidae > Panthera > Panthera leo. The sequence continues at coordinate 24,581,017 of NC_056692.1, forward strand.
GTCAGAAGGGCTAAATTTCACGACACAAGGAACTGGTGTTGGCAAGGATGTGGAGAACGGGAAACCCTCTGCCACTGTGGGTGGGAATGGAAACTGCTGTGGCCACTCTGGCACACAGTACAAAGTTCCGTCAAAAGTTTGCCAATAAGATGGCCCTGGGGCACCTGGATGGCACAGTTAGGTGACTGACTCAATATCCACTCAAGCCTGGATCCCACAGTCATGGGACAGAGCCCTCGTTGGGCTCCTCACTGGCAGCATGGAGTTTGCATCGGAATCTCTCTCTGTCTCTCTCTGCCCCTCCCCATATCTCCGTCTCTCCCTCTCTCCCACTCAAATCAATTAACTAATGAAAACACTCACCCCTTAAAACATGGGGTTGCCCTATGATCCAGCACTTGCACTGCGAAGTATTTACCCAAAGGATACAAAAATACCGATTCAAAGGGATATAGGCACGCCAGTGTTTTTAGCAGCACAATGAAAACTAGCCAAAGATGGAAAGGGCTCACATGTCCACTGGCTGAGGAATGGATGGAGTTGTGGCATATGTATAAGTATACATACACACAAAAGAATATTGCGCAGCCAGGGAAGAGAATGTAATTTTCCTTACAACGATTTGGCTGGAGCTCGAGATTATAACGCCCAGTGAAATAAGTGTTAGAGAAAGGATGATACCGTATGATTTCACTCCTATGTGGAATGGAAGAAACAAAAGAAATATATAATCGTGGAGGAAAAAGAGAGTGGCAAAACAAGACGCAGACTGTTAACTATAGACAACAAACTGATAGTTAAGAGAAGAGATGGGTGCGGGGATTGGGTTCTATAGGAGATGGGCATGGAAGAGTACACTTTGCGATGTGCACCGGGTGCTGTGGGGAAGGGTGCAACAACTGAAATCTACACTTGAAACTGTTATTGCACTGTGTGTTAACTACGTAGAACTTCCATAAAACACTTTAAAAAAACATTCTGTATTAACATTGGGAAAGTCCCCGTGCTGAAGTGCTCAGAGCATTACTGTGCTTCAACATTCTTTGTGACTCATAGAGAAATAGAGTAAGACTTTCCTCACCACCTCTCTGTGTAGACCCTTGTGCTTTACTGCTGAGAAGTAGCCTTTGCTCCCAGAGGGTTTTAGAAAGCTTCTTGGGGATCTGTAGTCAGAAGTATTCTTAAACCCTGGTGTAGAAGCACCAGGAAATGGCCTAGCGCCAGGTGCCTAAAAGTACAGTGTGACACACTGTATCGGACCTACACCACCGAGATCCCTGGTGTGTAGGTGAGTTTCCAAGCCATTTCTGACCCAATGCAGGGCTGTCGGGGTCTGATGTCCCAGAGGATGCCTAGCCCCCATGTCCCTGCTCCCCTGGCACTGGGCAGGCAAAAGTATTGTAGGAATGGGAGCCGTGTGAACCCTGCCTTATGGATGGGGCTACCCTCATTCGGAAGAGCAGACAGTCTGCAAAAATGTACCATGCTCCATGACGTGATCAGGGAACTAAAAGGCTTTTGCATAAATAGCGCACCAAGCTTCACTCCAACATCTTGATCATCATATGGAAGCACATTCTTCAAATGGCAGAGCCAGTGCTGACCTTCTCTACCAATACAACGGGCTGAAACACACGAGAATTCAAAGTTCTGTTCAATGTCTTAGGGGAGAACGTGGGCCTCTTGCTCACAGGGCTCCAAAGGGCATCCTGTGGAACCCTCCTGTAGTCAGAGACCCCAAAAGTTCTTTTGATACGTCGACTAGCCAGATCGTGAATATATTGTGCTAGTCAGACTCTTCTACACATGAAGAACACTGGCCCTGGGTGTATCCACTTTCAGCAAATTTCTTGATCATCTGTCAAGGTCCGTCTTGGAGTCCATAAAAAGTGAGTCCTAAAAGACTCTAAAAAGTTCTCTATCCGGCTGCAGATATCCCATGGGGACCAGCCGTTGTGACTGCGTGACAAGTGGAGCTAGAGTCCCTGTCCTTGTGGTTTCAGGGACTACCTGAACATCCAGAGCCCTAGGGCATCAGAACGGGTCCAGCCGAGAACTGTGCACGGGGAGGATCCAGCAGCCATATAGGACGGGAGCTGGCTCCCTTGCTGGGCCTTGGGGAAACGAAGATAAACATCTCCATTTCACATTGATCGCCTTCCCATTGGATGGAAATATTGAGTGGCGTTTGCCTAGCTGCAGCCATCTCCACTGCCTCCCTGTGTTTCCGACTGCCTCTTGATTCACCCTTAGGAGCCATGGAGATGACACTCAGCCGGCACCCAAGGACGGACATCGGGTTCCCACTCCATCCTGAGCTCTGTTAGAGGCACCAGCATCGCATATCCCAAAGGAGGACACTCCTCCTAGCCGTGAGCTTGGTGTTTGGCTGTTTGCAGCAAGGGGTGGGGGATTGGAGCCAGCTCGCCTCCTTGCTCTGTCTGATTGAGGTGCCTTCCTCCTGAAAGGCAGACAGTTCACACAGGGCTCCAGAAGTAGGCTCCCGAAGTTGGTCAGCGGAGGAAGAGCCCTTCCTGTAGGAAGAGGGCACCAGTGTCCCTCTCTACCTTTTGGAGCCACCGCTGGTGGCACCTCCCAGCTACAGCACTGTCACTGCTCAGTCCATTCAATGATGCAAAAAGCAACAAACGCCGACCACGTCCCAGGGCTCTCTAGGTCCTTCTGAAGGAAGAAGGCAGATCTGGTGCTGACAGGGCTCCCAGATGGAGACTCTCCAGAGTGCTTTCGTTTAAGCCCACTGTAGTGTCTTCTCACAGCCAGCCAGGTTGCCAGGGGTTGGTGCTGGGCACTGCTTTCTCCATAGAATTCCCCTTCCAAGCTCTGAAGACCTGTGGCCCACCGTATCGACCTTATCTTTGCTCTCTTGTGGAAACAAGGCTCTTCCCGCAATCCCTTCAGAATCAGTGTCCCAAGAGTCTATCCTCCGTCTGCCACCTGGGAGTCGGATCCAGTCCTTCGGACTACAGGAGAGAGATTGCCACAGGGCTACTTCTTCATTAATTCACTGGGTTTCAGAAGTATGCAGCCATTCAGAGCTCAGGGATGTGAAGGGGACCAGTGGAGGATGTCTCGTGTTTAGGCTAAGCTGGAGATTTGGTCAGAGAGCAGGACTCCTTCTGGCCAGAGACAAATGAAGGAAGCCTTTTCTCCAAGTGGATCCACGTTCCCACCATAAATGTGGAGCTTTGGCCCACGTGGCACCCATTTCCTTTCCCTTGCTGTGTGTCTGACATTGTATTATTTTTTCTCCCTTAGGCGCCAAGGAGCCATCACTAACTCAGCTGGCAAACCTGGCTAGGCTGCAATCTCCCACTCTGCTCTTGTGTTCAGTCAGAAGTATCAGGTTCTGCTCTACCAAAGGAAAGCAGGCCTTGAGTGCCTGGTTGCTTGGTGCTTGGTCGGCTGTGCTATGGAGGGTGAGGAGGGCCAGCTTACCTCACTGACCCGGATGACTCAGTTGCCTTTACTCTGAGAAGCAGTTTGCACATGGGCAGTAGCAATGAGGAGGGGGTCAGCATTGGGAGAGGCTTTGCCAGGAACGAGGGAACCAAGTCCTTGTTGCAGATTCCTGAGCAAGAGCCCTCAGAGCCTCAGAGCTACAGCTCAAACGCTGCTGCCTCCCTCAAGGGATGGGAAACGTGGCAGCGATCGACCAAGTCAGAAATCCCTGGCTCCTGAAGAAAGAAGGCAGGCTTCTTGCTGAAAGGCCTCCCAGGTGTAGTCCTTCAGAGGGCCCTTTGGCCTAATCCCACAGGCTTTTCTTACTCCGGATACAACCTGGTTGATAGGAGAGTGCGTTGGCTTCTTCACTGTCAACTTTCTCCAAATCTGTGTGGTGAAGAACCTTGGCAGTGTGTGTCTCCATTGCCACTCCTGAACATTGCAGATGAAAGAGGGCTTCGGTGAACACTGTTCCGGGACAGTGTTCCAGGGTAACATCCTTGTTTGGTGGTGTGCTTGTGATGGTGATATCGGTATTCAATTGGGCCCTTCTCAGTTTGGTTTCAGAATGATATGGGCATGCCTATACCAAGTGTGTGTGAGGATGCCCAGGGAGAATGCTCGTGGGTAGGCTAAGCCTGAAGTTAGGGGTGGATCCCACCTGCTTGCTGTGTGGGTCAAGGGGAAGGGAAAGTCATGGTCTCTTTCCTCGGTTCTCCCCGTGCCCACTTGAATGCACAGCTTTGACTCACCCTGGAATCAGTCTTCTCTAATTGCTGCTTTCTTAACTTGTTGTCAGTTATCACATGGAGACCCTGTGTCTGTCCCCTACAGCAACCCAGGTCCCCGATTTGCGGGTGACTTTCCAAGGCTTCCCTGACCTGACGTGTGGCTCTCAGAGTCTGATGTCCCAGAGGACATCTATTCCCCCTGTCCCTGAACGTTAGCTGGTGGGCAGGTTATAGGATCATGGGAATGGGTACCAACCGGGACCCCCTCCCTAAGGGGTAGGATTACCCTCAATCAAAAGAACAGAGTGTCGGGCAAGTGCAGTATGCTCCACAACCTGATCAGTGCACAAAAAGCCCTTTGAATAAACAGTGGACCAAGACCTCATTCCCACCTCTTGATCGTTGCATGGAAGCACATTCTTCATTTCTCAGATCCAGTGCTGACCCTCTCGATGGATATGATGGGCAGAAATGCACTAGAAGCCAAAGTTCCCCTCTGTTTCTTAAGGGAGAATGTGGGCCTCCTGCTCACAGGGCTCCAACGTGTTTCCTTGGCAGAGCTCCTGGAGCCAAGCACACCAAAGTTGCTCGTGATTCCTGAGCAAGCCGGCTTGCAAATACATCGTGCTAGTCAGGTTCTTCTAAACAGGAAGAACTCTAGCCCTCGTTGTGTCCAGTTTCATGACGTTGCTTTATCATCCATCCAGGTTCGTCTTGGGGTCCATACAAATCCAGTCTTTCAGAGTACTCTCTCCGGCTTGCAAAGGTCCCACGGGAACAGTCCTTGTGACTGTGGGATAAGTGGAGCTAAAGTGGCTTTGGCCTTTTGGCTTCAGGTCTACACGGACATCAGAAGGGCATCGGAAGGTGTCCAGCCGAGAGGTATGTGTGGGAATGGCTCTGCCAGATGTATTAGCAGGGAACTGTCCCCCTTGCTGGGCCGAGTGGAAATGAAGAGAAACATCTCCATTCCACATTGATTGCATCCCCACTGGATGGAAATATTGAATGCCCTTTGGTCCTGGCTGTAGCCATATCCTCTCCCTTCCTGTGTTTCTGACTGCCTCTTCTTTCACCCTTAGGAGTCTCAGAGCTGGTACTCCCTCAGCAGGCACCGTTGGATGGGCATCGGCTTCCCACTCGGTTCCAGGCTCACTTATAGCCATCAGCACCTGATAGATATCCTAAAGTAGAATGTGCCTCCATACCCTGACCTTGGTGCTTGGCTGTTTGTAGCAAGGGATGGGTGGGTGGGTGGGTGGGTGGAGACAGCTCAACTCTCTACTCTGCCTGATTGATGTGCTTTCCTTCTGAAAATCAAAGAGTTCACACAGGAGCCGAAGGTTCCAGAAGTTGGTCTGCACAGGAAGAGCCTCTTACAGTTAGAGGGCACCAATGCCCCTCTCCACACTTTGGAGCCACAGCTGGGGGAACGTCGCAGCTAGAGCACAGTCACTGCTCACTCCATTCAATGTTGCAAAAACCACCAAAAGCTGACCAAGACCCAGGGTGCCCTAGGTCCTTCTGAAGGAAGAAGGCAGGCCTGGTGCTGAGTCGGCTCCCAATGGAGACACTAGATGGCGCTTTTGCATAAGCTGTCTGGGGCTTCTTCTTCTAGCCAGGTTGCCAGGAGCTGGTGCAGGGCACCGCCTTCTCCATAGAATTCCCCTTCCAAGCTCTGAAGAGCTCTGGCCCTCCTCATCCCGCTTGATGCATTGTTGCTGTCTTGTAGAGACAAGGGTCTTCTCACAATCTTTTCAGAATCAGTGTCTCCAGAGTCCTATCTTCTGTCTTCGACCTGAGAGTGTGGTCCAGGGCCTGTGACTGTGGGAAGGTTTTTGCCACAGGACTGCCTTCCTCATTAAGTCACTGGGTTTCAGAAGTGTGCATGCGTTCAGAGGTCCCGGGCATTTGGAGGGACGCAGCAGAGGATGTTTGGTGTGTATGCTGGCCAGAGATTTAGGCAGGGAGCTGGTCTCCTTCTGGCCTGAAGGCAAATGAAGCAAAACATCTCTGCAAGGGGATGCCCATTCCCTTTTGAAAGGTGGAGCTTTGGCCCACCTGGTGCCCATTCCTATCGCCCTGCTGTGTTTTAGAGAATGTATTTTTTTCTCCGTTAGGCGCCATGGAGGCATCCCTCAGTCACTTGGCACCCCTGGGCAGGCCACAAATTCTCACTCTGCTCCTGTGTTCAGTGAAGAGCGATCAGGCTCTGCTCTACCAAAGGAAAATGGGCCTTGAGTGGCTGGGTGCTTGGTGCTTGGCCTGCGGTCCTATGGAGGGTGAAGGGGAGCCGGCTTGCCTCACTGTCCTGGATGACTGAGGTGTCTTCATTCTGAGAAGCCGACATTTGCACATGGGCACTAAGAACCGAGAGGGGGACAGCATTAGAAGAGCCCTTGCCAGGAATGAAGGAACCAAGTCCTTGCTGCAGATTCCTGAGCAAGAGCCCTCAGAACCCTATAGAACCCTCTGCTCAAGCACTACTACCTCCCTCAACTAAAGGGATAGGTGGCGGGGATGGACCAAGCCAGAAATCCCTGGCTCCTGAAGAAAGAAGGCAGGCTTCTTGCTGACAGGGCTCCCAAGTGTAGTCCTGCAGAAGACGCTTTTTGTCAAAGCCCACAGGCCTTTCTTATTCTGTGTACAACCTGATTGGAAAGAGACTGTGCTGGGTCCTTTGTTCTCTAGTTTCTCCAAATCATGTGTGATGAAGAACTCTAGCAGTGTGTGTCTTCTTTGCCACCCCTGAGCCCTTTGGATGAAAGCCTGTTTGTGGGGAAAGTATTCTGACACAGTATTTCAGAGTACCATCGTCTTCTTCCGGCTTGGAGGTTTGGTTGGTGTTTTAGTGGTGGTGATAAAGATGGTGTTTAGTTGATGGTTTCATTGGGCAATTTTCAATATGGTTTCAGATGACAAGGCCCTTCCCAAAAACAGGGTGTGTGCAGGTGTCCAGAGACACTGCCTTGTGGGTAGGCTATGGCAGAGGTTGGGGGTGGATCCCGCCTCCTTTATGGGACAAGGGGAAGGTCGTGGTCTCTTTTCTCATTTTCCTCCATGCCAATTTGAAGGCACAGCTTTGACTCACCTATCGTCATTGCTGTCCCATTGCTGCTTTCCTAACTTGGTCTCAGTTCACACACGGAGACCCTGTGTATGTCCCCTACAACAACCAAGGTCCCTGCAGGGAGATGCGTTTCCAAGCCTTTCCTGAACCAATGCAGGGCTCGCAGAGTCTGATATCCCAGAGGACACCAAGGCCCCCTGTCCCTGAGCCCTTGGTGCTGGCAGGCCACGGTATCATGAGAATGCGTAGCCATGTGGACCTGCCCCAAATGGATGGAGCTACCGTCTTTCGGAAGAATAGTCTGTGCGTGTGCAGCATGCTCCATGACCTGATGAACACACGAAAAGCCTTTTGAATATACACTGCACCAGGCCCTCATTCCCACCTCTTGGTCATCATATGGAAGCACCTTCTTCATATCTCAGAAGCTCTGCTGCCGCTCTCGATGGATACAAAGCACCCCAGAAGACATACTTCCTGTGTATGCCTTAAGGAAGAATGTGGGCCTCTTCCTCTCTGGGCTCCAACGAGCATCCTTGGCAGCACTCCTGTAGCGAAAGCACACAAAAGGTCCCTGTGATTCCTCAGCATGCCAGCTTGTGAATACATTGTGCTACTCAGGTTCTTCTAAACATGATGAACTCTGGCCCACGTTGTATCCAGTTTCAGGACATCTGTTAAGGTTCACCTTCTCCGTACAAAGTGAGGCTTTGAAGACTACTATCTCTGGCCTGCAGGTGCCTGATGGGGAAAGCCCTTATGAGTGCGGGAAAGGTGGAGACAAAGGAGTCCAGTCCTTTTGGTTTCAGAACTGCAAGGACATCCAGAGCCCTAGGGCATCAGAAGGGGTCCAGCGGAGAGCTGTTTTGGGGGAGGCTGGGCCAGATGGATTAGCTGGGAGCTGGCTCCCTTGCTGGGCCTCAGGGACACGAACATGTACATCTCCATTCCACACTGATGGCATTCCCATGGGATGGATTACTGAATACCCTTTGGTCCTGGCTGCAGCCATTCCCCTGTTTCTGACTGCCTCTTCATTCCTCCTTAGCAGCCATGGAGCTGACACTCACTTGGCAGGCATCCAGGGAGGGTTGTCGCGTTCCAACTGGGTCCCCTGGTCAGTAACAGCCATGAGCATCGGATATCCCAAAGGAGAATAGTCCTCCTATTCCTGACCTTGTTCCTTGGTGTTTGTAGCAAGCCGTGGGGGGAAGGGGGGTTCTTCTCAGGATCAGTTCAAATTCAGGGTCTCAAGAGTCCTATGCTCTGCCTTCCACCGGGAAGGCGGGTTCAATCCTGTGACTGGGCGTTCGGTATTGTCACAGTGCTGCATCTTCGCTAATTCACTGAGGTTCAAAAGTTTGTGGTCATTCAGAAGCCCAGGGCATTTGAAGCAGAGCAGCAGGGAGTGTCTGGTGTGTAGTTGGGCCTGCGATTTGGGCAGGGAGCTGGCTTCCTTCTGGGCTGAGGGCAAATGAAGCAAAGCATCTTCCGAATGTCGAGTTTTGGCCTATCTGGAGCCCAGTTCCTTCCTCTTGCTGTATTTGTGACAATTTATTTTGTCTCTCCTGGAGTGGCCATGGAGCCATCACTGAGTCAGCTGGCACCCCTGGGTTGCCTGCAAACTCCCACTCTGCTCCTGTGCTCAGTGAGAGCTCTCAGGCTCTGCTCCACCAAAGAATAGAAGGTCCTTAGTCCCTAGAGCTTGGTGCTTGGCCTGGTGGGCTATGGAGGGTGAAGTGGAGCCAGCTTGCCCCACTGACCTGATGAGAGAGTTGCCTTCATTCTGAGAAGCAGACAGTTTGCACATGGGCAGTATGAACCGGCAAGGGTCAGCACTGGAAGAACCCTTGCCAGGAATTAGGGAACAAAGGCCTCGTTGCAGATTCTCGAGCAAGAGCCCTCAGAACCCCATAGCTACAGCTCCAACACTGCTACCTCCCTCAACTGATGGGAAATGTGACAGCGATAGAACAATCCAGAAATCCCTGGCTCCCCAAGAAAGAATGCAGGCTTTCTTGCTGACAGGGCTCTCGGGTGTAGTTGATCAGGGGACTCCCGTGCCTAAACTCACAGGACTTTTCTTATTCCAGATACAACCTAGTTGATAGGAGACGGCCTTGGGTACTTCTCTCTCAACATTCTCCAAATCTGATGTGTGATGAACAACTCTGGCAGTGTGTGTCTCCACTGCCTCCCATTAGCCCTTTTGGTGAAAGTGGGTTTGCCTGGAGACAATTCCAAACAGAGTCTTCGAGTAGTGTCCTCTTTTTTCAGTGTGAGGGTTTCATGGTGTCCTTGTGATGGTAACAGAGATATTGCATTGGGTCCTTCTCAATTTGGGTTCAGAATGATGTGGCCTTCCCCAAACCTAAGGTGTGTGAAGGTGCCCAGGGAGAATGCTTGTGGGTAGGCTAAGCCAGAGGTTTGTGGTGCATCCTGCCTCCTTTGTGGGACAAAAGGAAGAGAAAGTAGAGGTCTCCTTCCTCAATTTCCCCCATGCCCATTTGAATGCATAGCTTTGACTCACCCTGTAGTCATTCCTCTCCCATTGCTGATTTTCTAAGTGGGTCTCACTTCACACCCTGAGACCATGTGACTCTCCCATACACAACTGAGTTAGAAGGATTAGAAGTGAGTTTCCAGTCAGTTCCTGAGCCAGTGGAGGGTTCTGAGGGTCTGATGTCCCAGAGACAATTGGTTGTCATGTCCCTGAGCTCTTGTTGCTTGCTAGTCTTTTATACTTTCCTGCTTCCAAGACCTGCTTCCGAACACTGCCATCATCGGGAACACAGCCCTCCTACAGCTGTATCACTGCTACCCCCACGTACCGATGGCAAGGGCAGGGCGCATACCCAGAGCCAGGTCTTTCCCTCTGATTCTGAAGGAAGAATCTGGGCAGTCTTCTTGATGAGGCCTACAGGGGGAACTTACGGATGCCACCATTTGCCAAAGCCCACAGGTACTTCTACCTGAGTCAGTCAGCGAGCTGCGGAAGACTGTGCCAGTCACCTCACGTCATTATCTCTTTTTTTTAAATTTTTTTTTTTTCAACGTTTTTTATTTATTTTTGGGACAGAGAGAGACAGAGCATGAACGGGGGAGGGGCAGAGAGAGAGGGAGACACAGAATCGGAAACAGGCTCCAGGCTCCGAGCCATCAGCCCAGAGCCTGACGCGGGGCTCGAACTCACGGACCGCGAGATCGTGACCTGGCTGAAGTCGGACGCTTAACCGACTGCGCCACCCAGGCGCCCCATCACGTCATTATCTCTGATACAGAACTCTGGCCCTCCCTCTCTCCATTCTCACCCCTTTGCTCTATTTTAACTCTTACTGTCATACCCTGAGCCCTGACCTGGGATTCTGGTCTAGTCATGGTGACTGTGGCAGATGTTTGGCCTAAGGGACCCTGGCTCTTTAGCAGGATAGTTTTCCCTGTATGATGGTTCATCTCTGCATGGGTCTCACAGAACTCTGACTGCTGGCCAAGTAGGCCTGCGTTGTTGTTTTTGTTTTTGTTTTGCCACGGAAGATCCTCAGAGCTTCTTGGCTTTCAAGCATCTTTGGAAGACAAGAATCACTATAAAATAGGAATTTGTTACAGTATCTGAATGATGCTCAGGGCAAGAAGTATATATTTTAAACCCGTGCAACCCTAATGATAGTTGAATAGACAAGGCAACTCAGCCCTAGTACCAACCTCTGCATTTCTTCCAGGACTATTGTACACTGGCCAGGATCTTGACTCAGAACATCCTCATTTTAGGTTATCCTTGGCTTTCTTCCCTCCATCATATCATGCTTATCCGTTTCATCTGAGGGTACATATGTGAGAGCACGTTCATCTTGCAAACCAGGGCTGGGAGAAGTCAACTGGTAAGGAGACAAACACCAGGATCTGCTCTAATGGGTTCCACCCTATGTGCCAGGCCCTGCCTTCTGCCACGATCCTTTGAGCTGTTGAGAGCCTAGTCCTGCGAGCCAGGACGCTCAGTGTTGCTACTATGGAGAATGCTGAAGGAGGACAGCACTGCACAGGCCAATGCCATGCTTGCCACACCATGAACACAGGTGGTTTTTCTGGGCCAGTGAAGCTGTTTTGCCACTGCCTGATGCACAGGGCCCTCGCACCTGACCGAGGAATCTCTATTGGTGGTGACAGGCACCCACTAATGATACCTGTGGTCCTGCGGCCCATCTGTGCCCCAGATGGAAGATCAATCCAAGACTGGGTAAGTGCAAGTGTGTCATTACTAGTGGGTGGGCTGCCTTGCTTGGGCCCCACCTACAACATGCACAGGCTGGTGTGATAATCTGTCCCTGGGCATGGGTTGAGTGAGTGACAGCTCTATGGCTCCTATGCCCAAACAGGGAAAGAGTTAGATAAAGAACTATGAGAGGGCCATAAGCAGGACCCCAGTTCCCCATATCCAATGGCAATGGGAACAATTTGGAAAGGGGCTGATTCCTGTCCCGTCAGCCAAAAAATGTGTCTAGCTCCCTTTCCCAGTCATCTGGCCCAGCCTACGTGCAAATGGTTTAACCTGGGTGCTCCCAATGCCTTTGGCCTCTGAATGCCTGCCTGGTTTTGCCACCAACTTGCCAGGGTCCTGTGGCCAAACCAGTCACAAGGATGACACGGGAGTGTCCAGCTGAACTCCACGGATATTCCTCTGAGTGACTACAAGGAATGGACCTGAGAGAGGACCTATTGTGAAAATAGAGCAAGGGGGTGAAAATGGATCCACGGAGGGCCAGAGTTCTTCAATAGGAATGGCAATGGGATCATGTGGAGAATGAAGTGACTAGGGCCATCTCCTTGCATGCTGGCTCTCACAGGAATCAGCAGGACATGTGGACTTTGGTGAAGGGAGCCCCTAAAGGCTAACCCACCCACCCACCCCCCACCTGGAGCCCTGTCAGCAATGGGTTTGCATTCTTCCTTCAGAAAAAGAGGGAAAGCCCTGGCTTGGGTCTGTTTCTCACCCTTTCCCAATAGAGGACAGGGGCGGCAGTGATTCACTTGTGGCTGTTTGGGGCTCCTGACTGATGGTCAAATGGTCAGCACCTTGTCTGCGTCCAATCCAATACTCACTTCAAAACCCTTTGGGCATTAACCACAGCCTGAATCGGAGGGCACATGCATGAACCATCTACCCTGCAGGATGAAGGCACCTCGTCAGCTAGGGGAGGGAGGCCAGCTGGCTACCCATTCCTGCCATGACTCTAGCTGACTAAGCATCAAGTCCTCAGAGAAAGAGGGACCTGCTTACCTCTGGGATACCAGACACTGAGTGCTGTCAATAGGCTCCGGAACTGACTGGGAGCTCCACACCAATATTTGCACCTGGGCTGTGTAGCTGACACAGACCTGTGGATCCTGCAATTTTCTAGTTCAAACAGAGTACATTCTTTGGAGGCTCGTGTTCTCAATGGCTCCCAGGTCGAAAGTACCTTGAAAACAAGAGCAATACAAAGCCAATAGGCAACCTGAGCACCAAAGGTCTTCATTACAGAAGAGAATGGGCTAAAGTTAGAATGAAGTGCCTACTCCTATCTCCTACCAGAAATGCTGTCTGGGGAGTGAAAAAGACCCGAGGGCTAGTGTACAAGGAAGTCTCCATTGGCGACACCCACGAGTGAAATTCTGCAGGAGGTCTGCATTGTTCATTAAGAAACAGGAAATGCTGGATTCGGTGGTTTTTCCTATCTTCCTCTCAGGAAAGAGAAGCACCATTGATTTGGAGGTAAGGGGTTCCTACACCTAGCTGGTGATCAAGTGTTTGGAGCCTCGACCAGATGACCTAGTTCTGGAAAAGTCCCTTTTGATTCCGACCAGATCATAAAGCATATTGTGCACATGGGAATCATGTTTGACTCAGGATGAAGGCATGTCTATCCTTCACTGCAGTTACCAGGGCTGGCCAAGCACCAAGCACTCAGGGACAAGAAGGCCATCCTTCCTTTGACTTGAAGTTATTGTTTACTGTCACAAAGCAAAGGACCAGGGTGGGAATATAGCACCAATCCTTGGGCTCTGCTTGTGTGAAGTGAGTGAAGCCCATCTGTCCATGAATGTGACCAAGGACTTTGAAAAGAGCAGGTGGGTGGGAATGGCTACAAGGGAGGTCAGGATCTACATGACAGATGGGAAGCGGGTAATGCTGGGCATGTATATGTACCTTAATTTCTCATTGCTTCATGTTTAAGGCCTGTCCCTCCCCAAACTTCAGGGATGTGCTACACCCATCCACCCATAGCCAACTAGGCACCTTCATATGCCCTAGCCCTCGCATTGTGAACACAGTTCTAATAGGAAGTTTCAAGAGGTCATGTTGCCAATCTATGCCAGAGTCACCAGGACTCAGAGTCCCCAGTTGGAAGTGGAGAATATTGCTCTGAGGCAGTGATTCTCAACGGGCTCCAGCAAGATCCTCATTTGAATTTTTTTTTACGTTTATTTATTTATTTATTTATTTAATTTTTTTTTCAACGTTTTTTATTTATTTTTGGGACAGAGAGAGACAGAGCATGAACGGGGGAGGGGCAGAGAGAGAGGGAGACACAGAATCGGAAACAGGCTCCAGGCTCCAAGCCATCAGCCCAGAGCCTGACGCGGGGCTCGAACTCACGGACCGCGAGATCGTGACCTGGCTGAAGTCGGACGCTTAACCGACTGCGCCACCCAGGCGCCCCACGTTCATTTATTTTTGAGAGACAGAGTGAGACAAAGTGAGCGCGGGGGAGGGGCAGAGAGAGAGGGAGACACAGGATCGGAAGCAGGCTCCAGGCTCTACGCTGTCAGCACAGAGTCCGACGCGGGGCTCGACCCACACACCGTGAGATCATGACCTGAGACGAAGTCGGACGCTCAACCGACTGAGCCACCCAGGCGGCCCGCAAGATCCTCATTTGAACAAAAGAGCAAAACGAGGGAAATAAATAGACAGAGGGCCCGAATGCTTCATTACAAAGCAGAGCAGAATGAAGCTGACAAGGACGAGCCTAACACAATCTCTGGAGAAGGTGTAGTCTCTATAAGAAACACCTGTGGGCAGGGGAAAAAGGAAACATCCATTGCCTACACCGGGGTGCCCATTTGGCAAAAGCTTGCACTTTTCTTTCAGAAAGAGAAGGAAGGTTCCTGACCTTGGCTCCTCTCTAGGCCCTAAACTTCACGGAAGCAATTCACTGTTAACAGTCAGTGCTCTCGAGGGTGCTGTAGGTTTTTAAACCGAGTCCTGGTGCAGTATTCCTTGTAAGGCTTTCTTGGGTTGAATTGTATTGCAGTCTACTATGCATGCCACATCCTTCTGCCTTAGACAATGAAGATAATTCAATCAGCCGAACAAGTGAGGCAAGTGGCTACCATCCAAGAGATTACCTGGACCAGTAAATAACAAGAGGTCATGGACAGAAGGGTCATTCTTAGGTTAGACAGTAGCTACAGAAGAAACGGCTTCAGCGTTCTCCTGTAGAGTGCTGGGTTTCTGCAGAGTTCCATCTGATCATAATGGGTCAACTGGCCTGGGCTCTCCCTCAACGACTTATACCTCCATCACCCCTCCAGAGCCTCTCAGGTTTTCAAGCATCTGGAAGAGACAAGAACCAGTGTAAAATGGGAAGTTGTTACACTCTCTGAATGATGCTCAGGGCAAGATCTATTCATTTTAAACCAGAGCACCCTTAATGATATGTGAACAGACGAGGCAACGCTGCTCTGCATTTCTTGCAGGCATAATGCACACTGGCCAACAACGCGACTCAGTACATCCTTCTTACAGGTTAATGGTGGCTTTGTTCAACGCATCGCACCAAGCCTATCCATTTCCTGTTAAGAGACACATGTGAGAGCACTTTAATGCTCCAAATGGGGGCTGGGAAAAGTGACCTGGAGAGGAGGCAAACATCAGGTGCTGCACCAATGGGTTCCAACCTAGGTGCCAGTCCTGCCTTCTAGCACAGTCCTTGGGGCTGCTGTGGACCTAGGCCTGCCAGCCAGAACTCTCAAGGTGGCTATCGTGGAGTATGCTGAAGGACAGCAGTGCACAGGCCAATGCCATGGTCGCCATACCATGAGCATCGAATGGCTTTGCTGGGCCATTGAGGTTTCTAGAGCACTGCCTTGATGCACAGGGCTGTTTGTGCCTTGGCACCTGAGCCAGGAACTTCCTTGTGCTGGTGACCTGCACCCACCACCAAATGCCTGTGGTCCCACTGGCCCCTCTGTGCCCCAGATGGAAGGTCAACCCATGTCTGAGTCAGTGCAAGTGCTGCCAATAGCAGAGGCTGGGCTGCCTGGCTTGGGGCCCATGTCCAACATGCACAGGCTGGTGTGAAAATCAATCCCTCATCGTGGGTTCAGTGAGTCACAGCTCCATGGCTCCTAAGTCTACACGGGGACATAGTTAGACATAGAGTCATCGGAAGGGAGTGGCCATAAGGAGGGCCAAAGTTCAATATTTCGATGAAAATGAGACCAATCTGGAAAGGGGCTGTGTAAGTTCACGTGCCCTCCGACAAGAAAGGAGGCCAGCCCCCTTCCCAGTCCTCTGGCCCTGGCTAAGTGCAAAGGTTCTAACCTGGGCTTTTACAAGGCCCTAGTCCCCTGAATGCCTGCTTGGTTTTGACACCAACTTGCCAGGTGCTGGAAGCTGAGCTATCCCAGCCTGAGTGGCAAGGCCCGGGCTGTGGACGGATTGGTGACTGCAAGGAGGCCCACCGACAGTGAAGCTTCTTGTACTCCCGCTTTTAGGTAATTTGGCCTTAAAACTGCCTGGGGCATTGTCTGTTGGGGAATTGCCCTTGACAGGCCCCCTGGGAAAAGAACCATTAGGAAAGAAAATAAGGTTCCGTAAGAAATTGTGCAGCCTTACATTTAGCCCTTGCCATCCCCTATGGAGACTCCTCTACTTACAGGAAGGAGAACTTCACACATTTGCCAGCAAAGAGGGCCTGTAGAGGCGAGACATATGGATTTGAAAGTCTCACTCTAGCAACTGAGGAGTGTATCTCTGGGCACAGGTGACTTCAACCTCTAGGCCCACCTGGTCCCCCGGAGGCATTCCAGATGATGACTGAACCTAGTCGGTTAAGGTACAGAATGGTCCATTCGTTCCTAGGTGCATTGTCTCTCTGAGAATGTATGAGGCATGGGTTTCTAAGATCCTTTCGGCCCCTTCCTGGCACCTTGGACCAAGGCAAACACATTGTTCTTCTGGCCTCAGGTGGTTCGGTGGTCATGTCCCTGTAAGTGTTCCACTTGAGGTGTTGAGAAATGGAGGGCCTTTCATGCGAACAGCAAGGCGAATGCTTCATAGACTGTAGACAATTACTGAAAAACGCAGATGCATAATGGAACAACGTAAGAAATGAATCAAATAATCAAAGGGTATGCGGGAACATTACGAGAAAATCGCCATGTTATTTCTTAAAGGTTGATTACACATAGGAACATTTTTAAAATTAGGTAATGTTAGAAAAACATAGATGACGTATGCTACAAGGAAATCACTAGCAATATAATGCCACGTTGGCTACGATAAATCGGCCAGATCAACTCACAGCTCTTGCCTGTGTCCATTTTTATTTTTGTTTTTTATTGTACTTTTGTTTTATTTTCACTTTTTCACCGATGCCGTTCATCCTTCGACAACCCCTGGACCTGCTGGAGCTGGACTCTGGCAGCCAGGGGCCCTGTGACCAAACCTATGGCACAGTCACAAGGACGGGACTAGGATCCCCAGCTGAACACTGAGGATCAGCCTCTGAAAACATGGAAGATGGAATGCACCATGCTGGAAGCAGAGCTATCCAACCAGCTTGATGGCAGGGCCTGGGCGGTGGACAGATCAGGACTGCAGGGCGGCCGACCGACAGGGAAGCTTCTTGTACTTCCGCTTTTATGTAATTTGGCCTTAATAAAAGTACCTGGGGAATTGTCTTTGGGGGATTTGCCCTCAACAGGCGCCCTGGGAAAAAAAGCCATTGGGGAAAGAAAATAAGGTTCCACAACGAAATTGTGCGGCCCTACATTTAGGCCTTGCCACCCCTTATAAAGACTCCTCTACCTAAAGGGGGGATAGCCTCATACATTTGCCAGCAAAGGAGGAATAAATGGATTTAAAAGCCCCACTCCGGCAACAAAGGAGTGTATCTATGGGCACAAATTACTCCTACCCCTAGGCCCCCTTGGCCCCCAGGAGGCATTCCAGATGATGACTGAACCTAGGTGGTTAAAGTACAGAATGGTTCATTAGTTCCTAGGTGCATTGTCTCTCCGAGAAGATATATGGTGTGGGTTCCTAAGGCCCTCTTGGCCCCCTCCTGGCACCTCGCACCCAGGCGAATACTTTTGTTCCTCAAGCCACAAATGGTTCAGGGAAACAACTAAGAGGTCATGTCCCTGTAATTGCTCCACTTGAGGTGTTGACAGATAGATGACCTTTCATGAAAACAGCAAAGCAAATGCTTTCTAGATTATAGATAAACGTAGATACATAGTGAACATAATATAAGAAATTAATCAATAAGCAAACGGCAGGAGGAAACGTTATGAGAAAATAACCATGTTATTCCTACAAGGGTGATTACACATAAGAACATTTATAGAATTGGGTAATGCCAGAAAACATAGATGATGCACGATATAAGGAAATTGCTCACAAATATAATGCCACCTTTGCCACAATAAAGCGGCCAGTTCAACACACTGCTGTTGTCTGTGTCCCTTTCATTTTTAATTTTTATGTTTTTCACGTTTTCACTGGTGCCATTCCTCCTACGGGAACCCCTGGACCCGCTGGAGCTGAACCCTGGCAGCACGCCAAAGAGGAACTACTTTGAAAATAGAGCAAAGGGGTGGAAATAGATTCAGAGAGGGCCAGAGGCCTTCACTAAGAGTAAGAATTGGTTGATGTGGATAATGCAGGAACTAGGGCCAAATGCTAGCAAGCTGGCTCTCTCAGGAATAGGCGACACCTGTGGGCTTGGGTGAAGGGAGCCCTTTACAAGCTACACCCAGGAGCCCTGTGTGTAAGGGGCCTAGGTTCGTCCTTCAGAAAGAGAGGAAAAGCCCTGGACCTGGGTGTGTTTCTTCCCCTTTCCCATCAGAAAAGAGGGGCGGCAGTGATTCAGCTATGGCTCTTTGGGGCTCCTGGGTGATGCTCAAGTGGTTAGAACCAGGCCTGGCTCCAAGATTCACTTCAACGTCCCTATGGGCACTATCCAGGGCCTGGGGAAAAGTGCACATGCAAGAACCATCTAATCTGCAGGAGGAAGGCACGTCTGGTAGCCAGGGGAGGAATGCCAGCTGGCTACCTATCCCTCCAATGACTCTAGGTGAATAAGCACTAAGAACACAGGGACAGACGGGACTGCTTTCCTCTGGGATACCACACACAGAGTGCTGTTAATTGGCTCAGGAACTCACTGGCAACTCCACACCAATGTTTGGACGTGGGCTGTGCACCTGACACAGACCCATGGATCCTACAATATTCTAGTTCAGAGTATATTTCAGAGGCTCTGGCTCAGAATGGCCCCCAGGTAGAACTTAGTCTGAAAACAAGAGCAATAACATGCAAGTAGGCACCTTGAGGCCCAAAGGTTTTCATTGCACAAGTCAATGGGTAGAGTCAGAATTCAGGCCTCCTGATATCTCCTGGCACGCTGACTGGGAAGGAAGAAATACTTGAGGGCTGTGGTAAAAGGAAAACTTCATTGTCTAAAAGTCTAAAATTCTGAGAGGAATCAGGCTCACTTGTTGTCCATGTGTGGTCATTTTACTATCCAGTTTACTATCCCCACACGTGCCTTGGCACATACATACTGATGATGTTTTCAAGAAAAAGTAGACCCTAGGGAAGTGACAAGGGAGAAAGAAGCAAAGGGGTAGAGAGAGCTCTGCCAAGTGGCAGCCGCATCCATTTGCTTGGCTGCATGCTCAATGGCCCAAACATGGACAAGGAATGCCTGAAATGAGTAGGTGTCTGCTGGACCCAGGGCCATCCTTGGCGCAGCCTCCAGAAGAAAGGAAGAGGGTGCTCTGGGGGCACCTCGAATTATGATGAGCTAACTCTCCTTAGTTAGACAACAGCTACAGAACAAAAGCTTTCAGTGTTCTCCTGTAGAGTGTTGGGATTCTCCAGAGTTCCATCTAATCATAATGGGTCAATTGGCCTTGGCTCTCCCACAATGACTTATATCTCCGTCACCCCACCAGAGCCTCTCGCGTTTTCAAGCCTCTGGAAAAGGCAAGAACTAACGTAAAATGGGAAGTTGTTACACTCTCTGAATGATACTCAGGGCAAGATCTATTCATTTTAAAACAGGGCAACCTGAATGATATGTGAACAGACGAGGCAACGCTGTGCTGCTACCAACCTCTGCATTTCCTGCAGGCATATTGCACACTGAACAACACCACGACTCAGTACATCCTTCTTATAGGTTAATCCTGGCTTTCATCAACACAACGCACCATAAGAATCTATTTCCTGTGAGGGTACACTTGTGAGAGGCCTTTAATGCTCCAAACAGGGGCTGGGAGAAGTGAACTGGTAAGGAGGCAAACACCAGGTCCTGCCCCAATGGGTTCCACCCTAGGTGCCAGTCCCTGCCTTCTACCACAGTCCTTGCAAGGGCGGCTGTGGACCTAGTCCTTGCAGCCAGAACTCTCACTGTGGCTATTGTGGAGTATGCTGAAGGAGGACAGCAATGCACAGGCCAATGCCAAGGTTGCCACACCATGAGCACCGAATGGCTTTGCTGGACCACTGAGGTTGCTCGGGCACTGCCTTGATGCACAGGGCTGTTCATGCCTTGGCACCTGTCCCAGGAACCTCCTTGTTCTGGGGACCTGCACCCACCACCTATGCCCCCTGGGTCCCACTGGCCCCTCTGTGCCCCAGAAGGGAGGTAAACCCAAGTCTGAGTCAGTGCAAGTACAGCCATTAGCAGGGGCTGGCTTGCCTTGCTTGGGGACCATGTCCAACACGCTTAGGGTGGTGTGAAAATCAATCCCTGGGTGTGGGCTCAGTGAGTCACAGCTCCAACGGCTCCTAAATCTACACGGGGACATAGTTAGACATAGAGCCTTGGGAAGGGAGTCGCCATAACCAGGGCCTCATTTTTCAATATTTCAATAGGAATGGGGTCAATCTGGAAAGGGGCTGTGTAGCTTCGTGTTCCCTCCACACAGTGGGTGGCCAGCCCCCTTTCCATCCTCTGGACCAGAAAAATTGCCAATGTTCTAATCTGGGCCTTTCCAATGGCCTAGGCCCCTGAATGACTGCATGGTTTTGACAGCAACTTGCCAGGGACCCTGTGACCTAACCTAGACACAGTCACAAAAATGGGACTAGGATACCCAGCTGAACACCAGGGACCAGCCTCTGAAAACATGGAAGATGGAATGCACCCAGCGAGGAACTACTTTGAAACTAGAGCAAAGTGGTGAAAATAGATTCACGGAGGGCCAGAGGTCTTAAGTAGGAATCAGAAAGGGCTGTGGTGGTAATGCAGTGACTACAGCAAAAGGCTAGCAAGCTGGCTGTCTCGGGAATAAGCAACACCCGCGGGCTTTGGTGAAGGGGCCCTTTACTGGCTATACCCGGGAGCTCTGTGAACAAGGAGCCTGCCTTCCTCCTTTAGAAAGAGAGGGAATTCCCTGGACCTGGGTCTGTTTCTTGCCCTTTCCTTCAGAGGACAGTGGCAGCAGTGATTCAGCTGTGGCTGTTTGGGGCCCCAGGCTGATGATCAACTGGTTAGAACCTGGCCTGGCTCCAACATTTACTACAACGTCCCTTTGGGCACCATCCAGTGGCTTAGGCAGAGTGCACATGCATGAACCATCTACTCAGCAGGAGGAAGGCACCTCTGGTAGCCAGGGGAGGGTGACCAGCTGGCTACCCATCCCTGCCATGACTCTAGCTGACTAAGCACCAAGCCCCCGGGGACAGACGGGCTACCGTGTGGGATACCAGACACTGATCGTGGTCAATTGGCTCAGGAACTCACTGGCAACCCCACACCAATTTTTGGACCTGGACTGTGTACCTGACACAGACCCATGGATCCTGCAAAAATGTAGTTCAGAGTACATTTCTGAGGCTCTGGCTCAGAATGGCCCCCAGACAGATCCTAGTTTGAACACAAGAGCAATAACATGCAAGTTGACACCCCGAGGACCAAAGCTTTTCATTACAGAAGTGAATGGGTAGGGTTAGAATTCAGGGCCTCCTGCTATCGCCTGGCAGGCTGACTGTGTGGGCAGGAAGAAACCCGTGAGGGTGTGGTAAAAGGAAACCTCCACTGGCTACACCTGAGCATGCAATTCTGCAGGAGGTGTGTTTTCTTCCTTCAGAAAGAGAGGCAGAAAGGGATTTGCTGGTTTGTCCTGTCCTTCCCATCAGGAAAGAGATGCACCATTGATGCAGAGGCAAGGGGTTCTGCTGCTAGATGTTTGGCACGTGTTTGGAACCTGGACCTGATGCAGTGGTCCTTGAAGGAGCCCCTTCTGTGCTGCCCAGGTCCAGAAGCATAGTGTGCCTAGGGGAACCATCTGTGAGTCGAAATGAAGGGAGGTCCACCCTTCACTGCCCTTACCCAGAGCTGGCCAAGCACCAAGCACTCAGGGAGAGACAAGAAGGACATCCTTCCTTACACTGGAAGTTACTGTTTGCTCTCACATAGCACAGGACCAGAGCGAGAGCTTAGCGCCAACCTTTGGGCTCGGCTTGGGTGAAGGCAGTGAAAGCCCAGGCATCCCTCAATATGTCCCAAGACGTAGAAACAGCAAATTGGCGGAAATGGCCCCAACGGAGACCAAGGCTCTACATTTCAGATGGGAATGGGATACTGCTTGGCCTGGACATCTACCTGATTTATCCTTGCTGCATGTGTAAGTCCTGTCTGTCCCCCAACATCTGGCACTGCCTCAAGACATGCATACATATCCTGTGTGGCAACTCCATATGCGCTAGGCCTCTCTTTGGGACAAGAGTTCTAATGGGGAGTAACAAGAGGTCCTGTTGGCAATCTGTGACTGAGTCACCAGGACGCACCCAGATCCCCCAGGTTAATGTGGAGGATATTGCTCTGAGACACTCAATGTGAATGCGGGCCAGCGAGATCCTCGTTTCAAAAAAAGAAGGCCAAAGAATGGTGATAAATTGACACAGGGACAAAGAGCTTCATGACAAAGGAGAGGAGAATGAGACTGAGAAGGACACACCTACCTCAATCTCCGGAGAAGTTAACTGTTGTCTCAGAAACACTCCTGGGCAGAGACGAAGGAAGATATCCATGGCCTACACCTGGGTACTCAGCATTCGGCCTCCATCTTTCTTTTAAAGGAGAAGCAAGGCTCCCGACCTTGGTTCCTTTTATGCCATACCCCTCAGATCACAGAGAGCAGTGATTCAGTGGTAGAAGTTTAGGGGTCCAGTTTAGGCTTTAGGTGTTGTAACCAAGTCATGGTGCCCTATTGCTTCTAATCGCTTTTTTGGGCTGAAGTCTCCTGCAGTGTCTTGTGTAAGCCTGATCCACCCGCTGTAGAGGATGATGACATTTCTCTTGGCCATGGAGGGAGACAACTTGGCTCACCATCGTTTGTTTTATCAGCCAGCCAGATGGCAAGTACTCTCAGAAAGGCAATCTGTGCTTTCAGAATTTAAAAACTAGTTGTTCTTGGTTAGCACAGACCAGAGTGAGAACTCCTTAGGAATGGTTGGGAACTCACTATGTGGGAAACAACCTCATTAGCCTTGCCTGGGACCCAAATATAGTTATCATTGCAGCCAGGGAATTGGAATGGCTACACACAGGGCCAAAGGTTTTCATTTCAGCTGAGAATGGGATAAAGCTGAGAAGAAATTGCCCAGCTCCAAGTTCCTTTTGTCCCGGAAGTCAATATAGCTCCCTCCTGATACCTTTGACCCTGACTACACACAAGCAATCCTCGGGGCAGCGTGAATTGCCCTGGCCTTATCTTTGCCAACAGAGTACTTGAAGGCAAATCTGAGGACTCAGGGTATCCCAGAGTGACAAGACCTTGGTCAGACTGAAAGTTGGAATTGAAAGAGACCATTCAAGAACTACTGAACCACAGTCCAGTTCAAAACACTTGAGCACAAACTCACTGCCCTGGAAACGCTGCTGCCACTTTCCACTCATTGGATGGGAAGGGAAAACAGTGAACACCCGAAACTTTCCTTCTCTTTCTCAAGTAAGAATACAGGCATCTTGCCATGAGGGATCCCAGTATAAACACTGGAGGTTTCCCTTTGCCCTAGCCATATGTGTTTCTTATTCCTGAGACAGTCATAACATCCTCAGACTTATCCCACTCACATGTCTGATAGGAACTCTGTCCCTCTGCGTATCTATTCCCACTGTGTTCCTCTTTTTGTGTTTATTTTTATTTCAGATTAAGAAGGAGGTAGAGACAAGAGACAGAGAGAGAGGAGAACGAAAGAGAAAGGGAGAGAGGGAGCGAGCCTGTGGTGAGTAGTAGAGAGGGACAGATGATCCCAAGTAGGCTCCCTGCTCACAGGAGAGAACCTGATGTGGGGGTTGAACTTGCAAACCATTAGATGATGACCTTAGTGATGAAACGATACTTAACCAATTGAGCTACCAAGAACCCCATTAGCCTCATCCTTTTTCTCTTTTAATTTTTTAAAATATGTATTTAATTGTGTGTGTGTGTGTGTGTGCGTGCATGTGAGAGAGAGAGAGAGAGAGAGAGAGAGAGAACAGAGGAAGGGTTGAGAGAGATGGAGACACAGAAGTGAAGCAGGCTCCAGGCTTCGAGCTCTCAGCACAAAGCCCTACATGGGACCCAAACTCAAGGACTGTGAGACCATGACCTAAGCAGAAACTAAGAGTTGAGGTTTAGGCGAGTGAGTTACCCAGGTGCCCCATTTTACTCTTTTGAAAACCAGAATCTGTCATGGACACATCAGGGCCATGGTTCAGAGCAATTCCCTCTGACTGTATGTAATTGGGGATTCTGACTGAGTTCTTGTGATAGCAGAATAGGTTTGGCCCTAGGAGCCTTGCAACATGCCTTTCAGATCTATATTGACAACATTAGATGTAGGTCAGGGGAAAGTACCCAACAGAGAATATTTGTGTATAGTTAGGGCCAAAAGGTGTGGGGAGGCAGCTGACCTCACTTCTGGCACAAGGGCAATGGCACAACACATTTCCCTCTCAGCTTTCTCCCATTCTCATCTGAATGAAAATTTTGGCTGTCCTCAGAGCCATTCCATGCCCATGCTAGTTGCTAACTAGCACTTGGCTTGTAGGCTGTGTAGTCCAGTGAGGCTGTCAATCACTCAGTGAGCTCCCAGGCATGGATGGTGAGTTCTCAAGCTGCTTCTGTGCCCACCAAGAGTAATTATTTTCTGACAACCCACAGGAAAGATAGCCCTGCTCTCAGAGAGCACGTACTTCTCGGCCTCAGATTCTGAGGAGAACATAATCCACGCATACGAGCTACATTCCAAGACCTAGTCAGTGGAGACAGTGGCCCTTTACAACCTAATGTGCCACAGGAACGGTTCCAAACACTTGAGCAACAGCCTGGAGCATGGACCCACTACCCGTGAATCCCTGCTGCCTCTATCTCCTGATGAGAATGGCAGGGAAAACACCCAAGGCCGGAAGCTGTCCCTCGCTTGCAGAACCATATTGGCAGACCCCTTGCAGACTAGGCTTTCAGGAGGTTTTCCCTTAGAGATTTAGTTTTTCTTTGGCCTCAGGTGTTGCTTCCTTCTTAGGTAGGACATTGGGGGGAAATTGTCATTCTGGACACTTCATTCTACCTTCATTCTGACCTACCAGGGTCAATAATAATGAACCACTTTGGCCTTCGGCATTTCCCTTTCAATGAATCTCTTTTGGTCTGTTTGCAAAGTGGTTTCTCCCTGGGTGCCACTCAGAGCCAGTGTCCCAGAGAAATATCCTTTCCTTAAGGGGGGAATCTGGCCAAGTCTGATGTCTCTGGCCTAGGTGGGACACAGGGTCCCTCATCATGTGCCTTTCAGACACGTGTGGACAATGGGAGGCATATGGCCCTGGAAGGTGCCCAGCAGAGTGCCCATTGGTAGGCAATGCCAGGGTTTGAGGGGGAGCTGGCTTTCCTTCTGGTTGGAGGAGAAGCTATGTTAGTCTTTTCATTTCCCCTTTACCCTCATGTCCTGTGTCATGTAGAAACTTGGCCTTCCTTATAGCCCTTCCAATCCATTTTCTGTTTTCATAACTAGGTCATGGCTCATAACCAGGTGGACTTGGTCTGTCAGCCACATAACCAACATCCAGGATTAGTGATGGCTCTGTGCTAGGTCAGAAATACCAGTTTCTTAATCCCAAGAAGTAGGACCCTCCTGTCCATGAGTGCCTGTTCCTTGACTGGCCCAGTTATCTCTGTGAAGGGAAGCCAGCTTGCCTTTCTCCCCTGGCTGACTGAAGTGTCTTCACCCTCTAAGACAGATGGATCACGCATGCACAGTAGATTGCAGGTCAATTCAACCAAAAAAGCCCTTACAAGGAATCCTGCACCATGACTTGGTTACCACACCTAAAGCACCAGCGGAACCCATACCGTGCTACCACCGAATCACTGCTCTTTCTGTGTCCTGAGGGATAGGGCATACAAAGGAGCCAAGGTAAGGAGCCTACCTTCTCTTTCTAAAAGAAAGGTAGAGGCCTCATGCTGAGTACCCAGGTGTAGGCCATGGATGTTTCCCTTTGCCTCTGCCCATAGTTGTTTCTTACGATAGACGACAGTTAGCTCCTCGGGAGATTGTGCTAGGTGTGTGCTTCTCAGCCTCATTCTGCTCTGCTTTGTCATGAAGCATTTGCCCTGTGTCGATTTCTTTCCATTCTTTTGGCCTCTTTTTTTGAAACCAGGAAATCGCTGGCCCCCATTCACATTGAGTGTCTCAGAGCAATATCCTCCACTTTAACCTGGGACCCTTGGGTGAGTTTGGGTGACTCAGGCATAGATTGGCAGCAGGACGGCTTGTAACTCCCCATTGGAACTCTTGTCCAAACGAGAGGCCTAGCTCATATGATGTTGCCAAGCAGGATACATATGCATGTCTTCACGCTGTGCCAGAGTTTGGGGGACAGACTGGCCTTACACATGCAGCAAGGATAAATGAGGTAGATGACCATGCAAGCAGTATCCCATTCCCTTCTGTAATGTAGAGCCTTGGTCTCCCTTGGAGCCATTCCCACCAATTTGCTGTTTTCTACTTCTTGGGACACATTGAGGGATGCCTGGGCTTTCACTCCCTTCACACAAGCCGAGCCCAAAGATTGGTGCTAAACTCTCGCTCTGGTCCTGTGCTATATGAGAGCAAACAGTAACTTCCTGTCTAAGCAAGACTGGGCTACTTGTCCCTCCCTGAGTTCTTGGTGCTTGGCCAGCTCTGGGTAAGTGGAGTGAAGGGTAGACCTCCCTTCATTCTGGCACACTATGCTTCTGGACCTGGGAAGCACAGAAAGGGCTCATTCAAGGACTACCGCCTCAAGTCCAGGTTCCAAAAACGTGACAAACTGCTGGGAGCAGCACCCCTTTGCCTCTGCATCAATGGTGCATCTAATTCCTGATGGGAACGACAGGAGAAACCTCCAAATCCCGTATTGTCTCTGTTTCTGAAGAAAAAAAAACACACCTCCTGCAGAATTACATGCTCAGGTGTAGCCAATGGAGGTTTCCTTTTACCACAGCGCTCACGAGTTTCTTCCTCCCCACACAGTCAGCCTGCCAGGAGATAGCAGGAGGCCCTGAATTTTAACTCTAGCCCATTATCTTCTGTAATGTAGAACTTTGGTCCTCAGGGTGCCTACTTGCCTGTTATTGCTCTTGTTTTTATACTAGGTTCTAACTGAGAGAGCCAGCGCCTCAGCAGAGTGTACTCTGTTTGAAGTAGAATATTGCAGGATCCATGAGTCTGTGTCAGGTACACAGTCCAGGTCCAAACATTGGTGTGGAGTTGCCAGTGATTTTCTGAACCAATTGACAGCACACGGTGTCTGTTGTCCCAGAGAAGAGCAGGCCTGTCTGTCCCTGGAAGCATGGTGCTTAGTCAGCTAGAGTCATGGAAGGGATGGGTAGCCAGCTGGCCTCCCTCCCCTGGCTGCCAGAGGTGCCTTCCTCATGCAGATTGGATGGTTCATGCATGTGCATTCTGCCCCCAGTATTTGGATAGCGCCCAAAGGGACCTTGAAGTGAATCTTGGAACCAGGCCAGGTGCTAGCCACTTGACCATCAGCCAGGAGCCCCCAACAGCCACAGCTGAATCACTGCCACCCCTCTTTTCTGATGGGAAAGGGCAAGAAACAGACCCAGCTCCAGGGCATTCCCACTGTTTCTGAAGGAAGAATTCAGGCCCCTTCACAGCACAGTGGGGATGCAATCAATGTGGAATGGAGATGTTTCTCTTCATTTCCACTCGGCCCAGCAAGGGGGACAGTTCCCTGCTAATACATCTGGCAGAGCCATTCCCACACATACCTCTCGGCTGGACACCTTCCGATGCCCTTCTGATGTCCGTGTAGACCTGAAGCCAAAAGGCCAAAGCCACTTTAGCTCCACTTATCCCACAGTCACAAGGACTGTTCCCGTGGGACCTTTGCAAGCCGGAGAGAGTACTCTGAAAGACTGGATTTGTATGGACCCCAAGACGAACCTGGATGGATGATAAAGCAACGTCATGAAACTGGACACAACGAGGGCTAGAGTTCTTCCTGTTTAGAAGAACCTGACTAGCACGATGTATTTGCAAGCCGGCTTGCTCAGGAATCACGAGCAACTTTGGTGTGCTTGGCTCCAGGAGCTCTGCCAAGGAAACACGTTGGAGCCCTGTGAGCAGGAGGCCCACATTCTCCCTTAAGAAACAGAGGGGAACTTTGGCTTCTAGTGCATTTCTGCCCATCATATCCATCGAGAGGGTCAGCACTGGATCTGAGAAATGAAGAATGTGCTTCCATGCAACGATCAAGAGGTGGGAATGAGGTCTTGGTCCACTGTTTATTCAAAGGGCTTTTTGTGCACTGATCAGGTTGTGGAGCATACTGCACTTGCCCGACACTCTGTTCTTTTGATTGAGGGTAATCCTACCCCTTAGGGAGGGGGTCCCGGTTGGTACCCATTCCCATGATCCTATAACCTGCCCACCAGCTAACCTTCAGGGACAGGGGGAATAGATGTCCTCTGGGACATCAGACTCTGAGAGCCACACGTCAGGTCAGGGAAGCCTTGGAAAGTCACCCGCAAATCGGGGACCTGGGTTGCTGTAGGGGACAGACACAGGGTCTCCATGTGATAACTGACAACAAGTTAAGAAAGCAGCAATTAGAGAAGACTGATTCCAGGGTGAGTCAAAGCTGTGCATTCAAGTGGGCACGGGGAGAACCGAGGAAAGAGACCATGACTTTCCCTTCCCCTTGACCCACACAGCAAGCAGGTGGGATCCACCCCTAACTTCAGGCTTAGCCTACCCACGAGCATTCTCCCTGGGCATCCTCACACACACTTGGTATAGGCATGCCCATATCATTCTGAAACCAAACTGAGAAGGGCCCAATTGAATACCGATATCACCATCACAAGCACACCACCAAACAAGGATGTTACCCTGGAACACTGTCCCGGAACAGTGTTCACCGAAGCCCTCTTTCATCTGCAATGTTCAGGAGTGGCAATGGAGACACACACTGCCAAGGTTCTTCACCACACAGATTTGGAGAAAGTTGACAGTGAAGAAGCCAACGCACTCTCCTATCAACCAGGTTGTATCCGGAGTAAGAAAAGCCTGTGGGATTAGGCCAAAGGGCCCTCTGAAGGACTACACCTGGGAGGCCTTTCAGCAAGAAGCCTGCCTTCTTTCTTCAGGAGCCAGGGATTTCTGACTTGGTCGATCGCTGCCACGTTTCCCATCCCTTGAGGGAGGCAGCAGCGTTTGAGCTGTAGCTCTGAGGCTCTGAGGGCTCTTGCTCAGGAATCTGCAACAAGGACTTGGTTCCCTCGTTCCTGGCAAAGCCTCTCCCAATGCTGACCCCCTCCTCATTGCTACTGCCCATGTGCAAACTGCTTCTCAGAGTAAAGGCAACTGAGTCATCCGGGTCAGTGAGGTAAGCTGGCCCTCCTCACCCTCCATAGCACAGCCGACCAAGCACCAAGCAACCAGGCACTCAAGGCCTGCTTTCCTTTGGTAGAGCAGAACCTGATACTTCTGACTGAACACAAGAGCAGAGTGGGAGATTGCAGCCTAGCCAGGTTTGCCAGCTGAGTTAGTGATGGCTCCTTGGCGCCTAAGGGAGAAAAAATAATACAATGTCAGACACACAGCAAGGGAAAGGAAATGGGTGCCACGTGGGCCAAAGCTCCACATTTATGGTGGGAACGTGGATCCACTTGGAGAAAAGGCTTCCTTCATTTGTCTCTGGCCAGAAGGAGTCCTGCTCTCTGACCAAATCTCCAGCTTAGCCTAAACACGAGACATCCTCCACTGGTCCCCTTCACATCCCTGAGCTCTGAATGGCTGCATACTTCTGAAACCCAGTGAATTAATGAAGAAGTAGCCCTGTGGCAATCTCTCTCCTGTAGTCCGAAGGACTGGATCCGACTCCCAGGTGGCAGACGGAGGATAGACTCTTGGGACACTGATTCTGAAGGGATTGCGGGAAGAGCCTTGTTTCCACAAGAGAGCAAAGATAAGGTCGATACGGTGGGCCACAGGTCTTCAGAGCTTGGAAGGGGAATTCTATGGAGAAAGCAGTGCCCAGCACCAACCCCTGGCAACCTGGCTGGCTGTGAGAAGACACTACAGTGGGCTTAAACGAAAGCACTCTGGAGAGTCTCCATCTGGGAGCCCTGTCAGCACCAGATCTGCCTTCTTCCTTCAGAAGGACCTAGAGAGCCCTGGGACGTGGTCGGCGTTTGTTGCTTTTTGCATCATTGAATGGACTGAGCAGTGACAGTGCTGTAGCTGGGAGGTGCCACCAGCGGTGGCTCCAAAAGGTAGAGAGGGACACTGGTGCCCTCTTCCTACAGGAAGGGCTCTTCCTCCGCTGACCAACTTCGGGAGCCTACTTCTGGAGCCCTGTGTGAACTGTCTGCCTTTCAGGAGGAAGGCACCTCAATCAGACAGAGCAAGGAGGCGAGCTGGCTCCAATCCCCCACCCCTTGCTGCAAACAGCCAAACACCAAGCTCACGGCTAGGAGGAGTGTCCTCCTTTGGGATATGCGATGCTGGTGCCTCTAACAGAGCTCAGGATGGAG
Organism: Panthera leo; assembly: GCF_018350215.1. Taxonomy (NCBI): domain Eukaryota; kingdom Metazoa; phylum Chordata; class Mammalia; order Carnivora; family Felidae; genus Panthera; species Panthera leo. The sequence goes on from NC_056692.1 coordinate 24,611,581, forward strand.
TGGGAACCCGATGTCCGTCCTTGGGTGCCGGCTGAGTGTCATCTCCATGGCTCCTAAGGGTGAATCAAGAGGCAGTCGGAAACACAGGGAGGCAGTGGAGATGGCTGCAGCTAGGCAAACGCCACTCAATATTTCCATCCAATGGGAAGGCGATCAATGTGAAATGGAGATGTTTATCTTCGTTTCCCCAAGGCCCAGCAAGGGAGCCAGCTCCCGTCCTATATGGCTGCTGGATCCTCCCCGTGCACAGTTCTCGGCTGGACCCGTTCTGATGCCCTAGGGCTCTGGATGTTCAGGTAGTCCCTGAAACCACAAGGACAGGGACTCTAGCTCCACTTGTCACGCAGTCACAACGGCTGGTCCCCATGGGATATCTGCAGCCGGATAGAGAACTTTTTAGAGTCTTTTAGGACTCACTTTTTATGGACTCCAAGACGGACCTTGACAGATGATCAAGAAATTTGCTGAAAGTGGATACACCCAGGGCCAGTGTTCTTCATGTGTAGAAGAGTCTGACCAGCACAATATATTCACGATCTGGCTAGTCGACGTATCAAAAGAACTTTTGGGGTCTCTGACTACAGGAGGGTTCCACAGGATGCCCTTTGGAGCCCTGTGAGCAAGAGGCCCACGTTCTCGCCTAGGACATTGAGCAGAACTTTGAATTCTGGTATTTCAGCCTTCGTATTGGTAGAGAGGGTCAGCATTGGCTCTGCAATATGAAGAATGTGCTTCCATGTGATGATCATGATGTTGAAATGAACCTTGGTGTGCTATTTACACAAAAGCCTTTTAGTGTGCTGATCATGTCATGGAGCGTGGTGCATTTTCACAGACAGTTCTGAATGAGGGTAGCTCCATCCATTAGGGCAGGGGCTCACATGGCTCCCATTCCTACAATACAGTTGCCTGCCCAGCACCAGGGGAGCAAGGACATCGGGGCTAGCTGTCCTCTGGGACATCAGACCATAAGAGCCCTGCATTGGGTCAGGAATGGCTTGGAAACTCACCTACAAACCAGGAATCTCGGGTGGTGTAGGGGACAGATACTGGGTGTCACACTGTACACACTTTAGGCACCTAGTGCTAAGCCATTTCCTCATGCTTCTACACAAGGGTTTAATAATACTTTTGACTACTTATCCCCAAGAAGCTTTCTAAAACCCATTGGCAGCAAAGGGTACCTTTTCATTGGTAAAGCACGAGTCTATACAGAGAGGTGGTGAGGAATGTGTTACTCTATATGTTTATCAGGGACAAAGAATGTCATGGAAGCACAGTAATACTCTGGACACTAAGGTACAGGGCCTTTCCCCATACTAATACAGAATTTTTTTAAGTGTTTATGTAAATTCCAGATCATTATCATCCAGTGTAAAAATAGTTTCAGGTGTGGATTTCAGTTATTCCACCCTTCCCCACAACACCCGATGCACACCATGAAGTGTTCTCTTTCATTTCCATCTCCTATATAACCCAATCCCCGCACCCATCTTTCCTCTGGTAACTATCAGTTTGTTGTCTATAGTTAGTCTCTTGTTTTTCCACTCTCTTTTTCCACCATGATTACATATTTCTTTTGTTTCTTCCATTCCATATAGGAGTGAAATCATACAGTATAAGCCTTTCTCTGACAGATATTTCACTTAAAATGAAACTCTCGAGCTCCAGCCAAATCATTGCAACGGAAAATTTCATTCTCTTTCCTGGTTGTGTAATATTCCTATATATGTACTACATCTCCATCCATTCTTCAGCCAGTGGACATTTGAGCCCTTTCAATCATTGGGCTAGTTTTCATTGTGCTGCTAAAAACACTTGTGTGCCTATAACCCTTTGAATTTGTATTGTTGTATCCTTTGGGTCAATACCTCGCTGTGTAAATGCTGGATCATAGGGCACCTTCAAGTTTTAAAGGATAATTAGTTAATTAATTGATTTAATGGGAGAGAGGGAGAGAGGGAGAGAGGGAGAAATGGAGAAGGGCAGAGAGAGACAGAGAATCTCACATGAACTCCATGCTGCCAGTGCAGAGCCCAGTGAAGGCTCAGTCCCATGACAGCGATCCTGACTTGAGTGGATATCAAGAGTCACCTGACTGTGCCACCCAAATGCCCCAGGGCCATCTTATTGGTAAGATTTGATGAAACATTGTACTGTTTTCCAGAGTGGCTGCACCAGATTCCATTCCCACCCACAGTGGCAGAAGGTTTCCCGTTCTCCACATCCTTGCCAACACCAGTTATTCCTTGTGAAAATTAGCCCTTCTCACAGACATGTGGTGGCATCTCACTGTAGTATTGATTTGTATTTTCCTGATGATGAGTGATGTGCTGACTCTTTTCATGTGGTTTTGAGGATAGGTTCACCTTCTATGGTCCCTGTGTGCTCCTCTCCCTCCCACACTTCCCTCAATGAAGGTTCCCTCTCCTCTGCAGCACCCTTGATATACTTCTCCCCCAACTCCCTGTCTGCACTTCCTCCCTTTCTTTGATGTGGCTTCTCTCCGTGTAGCCCTAGACTTGGTTTTGTCCATCTTCAGGGTATTTTCTGGAGTATTCGGCATAGCTGGTCATCTAGCTATGTTCAAGGGATGAGACTGCATGCCTGCCATGCTACCTCTCCCAACACACACTAATGACGAGTATTTCAACAAACTGCGTCTGCGATGTATGTGAAAGGCTACATGAAAGACACTTGTGCAATGTCATTTCAGACAGTAAAGCACAAGGCGTGGGCGGCGTCTGATGGGTACACGAGGGGTTAGTGTGTGGTGTGTGTGGTGTACGTTTGGAGTGGTTGTGGTTGAGTGCATGATCTTGTTCTGTATGGATGGTATGTATGTTCTATGCATGGCTTGTGCCTGTGTATGGCATTTGTGTGGTGAGCGTGGTGTGTGCATGCTGTGGGTGGTTTATAGGTGGTGGATGTGTCTTTCTGTGTGCTCTAGGTGTGGGATATGGGTTGGGAATATACTACCATGCATATATGCCCCTCCTATAATGTAAGTTTTCATGCCGTCTATGTATGGTGTTTGTGTTTTGTATGTGGTGCATGTGTGGTGTTAGCATGTGACATACAAGTAGAGAATGTGTAATATATAAGTGTGGTGTTTGTGGTGTGTGTGTCATATATGTATGGATATCATGGTGTGTTTATTGTAGAGATGCTATCTGTGTAGAGTGTGTTTTGGGTGTGGTATACGTTTGGCGTGTATGTGGTGTATATATGGAGTGTGTTTAATGTGTGTAGGGCTTGTGTGCATGTGTGTGTGGGGTGTGTGTAATGTGTATTGTATGCAGTAAGCGGTGTGTGGAAGATATCTGTGTGATGTGTATAGTGTGTATGTGGTGAATAGGTGAGGTGTTTTTGTGGTATTCGTGTGTCATGGAGGGATGTGTTTGTAGTATCTTTTTCTGTTGTTCGGTGTAAGAGTTGTGTAACTGTATGGTATATGTTTCACATTTGTATGTATACGTGCAGGGCTTATGTGGTGTATGTGTAGTTTATGTGCAGAGGAGGTAACATCTGTCTTCCTCATATGTGGTGTAGGTTTGTTGTCTGTGGTGTGTATGTGGAGTGTGTGTGATTTGGGAGAGGTGGTTTGGAAATCGTTTGTATGTGTTAAATGTGGTAATACTGTGGGAGGGCTATAACTGTGGGTGTTTGAGGCATGTGGGATCTGTGTTGGATATGTTGTGGCCTATGCCTGGTGTGTATGTGGTGTGTGTAATGTATGGACGTGTACATAGTGCATGTGTGATGTAGGTGTGCATATAGTATTAACCTGGCTAATGCAGTGTGCAAGGTGTGTGGTATGTTCAGGGTGTGCTTGTATGTGTGTTATGCGTGCCTTGAATGTAATGTATGGATGGTCATTTGTGGTGAATTTCTCATGTTTTGTGTTTGTGTGTTGTGTGTATGTGTATTGTGGTATGTGTGATATATGTGTGGTTGTCTGTAATTGGTGGGTTGTGTGGCTGCATATTAGTTGCAAGATGGTTTCCCCAACGTGCATTTGGACAAAGTTGAGTATATGGCCCTTTCCTCCTAGTCCCTACATAGGTTTTCCAACACTTGTAACTGAGGGAAACAAGATGTTAGTTAAAAGATGGTTTCCCCAGTGTTCTTTCACAGAGTTGGGTGTATGGCATTTACCTTGTATGCCCTGCATAGGTTTTCAAACAGTTCTCGCTTATTGAAACATGATGTCAGATGGAAGATGGTTTCTCAACAGTACTCTCTCACAATGTCAAGTGAATGTCACTTTCCTTATCGTTCCCCTCATAGGATTCAAACAATTCTAACTTAGTGATACACAATGTGATTTGAAAGGTGGTTTCCCCAAAGTGCACTTTGACAGGCTTGAGTATATGGTGCTTTCCTCATACATAGACCCAACATGGTTTTCAAACACTTCTAACTTGCTGAAACAAAATGATAAAGATGGTTTCTGCACAAGATTCTTACACAGCGGGTGGTTTTCAAAGACTTGTAACTCAGTGAAATGAGATGTCAGTTAAAAAATTGTTTCCTGAAAGTGCACTTTGACGGAGTTGAGTCTATGGCACTTACGCTGTAGGCCCCGCATTGGTTTGCGAACAGTTCCCACTTAGTGAAACCAGATATTAGTTGAAAGACTTTTCCCTACAGCGTTGTTTCACAGCATGGAGTATAGGGCATTTCCGCCTAGGCCCTGCATAGGTTTTCAAACCCTTCTAACTTAGGGAAAACAGATGTGAGTTGAAAGATGCTTTCTCCACAGAGTTGAGTATATGTCACTTTACCCATCATTCCCAGCAACGTCTTCCAAACATTTCTAACATGGTGAAACGATATCAGTTAAAAGATGCCTTCCCCCACAGTGTTTCACAAAGTTGAGTGCATGGCACTTTTCTACCAGGTCCCACATGGGTTTTCACACACTTCCAATTTAGTTGAACCAGATGTTATTTGAAAGATGGTGTCCCCAAGTTCAGTTCCACAGGGTTGATTATATGGCACTTTGCCCATAGTCCCCACAGTTTTCAAAGCATTCTGACTTAAGCCAGATGTTAGTGAAAAGATGATTTACCCAGATGATCTTTCCCACAGTTGATTAAATGATGCTTTTTCTGCCCCGCATAGGTTTTCAAACAGTTCTCCCTTGAAACAGCTTTGATGAAAGACTCTTTCATCACCGTGTTGTTTCACACGAGTATATGTCACTTTCCGCCTACGCCCTGCATAAGTTTTCAAACAGAGAAAACAGATGTGAGTTGACACATGGTGTCTCCACAGTATGTTTTCACAGAGTTGAGTGTATGTCACTTTCCTCATCGTTCCTAGTAAAGTGTTTGAAACAGTTCTGACAATGAAACAAGATGTTAGTTGAAAGATAGTTTGCCCACAGTGTTTCAGAGTATATGGCACTTTCCTCCTCAGCCCTGCATAGGTTTTGAAAGACTTCTAGCAGTGAAATACTTGAACATCTAAATGTTTGAAGGAGTTTAGGGAAAGACACTTTCCGTCTAGGCCCCACATGGGTATTCAAACACTTCCAAGTTAGTTGAATTAGATTTTACTTGAAAGGTGGTTTCCACAAAGTGCAGCTTGTCAGAGTTGAGAATATGGCATTTTCCACATAGTCTCCCCATGATTTTTCAAACATTTCTAAATTAGTGAAACGATGTTAGTTAAAATATCTTTTAACCAGGGTTCTTTCACATAGTTGACTATATGGCTTTTACCTTGTAGGCCCAGCATTGGTTTTCCAACAGTTTTCACTTAGTGAAAGATTACGTCATTTGAAAGACTGTGGTTCACCACAGTGTTCTTTCACACAATTGAGCACATCGCGCTTTCTGCATAAGTCCCCATAGGCTTCAAACACTACTATCTTAGTGAAACGAGAGTGTAGATGCAAGATGGTTTCCTCACAGTGTTGTTTCATAGAATTGAGTAACTGGCACTTTCTGCATAGGCCCCTATACTTCGGGTTTCCAAATGTTCTCACTTTGTGAAACAAGATGTTAGTGGAAAGATGGTTTCTCCACAGTATTTCTTCACAGATTCGAGTAAATGTCACATTCCACATCGTTGCCTGCATAGGATTTCAAGCAATTCCAGCCTAGTAATGCAAAATGTGATATGAAAGATGGTTTCCTCAAATGCAGATTGACAGAGGTGAGTGTAAGGCACTTTCAGTATAGGCCTCATAATTTTTCAACCTCTTCTAACTTAGCGAAAGGAGTTATTTGAAAGATGCTTTCCCCAGTGTTGTTTCAAACACTTGAGTATATAGCACTTACTGTATATTTTCGCATATATATTCAAACTCTTAACTTAGTCGAGATTTTTGTTGCAAGATTTTTTCTCTGCAGTATTCTCTCCGAGTATTGATTACATGTTACTTTCTACATCGCTCCCCTCATAGGTTTTCAAACACTTCTATCTTAAACAAGATGTTATTTGAAAGTTGGTTTCCCAACTTGCAGTTTGAGAGAGTTGAGTATATCACCCTTTCTGCCTAAGCCCCACGGAGTTCTTCAAACACTTCTCACCTAGGGAAACATGATTTTAGTTGAAAGATGGTTTCTCCACAGTGTTTTTTCACAGTGGCTGGTATATGTCACCTTCTGTATTGTTCCCCACATAGTTCTTCAAACACTTCCAAATGAGTGAAACAAGATGTTAGTTAAAAGATGGTTTCCCCATCTTTTACAAATTTCTTCACAAATTTGAGTATAGGGCAGTTTGTAAGCCCTGTATAGGTTTTCAGACAGTTCTCAATGAAACAAAGTGTCAGTAGAAAGATGGTTTATCCCCAGTGCTCTCTCACAATGTCAAGTACATGTCACTTTCCCCATCGTTCACTGCATAGGGTTTCAAACATTTTTGACTTAGTGAAACGAGATGTTTCTTGAAAAATGGTTTTCCCACAGTGATCTTTCACAGAGTGGCTGAGCCCCTCATGGGCTTTCAAACACTTCCAAGTTAATTGAATCAGATGTTACTTGAAAGGTGGTTTCCCCAAAGTGCAGTTTGACAGAGTGGAGTATTTGTCCCTTTCAACATCATTCCCTGAATATGTTTTCAAAGAGTTCTATCATAGTGATACAATTTGTCAGTTGAAAGATGACTTTGCCAAACTGCAGTTTTACTGAGTTGAGTATATGGTACTTTCTGCATTGTCCCTGCATAGTTTTTCAAACGTAGTGAAACAAGTAAAGGATGCTTTACCCAGAGTGCTCTTTCACACAGCTGACTATATGGCACTTATCTTGTAGGCACTTCCTAGGTTGTAACACAGTTCACTCTTAAACAAGATATTAGTTGAAAGACTGTTTTACCAGTGTTTTTTCTTTCACACAATTGAGTATATGCCACTATCTGCATAGGCCCCACTTAGGTTTTTACACAGTGTTTTTACACAGTGCATATAAGTGAGTATATGGCGTTTACCATGTTGGCCCTCAATAGTTTTTCAGAGTTGCCACTTATTGAAACCAGATGTTAATTGAAGGATAGTTTCACCAGAGTGTTACACAGAGTTGAGTATATGGCACTTTCGGCATAGGCCCCACATATCTTTTCAGACACTTCTTAGTGATACAAGATGTTAGTCGAGAGACTTTTTGTCCAGAGTATTCTCTCTCAGTGTCGAGTATAAATCACTTTCCACATCGTTCACCACATATATTTTCAAAACACTTCTAAGTTGACACAAGATGTTAGTTGATGATTTCCACAAAGTGCAGTATGACAGAGTTGTGTACATGGCAGTTTGAGCATAGAACCTGCAGAGTTTTTCATACACTTCTCGTGAAACGAGATGATCGTTGAAAGGTTGTTTCACCACAGTGTTTCTTGGCAGAGTGGAGTCTATGGCACTTTATGTGTTGGTCCTTTAAGGGCTTTCAAGTACCTCTAACAAGAATAAAGCCAGATAGTGTTTGAAAGATTGTTTCACCACGTTGTTTCACAAATTTGCCTGTATTGCACTATCTTCCTAGGTTCGGCATGTGTATTCAAACACCTGACTTAGTGAAACTAGATTTAGGTAAATGATGGTTCCCCCAGAGCGTAGTTTCACAGAGATGCGTATATGGCATTTTCCTTGTAGTTCATGCATAGATTTTCATACTATTTTAACTTTGTGAAACTCGAAGTTAGGTTAAAAAGTGCTTTCTCTCCAGTGGTTTTTCAGAGTTGAGTATATGGCACGTTCCCCATTAGCCACGCATAGGTTTTAAAACAATTGTAACTTATACAAGATTTTAGTTGAAAGATGGTCTCCCCACTGTGTTGTTTCACAGATGTGAAATAAGATGTTAATTGAAAGATTTGCCGCAATATTTTCTCACAGAGTCAAGAAAATATCACTTTCCTCATCGTTCCCTGCAGAGATTTTGTAACATTTTTAACTCATGTAAACAAGATGGTGGTTGAAAGATCGTTTCCCCACAGTGTTGTTGTTCCACAGATGTCTGTATGTGGCACTTTCCGCACAGGTCCCGCATAGGTTTTCAAATATTTCTAACAGTGATACAAGATGTTAGTTGAAAGATGGTTTCCACAAAGACCAATTTTACAGAGTTGAATCATGGCACTGTCGTCATAGCCTGTGCATAACTTTTCAGACACTTGTTAGTGAAACGAGATGTTAGCGGAAATATGGTTTGCCCACAGTGTCAATTCACAGAGTTGAGTGTATGACACTTACTCTGTAGGCCCTGCATACATTTTCAAAGACTTCTCAGTGAAACCAGAGGTTAATTGAAAATAGTTTCACCACAGTGTTGTTTCACAAAGTTGGCATTTTTAACATAGACTACACAGAGTTTTTCAAACTTCCAATTTAGTGAAACGAGATGTTATTGGAATATGGTTTCCCCACAGTGTTGTTTCACAGAGCACACAGTACTATCTTCCTAGGTCCCTCATGTGCATTCAAACTCAGAACATAAACCAGATTTTAGGTGCAGGATCGTTTCCCCAGAGTGTTATTTCACAGAGTTGAATATATGGCACTTTCCTTGTAGGTCATGCATTAGTTTTTAAACTGCTTTAATTTTGTGAAACCACATATTAAGTGAAAGATGATTTCTCCACAGTGCTTTTTTCAAAGCATAGTGTATATGGCACTTTCCGCATAAGCCGCGCATAGCTTTTCAAACACTTCTTAGTGACAAAAGGTAGTCGAATGATGGTTTGTCCACTGCATTTTCTCACAGTGTCCAGTATGTGTCACTTTCCTCATCGTTCCCACATAGGGTTTCAAACACTTCTAACTTGATACCAGATGTTGGTTGAAAGATGGTTTCCACAAAGTGCAGTTTTACAGAGTTTAGTATATGGCACTGTTGGCAGATGGACGGCACAGTTTTTGAAACACTTCTAGCTTAGTTAAATGAGATGTTAGTTGAAAGATCGTTTCAGCACAGTGTTATTTTTCCACAGAGTTCAGTGTATGGCATTTTCGGCATAGGCTCTGCGTGGTTTTTCAAACAATTCTAACTTAATGAATAAGATGTTGGAGGGTTTCCCCAACAGTGGTGTTGGCCAAGTGGTGATATGGTCTTATTCACACAGGACCCGCTTGTAGTTTCAAACTCTTCAATCTTAGTGATACAAGCTATTAGTTTAAAGATGTTTTGCCCACACAAGATTTGTTCACAGAGTCGAGTATACAGCACTTTCCCCAGAAGCTGAACATAGGTATTCAATCACCTCAACTTAGTGACACAAGATAGTTGAAAGATAGTTTGTCCACTCTATTTTCTTACAGTGTCTGGTATAAGTCGCTTTCCACATTGTTCCCCACAAAGGTTTTCCAACTCTTCTAATGTAGTGACACAAGATGTTACTTTAAAGATGGCTTCCTAAAAGTGCAGTTTGACAGAGTTGATAATATGGCACTTCTGGCATAGGTCCCGCATAGCTTTTCAAACACTTCTAACTTAGGGAAATGAAAGTTTAGTTGAAAGAGCATTTCCTCACAGTGTTTTTTCACAGAGTTCAGTATATGGCACCATGTATGTTGCGCATATGTTTTCAAAAGAGTTCACCCTAGGTGAAATCAGATGTTAGTTGAATCAATATTTTACCACAGTGTTGTTTCAGACTTGGGTACATGGCACTCGGCATGTAGGTCATGCATAGGTTTTCAAACTATTTTAAATTTATGAAACCATATGTTATTTGAAAGAAACTTTGTCCACAGGGTTTTTTCACAGAGTCAAGTATATGGCACTTTCCCCATAAGCCCATTGGTTTTCAAACACTTCTAAATTAGTTATCCAAGATGTTAATTGAAAAATGATTTCCCCACGTGTCACAGTTGAGTATATGGCCCTTTCTGCATAGACCCTGAATAGTCCTCAATTTTCAATTAGTGAAACCAGATGTTAGTTGAAAGCTCGGTTCACCACACTGTTGTTTCACACAATTGAGTATGTGGCCCTTAGTGGTTAGGCTTCTTATAGGTTTTCAAACACTCCTAACTTGAATGATATGGTAAGTGAAAGGTGGTTTCCCCAGTGTTGTTCCACAGCATTGAATATATGGCACCATCTGTCCACATAAGGCCTGTATGTGTTTTCCAACACTTGCAACTGAGTGAAACCAGATGTTAAGAGAAAGATTGTTTCCCGAAATTGCTGTTTCACAGAGTTGAGTATATGGCACTTCTCTCCATAGTTCCCTGCATAAGTTTTCCATCACTTAAATTAGTGAAACTGAATATTTGTTGAAAGATGGTTCCCCACAGTGTGGTTTCACAGATTTGAGTATAAGGCACTTTCTGCATAGGCCCCAACCTGGTCTTCACACAAGTCTAACTTCGTGAAACCACGTGTTAGGTGAAAGGTTGTTTCCCCACAGTGTTGTTTCATAGAGTTGATGTATGACACTTTGTACATCCTGCATAGGTTTTCAACCTCTTCAAACTTTGTGAAACGAGAGGTTAGTTGAATGATGGTTTCAGTTAGACACAATTGCGTGTATGGCACTTTCAGTATAAGCTCTGCATAGGTTTCCAAACACTTTTATCTGAGTGAAACAAGATTTTCATGGAAGATGTTTCCCCACAGTGTTTCATACAGTTGTGTACATGGCACTTTCAGTGTTGGCCCCACATGGGTCTTCAAACATTTCTAACTTAGTGAAACTAGATGAAAGTTTCACCACACAGTTTTTTCACAATGTTGAGTACATGGCACTTTTGTTGTCGGCCCTGAATGGGTTTTCAACACTTCACATTTCCTAGTGAAATAGGATGATTGAAAGATGATTTTTGCACAGTGTTATTTGCAAGAGTTGGGTATACAGCACTTTATACATAGCCCCCCATAATGTTTTCAGATACCTGTAACCTAGCAAAACCTGATGTTAGTTGAAAGATGGTTTGTCCACAATAATTTTTCAGCGTTGAGTACAAATCGTCTTCCTCATAGTTTCCCTCATAGGTTTTTCAAACACTTCTCAGTGAAACAAGACGGTAGTTGAAAATGGTATACTTATGGAAAATGCCTCATACTCAATGCTCTGTAAAATTACTATGGAGAAAAATCTTTCAACTAACAACTTGTTTCAGTTAGAAGTGTTGAAATCTTAGACACAGAAGTATAACAAAAGTGCCCTTTACTTACCTTCTCAAACATAGTTGTAGACAAACCACTTTTCAAATATCTGGTTCAGCTAAGTTAGAAGTTTTTGAAAACGCTTGCAGGACCAACACCAAAAGTGCCATCTACTCAACCTTGTGAAACACCAGAGTGGTGATGCCCTCTCTCAACTAATATCTGGTTTCACTATGTTAGAAGTGTTTGAAATCCCATGCGGGGACAAAACCGAAAGTGCCATACACTGAAGTATGAAGCACTGCAGGGAAACCATCTTTCAACTAAAATCTTGTTTCAGTAAGTTAGAAGTGTTTGAAAAGCTATGCGGGGCTTATGAGGAAATGCTTATACTCAACTCTGAAATAACCATGTGTCGATAGTATCTTTCAACTAACATCTTGTTTCACTAAGAAGAGTCTGAAAACATATGCAGAGCCTATGTGGAAAGTTCAATATATTCAACTTTACCAGGCAGCACTTTAGAGAAACTTTCAACTAACAGCTCATTTCACAAAGTTAGAAATGTTAGTAACATAAAGTGCCAATACTGAACACTGAAAAAAGAGTGCGGTGAAACTGAGTGAAAATTGTTTGCAAACTATGTGGGACCTATGCGGAAAGGGCCATATAGGCAACTCTGAGACCACTGTGGGGAATCCATCTTCCTACTCATCTCTTGCTTCACTAAGAGGTGTTTCAAAAACATGCGTGGCTTAAACTGAAGTGCAACATACTCTGTGAAAGTGCACTGTCGGAAAACAATCTTCCTCCTAACATGTGGTTTCACTCAGTTACTAGTGCTTAAAACACATGCTGGGCTTGTGTGGACAGTGCCATACACTCAATTGTGAGAAACAGTACTGTGGGGAAACTGCTTTTCAACTACCATCTGGGATCTCTGAGGTAGAAGTGTTTGAAAATCTATGAGAAAGCCTAACTAGGTGCCACATACTTAACTGTGGGAAACAACAGTGTGGGAAAAGATCTTTCAACTAACATCTGGCTTCACTAATTGAAAAGGGTTTGAAAACTATCAAGGTCTATGAGGAAAGTGCCATATACTCAACTATGTGACACAAGACTTTGGGGAACCATCTTCTAACTAACGTGTTGTTTTTCGAAGATAGAAGTGTTTGAAAACCAGGGGGAGACTACACCAAAAGTGCCATATAGTCAACTCTGTGAGTCACTGTGGGGAAACCATTTTTCAAAAACCATCTCTGTTCTCAAAGTCTGAACACCCATGCAACAGCTGCATCAAAAGTGTTGTGTAGTCAACTCTGTGAAACAATACTATGGGGAATCCACGCTTCAAGTAACGTCTTGTTCCATTAGTTAGAAGTTTTTGAAAACCTATGCCAGTACTATGCAGAAAGTGCTATAGTCTCAACTCGGTAAAAAACGTGGTGAAGCCATCATTCAAAGGACATCTGGGTTCATTTGTTAGAAGTATTTGAAAACCTATAGGGGCTTATGCGGAAAGTGCCTTATACTCAAGTCTGTCAAGAAGATTTTGGGAAAAACCACCTTTCAACTAACATCTTGTTTCACCATGTTAGAAGTGTCTCAAACACTCTGCTAGGAATGATGAGGAAAGTGACATATACTCGACAGTGAAAACATACTGTGGAGAAACCATCTTTCAACTCACGTCTGGCTTCTTTAAGTTAGAAGTGGTTGAAAACCTAAGTGGGGCCTATGCAGAAAGTAGCATATAGTCAATTCTGTGAAAAAAAAGTGGTGAAAGTCTTTCAACAGATATCTTGTTTAAGTGCGAACTGTTTGAAAACCTAATTTGTGCCTATAAGTGCCATATAATCAACTGTGTGAAAGAGCACTATGGGTTAAGCATCTTTTAACATCTAGTTTCACTAAGAAGCATTTGAAAAACAAGGAGGTGTTGTGCAGATAGTACCGGATACTCAACTCTTTCAAACTGTACTTTGGGGAAACCATCTTTCAAGTCACATCCTGTACCACTACATTGGAATTGTTTCAAATCCTATGCGGGGAACGATGTAGCAAATGATATTTCTTGATTCTGTGAAGGAATACTGTGGAGAAACAATCTTCCAACTACCATGTTGTTTCACAAAGTTAGAACTGTTTTGAAAACTTTGTATACACAGGAGCCTATGCAGGAAGTGCCATATATTCAACTCTGTGAAACAGCACTTTCGGGAAACCATCTTTCAACTAACATCTCATTTCACTAAGTTAGAAGTGTTTGTAACCTACGGGGACTTATGCAGAAACCACCATATGCTCAATTATGTGAAAAAACTATGTGGTGAACCACAGTCTTTCAATAATATCTTGTTTCACTATGTGAAAACTCTCTGAAAACCAATTCGGGGCCTGAAAGGTAAGTGCCATATAGTCAACTGTGTGAAAGAATTTAGTTTCACTGAGAAGTGTTTGAAAAGCTATGTGGGGACTATGTGGAAAGTGCCATATACTCAACTCTGACAAACTGCACTTTTGGAAAACCACCTGTCAAGTAACATCTGATTCAACTAACTTGTGTTTGAAAACCCATGTGGGGCCTAGGTGGAAAGTGCCTTTCCTTCAACTCCTTCAAACAACACTTCGGGAAAACCATCCTTCAACCAACATCGTATTTCACTAAAGTTAGAAGTCTTTGAAAACCTATCCGGGGCCTAGGAGGAAAGTGCCATATATTCAACTCTGTGAAACAACACTGTGGGCAAACCATCTTTCAACTAACATCTTGTTTCACTCTGTCAGAAGTATTTCAAACACTGCTAGGAACGATGAGGAAAGTGACATATACTGGACTCTGTGAAGTACTGTGGAGACACCATGTTTCAACTCACATCTGGTGTCTCTAAGCAGTAGAGTTTGAAAACTTAGGCGGGGACTAGGGGGAAAGTGACATATGCTCAGTTATGTGAAAAAACACGGTGATGAAACAGTCTTTCAATTAGGCTTTTGTTACAATAAAGGAGAACTGTTTGAAAATCTATACGGGGCTGACAAAGTGTCATTTAGTTAACTGTGTGAAAGAACGCTCTGGGTAACTAACATATGGTTTAACTAAGGCAGAAATGCTTGAAAAACTGCAGGGACTGTGAGCAAAGTGGCATATACTCAACCCTGTCGAACTGTATTTGGGGAAACCATCTTTCAAATAACATCTTGTTTGAGGTCCTATGAGGGTAACAATGTGGAAAGTGACATATACCAGCCACTGTGGAAGAATCCTGTGGAGAAACCATCTTTCAAGTAACATCTTCTACAAGTATGTTAGTTCTGTTGGAAACCCTAGGCAGTGCCTATGTGGAAAGGGCCATATGCTCATCTCTGTCATACTGCACTTTGGGGAAACCACCTTTCCAAAAATATCTGGTTCAAATAATTTGGAAGTGTGTGAAAACCCATGTGGGGCCAGGACAGAAAGTGCCATACACTCACCTTTGTGAAAAAAAACTGCGGAGAAAGCATCTTTCAACTAACATCTTGTTTCAACGTGTTGGAAATGTTTGGTAGACGTTGCTGGGAACGATGAGTGAAGTGACATATACTCTGTGGAAACATACTGTGGAAAAACCATCTTTCAACTTACATCTGCTTTCCCTAAGTTAGAAGGGTTTGAAAACCTATGCAGGGCCTAGGCGCAAATGCCCTTACTCCATGCTGTGAAACAACACTGTAGAGAAACAGTCTTTCAACTAATATGTGGTTTCACTAAGTGGGAACTCTTTGCAAACCAATGCGGGGCCTACAGGGTAAGTGCCATAGACTCAACTTCGTCAAAGTGCACTTTCAGGAAACCATCTTTTAACTGACATCTCGTTTCACTGAGTTAGAAGCGTTTGAAAACCACTGTGTAAGACTCTTGTGCAGAAACCATCTTTGAGTATCATTTTGTTTCAGTAAGTTAGAAGTGTTTGAAAACCTCTGTGGGGTCTATGAGGAAAGTGCCATATATTCAAGCCTGTCAAAGTGCACTTTGGAGAAACCACCTTTCAAATCACATCGTGTATCACTCAGAATTGTTTGAATCCTATGAGGGGAATGGTGTGGGAAGTGACATTTACTCGACATTGTGAGAGTACTGTGGAGAAACCATCTTCCATCTGACATCATGTTTCAATAAGAGAACTGTTGGAAAACCTATGAGGGGAGTACAAGGTCAGTGCCATACACTCAATTCTGTGAAAGAACACTGGGGAAACCACCTTTTAACTACCATCTTGTTTCCCTCAGTTACAAGTGTTTGAAAACCTACGCAGGGACTAGGAGGAAAGTGTCGTATACTCAACTCTGTCCAAATGCACTTTGGGGAAACCATCTTGCAACTAATATGCAACCACACAACCCACCAATTACAGACAAACACCATACATATATCACACATACCACAATACACATACGCACAATACACAAACACAAAATATGAAAAATACACCACAAACGACCACAGTACATTACACTCAAGGCACGTATAACACACATACACGTACACGCTGCACATACCACACACCTTGCACGCCGCATTAGCCACATTAATACTACATGCAAACCTACATCACACATACACCACGTACACGTCCATACATTACATACACCACATACACACCACACACCATGCATAGGCCACAACATATCCAACGCAGATCCCACATGCCCCAAACACCCACAGTTATAACCCTCCCACAGTATTACCACATTCAACACATACACACAATTTTGAAACATACCACCGCTCCCAAATCACACAAACACACTCCACATACACACCACGGACACCAAACCTACACCACATACCAGAAGACAGATGCCACTTCCTCTGCACATAATCTACACATACACCACATATGCACTGCACATATAGATACAAATGTGACACATATACCATACAGCTACATCACTCTTACACCGAACAATGAAACAGATACTACAAACTCATCCCTCACATAACACACGAATACCATACAAATACCTCACCCATTCACCGCATACACACCACATACACATCACAGAGATATCTTCCACACACCATTTACTGCATACAATACACATTCCTCACACACCACACACATACACACACGCCCTACACCCATAAAACACATACACTCCATTATAGGCACCACATACACGGCAAATGTACACCACACACAACACATGTACACTACACAGACACCACATCTACAATAAACACACCATGATAATTCATACATATATGACATAAACCACAAACACCACACACACCACACTTTTATATTACACATTCTCCACCTGTATGTCACACGTTAACACCACACCAGGCAGCACGTACAAAACACACGCCATACATAGACAGCATGCAAACATACATTATAGGTGGGGCATACATGCATGATATATATAGTATATTCCCAACATATATCCCACACCTAGAGCACACAGAAAGACACATCCACCACCTATAAACCACCCACACCATGCACACACAACGCTCACCACACAAATGCCATACACAAACACAACCACATATACAAATGCATGCCATCCATACAGAACAGGAACATGCACTCAACAACCACTCCAAACATACACCAAACACACCACACGTGTAACCCTCACACACCCACCAGACGCCATCCACACTGTGTGCTTTACTGCCTGAAATGACACTGCTCAAGTGTCTTTCATGTAACCTTTCACATACATCTCAGAGGCAGTTTGTTGAAACTTCGTTATTAGTGTGTGATGGGAGAGGTAACATGGTAGGCATGTGGTCTCATCCCTTGAACATAAGCTAGATGACCAGCAAATCATTCCGAATACCCCAGAAAGCAACCTGAAGATGGACAAAACCAAGTCCACAGCTCCAGGGAGAGAAGAAGGCACATCAAAGAAAAGGAGGAAGTGCCGACAGGGCGTTTGGAGGAGAAATATATCGAGGGTGCTGTAGAGGAGAGGGAACCCTCAATGAGGAAAGTGTGGGAAGGAGAGGAGCACACAGGGGAACACACAAGGTGAACATTTCCTCAAAGACACATGAAAAGAGTCTCCACATCACTCATCATCAGGGAAATACAAATCAATGCTACAGTGAGATGTCACCACACATTGTCGGAAGGGCTAAATTTCACAACACAAGGAAGAGCTGGTGTTGGCAAGGATGTGGAAAATGGGAAACCTTCTGCCGCTGTGGGTGGGAATGGAATCTGGTGCGGCCACTCTGGCAAACAGTACAAAGTTTCGTCAAAACTTTCGCCAATAAGATGGCCCTGGGGCACCTGGATGGCACAATTAAGTGACTGACTCGATATCCACTCAAGTCTGGATCTCACAGCCATGGGACTGAGCCTTCGTTGGGCTCCTCACTGGCAGCATGGAGTTTGCATCGGATTCTCTGTCTCTCTCTGCCCCTCCCCATATCTCCGTCTCTCCCTCTCTCCCACTCAAATCAATTAACTAATGAAAACAATTACTTACCCTTTAAAACCTGGAGTTGGCTATGACCCAGCATTTGCACTGCGAGGTATTTACCCAAAGGATACAAAAATACCAATTCAAAGGGATATAGGCCTGCCAGTGTTTTTAGTAGCACAATGAAAACTAGCCAAAGATGGAAAGGGCCTAAATGTCCACTGGCTGAGGAATGGATGAAGTTGTGGTGTATATATATATACAATAGACTATTATGCAGCCAAGAAAGAGAATGAAATTTTTCTTTGCAATGATTTGGCTGACACTCAAGAATATTATGCTAAGTGAAGTAAGTCTGTCAGAGAAAGGCTGATACCGTACGATTTCACTCCTATGTGGAATGGAAGAAATAAAAGAAGTAATCATGGTGAAAAAAGTGGCAAAACAGGAAACAGACTCTTAACTATAGAGAACAAACTGATAGTTACCAGAGGAGAGATGGGTGTGAGGATTTGGTTATATAGGAGGTGAGAATGGAAGAGTACACTGTGTAGTGCACCACGTGTTGTGCGGAAGGATGGAACAACTGAAATCTACACCTGAAACTATTACACTGTATGTTAGCTATCTGGAATTTACATAAAGACTTTAAAAAACATTCTGTATTAGCGTAGGGAGAGGCCCCTTGTTGAAGTGCCCAGAGCATTACTGTGATCCAAGTGACATCCTTTGTCCCTCATAGACATATAGAGGAACACTTTCTTCAACACCTCTCTGTGTGGACCCTTGTGCTTTACTGCTGAAAAGTACCCTTTGCTGCCAGAGTGTTTTTGAAAAAGTCTTGGGGATAAGTAGTCAGAAGTAATCTTAAACCCTTGTGTAGAAGCACGAGGAAATGGCCTAGAGCTAGGTGTCTAAAAGTACAGTGTAGCACACTGTATCCGTCCCCTACACCACTGAGATCCCTGGTGTAGGTAAGTTTCCAAGCCATTCCTGACCCAATGCAGGGCTCTCAGGGTCTGATGTCCCAGAGAAAAGCTACCCCCCATGTCCCTGCTCCCCTGGTACTCGGCAGGCAACAGTATTGTAGGACGGGAGCCACATGGACCCCTGCGGTAATGGATGGAGCTACCCTCATCCAGAAGAACAGGGTGTGAAAATACACCATGCCCCATGACATGATCAGCATGAAAAGAGGATTTTGCATAAATAGCACACCAAGGTTCATTCCAACATCTTGGTCATCACATGGAAGCACATTGTTCATATCACAGAGCGACTGCTGATGCTTTCTACCAATACGACGGGCTGAAACACACCAGAATTCAAAGTTCTGCTCAATGTCGTAGGGGAGAATGTGGGCTTCTTGCTCACAGGGCTCCAAATGGCATCTTGTGGAACACTCCTGTAGCCAGAGACCCAAAAATTTCTTTTGATTCCTGGGCTAGCCAGATTATGAATACATTGCGCTTGTCAGGTTCTTCTACACATGAAGTACACTGGCTCTTGGGGTATCGAGTTTCACAAAATTGCTTGATCATCCATCAAGCTCCATCTAGAGGTCCATAAAAAATCAGTCTTTTAGAGTACTATATCCTGCTATAGAGTACTATATAAACTGCTGCAGTTTTCCCATGGGGACCAGCCCTTGTGACTGTGTAACATGTGGAGACAATGTCCCTGGCCTTGTGGTTTCAGGACTACCTGAACATCCAGAGGCCTAGGGCATCAGAAGGGGTCCAGCCAAGAGCTGTGCATGGGAAGGCTCCAGCAGACATGTAGGCATGGATCTGGCTCCCTTGCTGGGCCTCAGGGAAATGATAAACATCTTTCCACATTGATCGCATTCCCATTGGATGGAAATACTGAATGTCATTTGGTCCTGGCTACAGCCATCTCCTCTGCCTCCTTGCGTATCTGATGGCCTCTTGATTCACTCTTAGGAATCACAGAGCTGACACTCACTCAGCAGGCACCCAGGGGCAGACATTGGGTTCCCACTCCATCCCGTGCTCAGTTATAGCCACCAGCATCGCATATCCCAAAGGAGAACACTCCTTGTATCCAGGAGCTTGGTGTTTGGCTGTTTGTAGCAAGGGGTGGAGGGATTGGAGCCAGGTCGCCTCCCTATTCTGCCTGATTGAGGTGCCTTCCTCCTGAAAAGGAGACAGTTCACACAGGACTCCAGAAGTAGTCTCCAGAAGTTGGTCAGCAGAGAAACAGCCTTTTACAGGAAAAGGGCACCAGTGTCCCTCTCCACTCTTTGGAGCCACCACTGGCAACAGCTCCCATCTACAGCACTGTCACTGCTCACTCCATTGAATGATGCAAAAAGCAACAAAAGCCCACTAAATCCCAGGGCTCTCTAGGTCTTTCTGAAGGAAGAATACATGTCTGTTGCTGACAGAGCTCCCAGTGGAGACTCTAGAGGACGTTTTTGCCTAGGCACTCTGTTGTGTGTTTCTTCTTCTTATAACCAGCTAGGTTGCCAGGAGTTGGTGTTGTACACCATAGAATTCCCCTTCCAAGCTCTGAAGATCTCGGGCCCTCCTCATCCACCATGACACATCTTGCTCTCTTGTGGAAACAAGGCTCTTCCTGCAATCCCTTCAGAATCAGTGTTTCAAGAGTCTATCCTCCATCTTCCACCTGGGAGTCGGATCCAGTCCTTCGGACTACAAAAGAGACATTGCCACAGGGCTACTTCATTAATTCACTGGATTTCAGATGTATGCAGCCATTCAGAGCTCAGGGGTTTGAAGACACCACCAGAGGATGTCTCATGTTTAGACTAGGCCAGAGATGGTCCGAGAGCAGACCTCCTTCTGGCCAGAGGCAAATGAAGGAAACCATCTTTCCAAGTGGATCCACATTCGGACCATAAATGTGGACCCTGGCTCACCTTGCGCCCATTTCCTTTCCCTGCTGTGTGTCTGACAATGTATTTTTTTCTCCCTTAAGCACCAAAGAGCCATCACTAACTCAGCTGGGAAACTTGTCTAGGCTGCAATCTCCAACTCTGCTCCTGTGTTCAGTGAGAACTATCAAGCTCTGTTCTACCAAAGGAAAGCAGGCTTTGAGTGCCTGGGTGCTTGGTGCTTGGCCTGCAGTGGTATGGAGGGTGAAGGGGAGCTGGCTCTCCTCACTGTCTTGGAAGACTGAGGTGCCTTCATTCGGAGAAGCAGACAGAATGCACATGGGCACTATGAACCAAGAGGGGGACAGCATTGGAAGAGCCCTTGCTAGGAATGAAGGAACAAGGTCCTCGTTGCATATCCCTGAGCAAGAACCCTCAGAACCCTATAGCTACTGCTCAAGCACTGCTAGTTCCCTCAACTGATAGGAAACATGGCGGGGATAGACCAAGCCAGAAATCCCTGGCTCCTTAAGAAAGAAGGCAGGCTTCTTGCTGACAGGGCACCCTGGTGTAGTCCTTCAGAGTACTCTTTTGGTCTAAGCCCACAGGCCTTTCTTATCTGTGTACAATCTGGTTGAAAGGAGACTGTGGTGTGTCCTTTGTTCTCTAGTTTCTCCAAATCATGTGTGGTGAAGAACTCTGTCTCCATTGCCAACCATGAGCCCTTTGGATGAAAGACTGTTTGCAGGGAAACTATTCTGAAACAGTATCTCAGAGTACTATCCTCTTCTTTTGGCTTGGGGTTTGGTGGTGATGTGATAGAGGTGTTGATATAGGTGGTGATGGTGTAGAGGTGTTGCATTGGGCACTTCTCAATATGCTTTCAGAACGATGAGGTCCTCCCCAAACCCAGGGTGTGTGCAGATGCCCAGGGTGAATGCCTTGCGGGTAGGCTATGTCAAAGGTTTTAGGTGGATCCTGACTCCTGTATGGGACAAGGGGTAGAAAAGGTCATGGTCTCTTTCCTCGATTTCCTCCATGCCAATTTTAAGGCACAGCTTTGACTCACCTTACCGTCATTCCTCTCCCACTGCTGCTTTCCTAACCTGGTCTCAGTGCACACATGGAGACCCTGTGTCTGTCCCCTACAACAACCAAGGTCTCTGCAGTGGATGTGCATTTCCAAGCCTTTCCTGAGCCAAAGCAGGGCTCACAGAGTGATATCCCAGAGGACACCAAGGCCCCCTATCCCTTAGTCCTTAGTGCTGGGCAGGCAACGGTATAGTGAGAATAGGTAGTCACGTGGACCCTGCCCCTAACGGATGGAGCTACTCTCATTCAGAACAGTCTGTGCATGTGCAGCATGCTCCATGACCTGATCAGCACATGAAAAGCCTTTTGAATATACACTGCATGAAGCCCTCATTCCCACCTCTTGATCATCATATGGAAGCACCTTCTTCATATCTCAGAAGCTCTGCTGCCCCTCTCAATTGATACTATGGGCATAAGCACAGCAGAAGACAAAGTTCCTGTGTATGTCTTAAAGAAGAATGTGGACATCTTCCTCACAGGGCTCCAATGAGCATCCTTTGTAGCACTCCTGTAGTGAAAGGACACAAAATGTCCCTGTGATTCCTGAGCAAGCCAGCTTGTGAATACATTGTGCTAGTCAGGTTCTTGTAAACATGAAGAACTCTGGCCCACATTATCCTTACGACATAGCTTTATCATCTATTAAAGTTTGTCTTCTCTGTACTAATTGAGGCTTTGAGAGTACTATCTCTGGCCTGCAGGTGCCCGATGGGGAAAGCCCTTATGAGTGTGTGAAAGGTGGAGACAAAGGAGTCCAGTCCTTTTGGTTTCAGAACTGCATGGACATCCAGAGCCCTAGGCATCAAAAGGGGTCCAGCCGAGAGCTGTTTTGGGGGAGGCTGAGCCAGGTGGATTAGCTGGGAGCTGGCTCCCTTGCTGAGCCTCAGGGACATGAAGATAAACATCTCCATTCCACACTCATTGCATACTCATGGGATGGAATTATTGAATACCCTTTTGTCCTGGCTGCAGCCATTCCCCTGTTTTTGACTGCCTCTTCATTCCTCCTTCACAGCCATGGAGCTGACACTCAGCAAGCATCCAGGGAGGGTTGTCCCATTCCAACAGGGTCCTCTGGTCAGTAACAGCCATGAGCGTCGGATATCCCAAAGGAGAATAGTCCTCCTATTCCTGACCTTTGTCCTTGGTGTTTGTAGCAAGCGGTGGTCGGTGGGGAGTGGAGCCAGATCGCCTCCTTCCTTTGCCTGCTTGAGGTGTTTTCCTTCTGACAAGCAGACAAGTCACACAGGAGCAGTAGGCTCCAGAAGCTGGCCAGGTCAGAAAAGCACTGTACAGGAATAGGGCACGAATGCCCCTCTCCACACTTTGGGGCCACAGATGGGGGAAGCGCCCAGCTGCAGGAGTGTCACTCCTCACTCCATTCTACAATGAGAAAAGCAAGAAAAGCAGACCAAGTCCCAGGGCATTCTATGTCCTTTTGAAAGTAGAAATCAGGCCTGTAGCTAACAGGGCTCCCAGATGCAGACACTAGAGGGCGACATTGCCTTAGCTCTCTTGTGCTTCTTCTCAGGGCCAGGTTGCCAGCAGCTGGTGCTGGGCCCGCCCTTCTCCATAGATTTCCCCATCCAACGTCTGTAGAACTCTTGCCCACCTTTTCCACCTGGACACATCTTTGCTGTCTTGTAGAAATAAGGTTCTTCTCAGGATAGGTTCAGAGTCAGGGTCTCAAGAGTCCTATCTTCTGACTTTCACTTGGAAGTGTGGTTCAGCCCTTGTGACTGGGGGTGAGGTTTTGTCACAGTGCTGCATCTTTGCTAATGCACTGGGTTTCAAAAGTATGTGGTCATTCAGAAGCCCAGGGCGTTTGAAGCAGACCAGCAGGGAATGTTTGGTGTGTAGACTGGGCCAGAGATTTGGGCAGGGAGCTGGCTTCCTTCTGGGCTGAGGGCAAATGAAGCAAAACATCTTCTGAAATGTTGAGATTTGGCCTCTCTGGTGCCCAGTTCCTTCCTTTTGCTATATTTCTGACAATTTATTTTTTCAACTGTAGTGGCCATGGACCCATCACTCACCTGGCACCATGGATTGGCTTCAAACTCTCACTCTGCTCCTGTGCTCAGTGAGAGCTCTCAGGCTCTGCTCTACCAAAGAAAAGAAGGTCCTTAGTCCCTAGGAGCTTGGTCCTTGGCCTGGTGTACTATGGAAGGTGAAGTGGAGACAGCTTGCCCCACTGACCTGATGATTGATTTGCCTTCATTCTGAGAAGCAGTTTGCACATGCGTAGTATGAACCGGCAGGGGTCATCATTGGAAGAGCGTTTGTCAGTATTTAAATGAAATCCTTGTTGCATATTCCTGACTAGAGGCCTCAGAGCCCCATAGCTACAGCTCAAACACTGCTATCTCCCTCAACTGATGGGAAATGTGGCAGCAATAGAACAATCCAGAAATCCCTGGCTCCCAAAGAAAGAATGCAGGCTTCTTGCTGACAGGGCTCTCACGTGTAGTTGATCAGGGGACTCCCATGGCTAAACCCACAGGACTTTCTTATTCTAAGTACAACCCAGGTGATAGGAGACTGCCCTGGGTACTTCACTTTCAACCTTTTCCAAATCTGACGCATGATGAACAACTCTGGCAGTGTGTGTCTCCACTGCCTCCCATTAGACCTTTTGATTAAAGAGGGTTTGCATAAAGTCAATTCCAAACAGAGTCTTCGAGTAGTGTCCTCTTTTTTCCAGTTGGCAGGTTTTGTGGTGTCATGATGGTAACAGAGATATTGCATTGGGTCCTTCTCAATTTGGGTTCAGAATGATGTGGCCTTCCCCAAACCTAAGGTGTGTGAAGGTGCCCAGGGAGAATGCTTGTGGGTAGGCTAAGCCAGAGGTTAGTGGTGCATCCCGCCTCCTTTGTGGGACAAAAGGAAGAGAAAGTAGAGTTCTTCTTTGATTTCCCCCGCGCCCATTTGAATGCATAGCTTTGACTCACCTTGTAGTCATTCCTCTCCCATTGCTGATTTTCTAAGTTGATCTCACTTCACACACTGAGACCATGTGACTATCCCATACACAACTGAGTTAGAAGGATTGGAAGTGAGTTTCCAGTCAGTTCCTGAGCCAGTGGAGGGTTCTGAGGGTCTGATGTCCCAGAGGACAATTGGTTATCATGTCCCTGAGCTCTTGTTGCTTACTAGGCTTTTAAAGTTTCCTGCTTCCAAGGACTGCTTCCAAACACAGCCATCATCGGGGAGCACAGCCCTCCTACAGCTGTATCACTGCTACCACTATGTATTGATAGCAAGGGCAGGACACATACCCAGAGCCAGGTCTTTCCCTCTGATTCAGAAGGAAGAATCAGGGTAGGCTTCTTGCTGACGAGGCCTACAGGGGGAACTTATGGACGCCACCATTTGCCAAAGCCCACAGGTGCTTCTCCTTCCTGAGTCAGTGAGCTGCAGAAGACTGTGCCAGTCACCTCACTTCATTATCCCTGACACAGAATTCTGGCCCTCCCTCTCTCCATTCTCATCTCTTTGCTCTATTTTAACTCTTACAGTCATACCCTGGGCCTTGACCTGGGGATTCTGGTCTAGTCATGGTGACTGTGGCAGATGTTTGGCATAAGGGCCCCTGACTCTTCAGCAGGGTAATTTTCCCTGTATGATGTTTCATGTCTGCATGGGTCTTACAGAACTCGGATTTTGTCCAAGTAGGCCTGTGTTTTGGTTTTTGTTTTGCCATGGAAGAGGCTCAGAGGCTCTTGGCTTTCAAGCATTGAGAAGACAAGAATATAAAATTTGTTACAGTATCTCAATGATGCTCAGGGAAAGAAGTATTTATTTGAAACCCATGTAACCCTTATAATATTTGAATAAACAAGGCAATCCTGCTCTAGTACCAACCTCTGAATTTATTGCAGGCATATTGCACACTGGCCAGCATCTTGACTCAGTACATCCTTGTTATCGGTTATCCCTGGCTTTCTTCACCACATCATATCATTCTTACCCATTTCATCTGAGGGTACATGTGTGAGAGCACGTTCATCTTCAAAACGAGGGCTGGGAGAGGTGAACTGGTAAGGAGACAAACACCAGGATCTACTCTAATGGGTTCCACCCTATGTGCCAGGCCCTGCCTTCTGCCACTATCCTTTGGGCTGTTGAGAGCCTAGTCCTGCGAGCCAGGACGCTCAGTATTGCTACTATGGAGTATGCTGAAGGAAGACAGCACTTTATAGGCCAATGCCATGCTTGCCACACCATGAACATAGGTGGTTTTTCTGGACCAGTGAAGCTGTTTTGGCACTGCCTGATGCACAGGGTTGTTCGTGCCCTCGCACCTGACCGAGGAATCTCTATTGGTGGTGACAGGCACCCACTAATGATACCTGTGGTCCTGAAGCCCATCTGTTCCCCAGATGGAAGATCAATCCAAGACGGGGTAAGTGCAAGTGTGTCATTACTAGTGGGTGGGCTGCCTTGCTTGGGCCCCACCTGCAACATCCACAGGCTGGTGTGATAATCTATCCCTGGGCACGGGTTGAGTGAGTGACAGCTCTATGGCTCCTAAGTTCAAACAGGGAAAGAGTTAGATAAAGAACCATGGGAGGGCCATAAGCAGGGCCCCAGTTCCCCATATCCAATGGCAATGGGAACAATTTGGAAAGGGGCTGTTTGATTCCTGTCCCCTCAGCCAACAAAGGTGTTTAGCTCCCTTTCCCAGTCATCTGGCCCAGCCTACTTGCAATTGACTTAACCTGGGCACTCCCAATGCCTTTGCCCTCTGAATGCTTGCCTGGCTTTGCCTCCAACTTGCCAGGGTCCTGTGGCCAAACCTATAACACAGTCACAAGGATGACACAGGAGTGTCCAGCTGAACTCCATGGATATTCCTCTAAGTGACTACATGGAATGGACCTCAGAGGGGACGTATTGTGGAAACAGAGCAAGGGGGTGAAAATGGATCCACAGAGGGCCAGAATTCTTCAATAGGAATGACAATGGGATCATGTGGAGAATGAAGTGACTAGGGCCATCTCCTTGCATGCTGGCTCTCACAGGAATCAGCAGGACATGTGGACTTTGGTGAAGGGAGCCCCTAAATAGGGCTAACCCGCACCCCCAGGAGCCCTGTCAGCAATGGGTTTGTATTTTTCCTTCAGAAAAAGAGGGAAAGCCCTGGCTTGGGTCTTTTTCTCACCCTTTCTTAATAGAGGACAGGGGTGGCAGTGGTTCACTTGTAGCTGTTTGGGGCTTCTGACCAATGGTCAAATGGTCAGCACCCGGTCTGGGTCCAACACTCACTTCAAAGCCCTTTGGGCACTAACCACAGCCTGAATCAGAGGGCACATGCGTGAACCACCTAAACTGCAGGATGAAGGCACCTCGTCAGCTAGGGGAGGGAGGCCAGCTGGCTACCCATACCTACCATGACTCTAGCTGACTAAGCACCAAGTCCCCAGAGAAAGAGGGACCTGCTTACCCCTGGGATACTAGACAATGAGAGCTGTCAATAGGCTCAGGAACTGGCTGGGAACTCCACACCAATGTTTGGGCCTGTGCTCTGTATCTGACACAGACCCGTGGATCCTGCAATATTCTAGTTCAAACAGAGTACATTTTTCTGAGGCTTGTGCTCTGAACTGCTCCCAGGTAGAACCTACTTTGAAAAAAGGAGCATTAAAATGCAAATTGGTAACCTGGGCTCCAAAGGATTTCATTACAGAAGAGAATGGGCTAAAGTTAGAATTCAGGGCCTACTCCTGTCTCCTGGCAGGATGGCTCTCTGGGGAGTAATAAAGACCTGAGGGCTAGTGTAAAAGTAAAACTCCATTGGCGATACCCAAGAGTGAAATTCTGCAGGAGGTCTGCATTGTTCATTAAGAAACAGGAAATGCTGGATTTGGTGCTTTTTCCTGTCCTTCGTCTCAGGAAAGAGAAGCACCATTGATTTGGAGGTAAGTGGTTCTTACACCTTGCTGGTGATCGAGTGTTTGCAGCCTGTACCTGATGCCATAATTCTTGAAAGGTCCCTTTTGGTTCTGACCAGGTCCTAAAACATATGGTGTATATGGGAATCATGTTTGACTCAGAATGAAGGCATGTCTATCCTTCACTGCACTTACCAGGGCTGGCCAAGCACCAAGCACTCAGGGACAAGAAGGCCATCCTTCCTTTGGAAGTTACTGTTTGCTCTCACATAGAAAAGGACCAGAGTGGGAGTGCAGCACCAATCCTTGGATTCTGCTTGAGTGAAGTCAGTGGAAGCCCAGTGGTCCATGAATGTGACCAAGCACTTAGAAAATAGCAGATGGATGGGAATGGCTACAAAGAAGGCCAGGATCTACATGACAGATGGGAAGGGGGTAATGCTGGGCATGTATATTTACCTTAATTTCTCATTGCTGCATGTGTAAGACCAGTGCCTCCCCAAACTTCTGGGACCTCCTACACACATAGCCAAATTGGCACCTTCATGTGCCCATACGTGAGGGCTACTCTCATTGTGAACAGAGTGGGAAGTTACAAGAGGTCCTGTTGCCAATCTATGCCAGTCACCAGGACTCACACAGAGTCCCCAGTTTAAAGTGGAGGATATTGCTCTGAGGCACTGATTCTGAATGGACTCCAGAAAGATACTCGTTTGAAAAAAAAAAAAAGAGCAAAAGGAGGGAAATAGAGGGCCAAAATGCTTCATTACAAAGGAGAGCAGAATGAAACTGACAATGACGTGCATAACACAATCTCTGCACAAGGTTCTAATTTTTTTTTACAGCTAAAGCCACATACTTTTATTTTGTTTTTTTTTTTGTTTTAATTTTATTTTTTAGTTTTTAAAATTTACATCCAAATTATTTAGCCTATAGTGAAACAGTGATTTCAGGAGTAGATTCCTTAATGCCCCTTACCCATTATGCCCTTCCCCCTCCCACAACCCCTCCAGTAACCCTCAGTTTTTTCTCCATATTTATGAGTCTCTTCTGTTTTGTGCCCCTCTCTATTTTTGTATTATTTTTGTTTCCCTTCCCTTATGTTCATCTGTTTTGTCTCTTAAAATCCTCATATGAGGGAAGTCATATGATTTTTGTCTTTCTCTGACTAATTTTGCTTAGCATAATACTCTAATTCCATCCACGTAGTTGCAAGTGGCAAGATTTCATTCTTTTTGCTTCCCGACTTATACTCCATTGTATGTATACCACACCTTCTTTATCCATTCATCCATCGATGGACATTTGGGCTCTTTCCATACTTTGGCTATTGTTGATAGTGCTTCTCTAAACATGGGGGTTCATGTGTCCCTTCAAAACAGCACACCTGTTCCCGTGGATAAGTGCCTAGTTGTGCAATTGCTGGATTGTCGGGTAGTTCTATCTTTAGTTTTTTGAGGAAACTCCAGACTGTGTTCCAGAGTGGCTGCACCAGCTTGCATTCCCACCAGCAATGCAAAAGAGATCCTCTTTATCCGCATCCTCATCAACATCTGTTGTTGCCTGAGTTGTTAATGTTATCCATTCTGACAGGTGTCAGATGGTATCTCATTGTGGTTTTGATTTGCATTTCCCTGATGATGAGCGATGTGGAGCATTTTTTCATGTGTCAGTTGGCCATCTGGATGTCTTCTTTGGAGAAGTCTCTATTCATGTCTTTTGTCCATTTCTTCTCTGGATTATTTGTTTTTTGGGTGTTGAGTTTGATAAGTTCTTTATAGATTTTGAATACTAACTCTTTATCTGATATGTCATTTGCAAATGTCTTCTCCCTTTCTGTTGGTTGCCTTTTAGTTTTGCTGATTGTTTCCTTCGCTGTGCAGAAGCTTTTTATTTTGATGAGGTCGCAGTAATTCACTTTTTGCTTTTGTTTCCCTTGCCTCCGGAGACGTGTTGAGTAAGAAGTTGCTGTGGCCAAGATCAAAGAGGTTTTTGACTGCTTTCTCCTTGAGTATTTTGATGGCTTCCTGTCTAACATTTAGGTCTTTCATCCATTTCGAGTTTATTTTTGTGTATGGTGTAAGAAAGTGGTCCAGGTTCATTCTTCTGCACGTCGCTGTCCAGTTTTCCCAGTACCACTTGCTGAAGAGAATGTTATTCCATTGGATATTCCTTCCTGCTTTGTCAAAGATTAGTTGGCCATATGTTTGTGAGTCCATTTCTGGGTTCTCTATTCTGTTCCATTGGTCTGAGTGTCTGTTCTTGTGCCAGTGCCATATTGTCTTTATGATTACAGCTTTGTACTATAGCTTGAAGTCGGGGTATAGCTTGAAGTGATGCCTCCTGCTTTGGTTTTCCTTTTCAAGATTGCTTTGTGTATTCGGGGTCTTTTCTGGTTCCATAAAAATTTTGGGATTGTTTCTTCTAGCTCTGCGAAGAATGATGGTGTCATTTTGACAGGGGTTGCATTGAATATGTAGATTGCTTTGGGTAGTATCGACATTGTAACAATATTTGTTCTTCCTATCCAGGAGCATAGAATCTTTTTCCATTTTTTTGTGTCTTCTTCAATTTCTTTCATAAGCTTTCTATAGTTTTCAGTGTATAGATTTTTCACCTCTTTTTAGATTTAGTGCTAGGTAATTTATGGTTTTTTGTGCAGCTGTAAATGGGATCGATTCCTTGATTTCTCTTTCTGTTGCTTCATTGTTGGTTTATAGGAATGCAACCGATTTCTGTGCATTGATTTTGAATCCTGCAACTTTGCTGAATTCATGTCATCTGCGAAGAATGAAAGTTTGACCTCCTCCTGGCCAATTTGGATGCCTTTTATTTCTTTGTGTTGTCTGATTGCAGAGGCTAAACCTTCCAATACTGTGTTGAATAACAGTGGCGAGAGTGGACATCCCTTCTTGTTCCTGACTTTAGGGGGAAAGCTCTCAGTTTTTCCCCATTGAGGATGATATTAGTGTTGGGTCATTCATATATGACTTTTATGATCTCAAGGTATGCTCCTTCTATCCCTACTTTCTTGAGTGTTTTTATCAAGAAAGGATGCTGTATTTTGTCAAATGCTTTCTCTAAATCTATTGAGAGGATCCTATGGTTTTTGTCCTTTCTTATATTGATGTGATGAATCTCGTTAATTGTTTTGTGGATATTGAACCAGCCCTGCATCCTAGGTATAAATCCTGCTTGGTCGTGGTGAATAATTTTGTAATGTATTGTTGGATCTGGTTGGCTAATATCTTGTTGAGGATTTTTGCATCCATGTTCATCAGGGAAATTGGTCTATAGTTCTCCTATTTTAGTGTTGTCTCTGTCTGGTTTTGGAATCAAGGTAATGCTGTCTTCATAGAAAGAGTTTGGAAGTTTTCCTTCCATTTCTATTTTTTGGAACAGTTTCAAGAGAATAGGTGTTAACTCTTCCTTAAATATTTGGTAGAATTCCCCTGGAAAGCCATATGGCCCTGTATTCTTGCTTTTTGGAAGATTATTGATTACTAGTTTGATTTCCTTACTTGTTATGGGTCTGTTCAAATTTTCTATTTCTTCCTGTTTCAGTTTTGGTAGTGTATATGTTTCTAGGAATTTGTCCATTTCTTCCAGATTACCCATTTTATTGGCATGTAATTGCTCGTAATATTCTCTTATTGTTTTTATTTCTGTTGTGTTGGTTGTGATCTCTCCTCTTTCATTCTCGATTTTATTTATTTGGGTCCTTTCCTTTTTCTTTTTGATCAAACTGCCTAGTGGTTTATCAATTTTGTTAATTCTTCCAAAGAACCAGCTTCTGGTTTCTTTGATCTGTTCTACTCGTTTTGTTTTGTTTTGTTTTGTTTTGTTTTGTTTTGTTTTTTGGCTTTGATAGCATTAATTTTTGTTCTAATCTTTATTATTTCCTGTCTTCTTCTGGTTTGGGGTTTTATTTGCTGTATTTTTTCCAGCTCCTTAAGGCGTAAGGTTAGGTTGTGTATCTGAGATCTTTCTTCTTTCTTTAGGAAGCCCTGGATTGCTATATTCTTTCCTCTTATGACCGCCTTTGCTGTGTCCCAGAGGTTTGGGGTTGTGGTGTTATCATTTTCACTGACTTCCATATACTTTTTAATTTCCTCTTTAACTGCTTGGTTAGCCCCTTCATTCTTTAGTCGGATGTTCTTTAGTCTCCAAGTATTTGTTACATTTCCAATTTTTTTCTTGTGGTTGATTTTGAGTTTCGTAGCGTTGTGGTCTGAAAATATGCACGGTATGATCTCAATCTTTTTGTACTTACTTAGGGGTGATTTGTGTCCCACTATATGGTCTATTCTGAAGAATGTTCCATGTGCACTGGAGAAGAATGTATATTCTGCTGCTTTAGGAAGAAATGTTCTGAATATATCTATTAAGTCCATCTGGTCCAGTTGTCATTCAAAGCCATTGTTTCCTTGTTGAGTTTCTGATTAGATGATCTGTCCATTGCTAGAAGTGGGGTGTTGAAGTCCCCTACTATTATGGTATTATTATCAATGAGTTTCTTTATGTTTGTGATTAACTGATTTATATATTTGGGTGCTTTCACATTTGGAGCATAAATTTTTGCAATTGTTAGGTCTTCTTGGTGGATAGACCCCTTAATTATGATATAATGCCCTTCATCTCTTGTTACAGTCTTTATTTTAAAGTCTAGATGGTCTGATATAAATATGGCTACTCCAGCTTTCTTTTGTTGGCCATTAGCATGAGCATAGCATCCCCTCACTTTTAATCTGAAGGTGTCTTTACTTCTACAGTGGGTCTCTTGTAAATGTCATATAGATGGATTTTGTTTTCTTATCCATTCTGTTACCTTATGTCTTTTGATTGGAGCATTTAGTCCATTGACATTTAGAGTGAGTACTGAAAGATATGAATTTTTTGCCATTATCTTACTTGTAGAGTTGGAGTTTCTGGCAGTGTTCTCTGGTCCTTACTAGTCTTTATTGCTTTTGGTATTTATTTATTTATTTATGTAGAAAGTCCCCCTTAAAATTACTTGCAGGGATGATTTAGTAGTTATGAACTCCTTCAATTTTTGTTTGTCTGTGAAACTTTTAATCTGTCCTACTGTTTTGAATAGCAGACATGCTGGATAAAAAATTCTTGGCTGCATATTTTTCTGATTCAGCACATTGAACATATCCTGCCACTCCTTTCTGGCCTGCAAAGTTTCTGTGGATAAGTCTGGTGCAAACCTGATCTGCCTTCCCTTATAGGTTAAGGACTTTTTTCCCCATGGCTGCATTAATGATTCTTTCCTTGCCTGAGTATTTTGTGATTTTGACTATCATATGCCTTGTTTATGGTCAGTTTTTGTTGAGTCTAATAGGAGTCCTCTGTGCTCCCTGGATTCTGATGTCTGCGTGTTTCCCCAGTTTGGGAAACTTTTCTGCTATGATTTGCTCACATAACACTTCTATCCCTTTTTCTCTCTCTTCATATTCTGGGACCTCTACGATTCTGATGTTGTTCCTTTTTAAAGAATCACAGATTTCTCTAATTCTTAAATCATGCTCTTCTGCCTTAGTCTCCCTTTCTTTTTCTGCTTCATTATTCTGCATGTTTTTCCTCTATATCGATGATTCCTCATCCATTCTTGCTGCCATAGCATCCTTTTGAGATTGCAGCTCAGTTGTAGCATTTTTTATTTTTTTTTATCCTGACTAGCTTTTACTTCTTTTTTTTATTTTTTTATTTCATCCTGACTAGCTTTTACTTCTTTTATCTCTGCAGAAAGGGATTCTAATCTATTTTAGACTCCAGCTAGTATTCTTATGATCGTGATTCTAAATTCTGGTTCAGACATCTTGCTTGTATCCTTGTTAGTTAAGTCCCTGGCTGTTGTTTCTTCCTGCTCTTTTCTTTTCTTTTCTTTTTTGAGGCTTCCTTTTTTTTTATTAAATAGAATTTATTGTCAGATTGGTTTTCATAAAACACCCAGTGCTCATTCCAACAGGTGACCTCCTCAATGCCCATCACCCACTTTCCCCTCTCCCCCACCCCCCATCAACCCTCAGTTTGTTCTCAGTATTTAAGAGTCTCTTATGCTTTGCCTCCCTACATCTCTGTAACTTTCTCCCCCCATCCCCTCCCCCCCGGTCTTCTGTTAAGTTTCTCAGGATCCACATATGAGTGAAAACATATGGTATCTGTCTTTCTCTGCCTGACTTATTTCACTTAGTATAATACTCTCCATTTCCATCCTCGTTGCTAAAAATGGCCAGATTTCATTCTTTCTCATTGCCAAATAGTATTCCATTGTATATATAAACCACATCTTATTCATCCATTCGTCAGTTGATGGACATTTAGGCTTTTTCCATAATTTGGCTATTGTTGAAAGTGCTGCTATAAACATTGGGGTACAAGTGCCCTTATGCATCAGCACTCCTGTATCCCTTGGGTAAATTCTTAGCAGTGCTATTGCTGGGTCATAGGGTAGATCTATTTGTAATTTTTTGAGGAACCCCCACACTGTTTTCCAGAGTGGCTGTAACAGTTTGCATTCCCACCAACAGTGCAAGAGGGTTCCCATTTCTCCACCTCCTCTCCAGCATCTACAGTCTCATAATTTGTTCATTTTAGACCCTCTGACCAGCGTGAGGTGGTATGTGAGTGTGGTTTTGATTTGTATTTCCCTGATGAAGAGCGACACTGAGCATCTTTCGTGTGTCTGTTGGCCATCTGGATGTCTTCTTTAGAAAAGTGTCTATTCATGTCTTTTGCCCATTTCTTCACTGGATTATTTGTTTTTTGGGGTGTGGAGTTTGGTGAGTTCTTCATAGATTTTAGATACTAACCCTTTATCCGATATGTCATTTGCAAATATCTTTTCCTATTCCGTTGGTTTCCTTTTAGTTTTGTTGATTGTTTCCTTTGCAATGCAGAAGCTTTTTATCTTCGTGAGATCCCAATAGTTCATTTTTGCTTTTAATTCCCTTGCCTTTGGGGATGTGTTGAGTAAGAAATTGCTGAGGCTGAGGTCAAAGAGGTTTTTTTTCCTGCTTTCTCCTCTAAGGTTTTGATGGTTTCATGTCTCACATTCAGGTCCTTTATCCATTTCGAGTTTATTTTTGTGAATTGTGTAAGAAAGTGATCTACTTTTATTCTTCTGCATGTTGCTGTCCAGTTCTCCCAGCACCATGTGTTAAAGATACTGTTGTTTTTTTCTATTGGAAACTCCTTCCTGCTTTGTCAAAGATCAGTTGGCCATACATTTGTAGGTTCAATTCTGGGAGTCTCTATTTTATTCTATTGGTCTATTGTCTGTTTTTGTGCCAATACCATGCTGTCTTGGTGATTACAGCTTTGTAGTAGAGGCTAAGGTCTGGGATTGTGATGCCTCCCACTTTGGTCTTCTTCTTCAAAATTAATTTGGCTATTTGGGGTCTTTTGTGGTTCCATAAAAGTCTTAGGATTGCTTTTTCTAGCTTTGAGAAGATACTGGTGCAATTTTGATTGGGGTTGCATTGAATGTGTAGATTACTTTTGGGAGTATTGACATTTTAACAATATCTTTCTTCCAATCCATGAGCAGGGAATATTTCTCCATTTCTTTGTATCTTCTTCAATTTCCTTCATAAACTTTCTGTAGTTTTCAGCATACAGATCTTTTACATCTTTGGTTAGGTTTATTCCTAGGTGATTTTATGATTGTTGGTGCAATTGTGAATGGGATCAGATTCTTTATTTCTCTTTCTCTTGCATCATTATTGGTGTATAAAAATGCAACTGATTTCTATACATTGATTTTGTACCCTGCAACTTTGATGAATTCATGTATCAGTTCTAGAAGACACTTGGTGGAATCTGTCAGGTTTTCCATGTAGAGTATCATGTCTTCTGCAAATAGTGAAAGTTTGACTTCATCTTTGCCAATTTTGATGCCTTTGATTTCATTTTGTTGTCTGATTGCTGATGCTAGAACTTCCAACACTATGTGAAACAACAGTGGCGACAGTGGACATCACTGTCGTGTTCCTGATCTCAGGGGGAAAGCTCTCAGTTTTTCCCCATTGAGGATGATATTAGCTGTGGGTTTTTCACAAATGGCTTTTATGATGTTTAAGTATATTCTTTCTATCCCGACTTTCTCTAAGGTTTTTATTACGAAATGATGCTGAATTTTGTCAAATGTTTTTCTGCATCTGTTGACAGGATCATATGGTTCTTTTCTTTTGTTAATGTGATGTATCACATTGATTTATTTGTGAATATTGAACCAGCCCTGCTTCCCAGGAATGAATCCCTCTTGATCATGGTGAATAATTCTTTTTATGTGTTGTTGGATTTGATTTGCTAGTATCTTGTTGAGAAATTTTGCATCCCTGCATTCATCAGGGCTATTGGCCTGTAGTTCTCTTTTTTTGCTGGGTCTCTTGTTTGGGAATCAAAGTAATTCTGGCTTCATAGAATGAGTCTGGAAGTTTTCCTTCCCTTTCTATTTTTTGGAACAGCTTGAGAAGAATAAGTATTACCTCTACTTTAAATGTCTGGTAGAATTCCCCAGGGAAGGCATCTGGTCCAGGACTCTTATATGTTGAGATTTTTGATAACTGATTGAATTTCTTCACTAGTTATGGATCCGTTCAAATTTTCTATTTTTTCCCATTTGGGTTTTGGTAGTGTGTGGGGGTTTAGGAATTTGTCCATTTCTTCTAGGTTGTCCAGTTTGTTGGCATATAATTTTTCATAGTATTGCCTGATAATTCCTTGTATTTCTAAGGGATTGGATGTAATAATTCCATTTTCATTCGTGATTTTATTTATTTGCATCTTCTCTTTTTTATTTTTGAGAAGCCTGGCTAGAGGTTTATCAATTTTTTTTATTGTTTCAAAAAACCAACTCTTGGTTTCATTGACCTGCTCTACTTTTTTTTTGGATTCTATATTGTTTATTTCTGCTCTGATCTTTTTTATTTCTCTTCTTCTGCTGGGCTTGGGGTGTCTTTGCTGCTCTGCTTCCATTTCCTTTAGGTGTGCTGTTAGATTTTGTATTTGGGGTTTTTCTTATTTCTTGAGATAGGCCTGGATTGCAATGTATTGCAACCCCTTCTCAGGACTGCCTTTGCTGCATCCCAAAGCATTTGGATTGTTGTATTTTCAGTTTCATTTTTTTCCATATATTTTTAAATTTCTTCTCTAATTGCCTGGTTGGCCCATTCATTCTTTAGTAGGATGTTCTTAACCTCCATGCTTTCGGAGGTTTTCCAGACTTTTTCCTGTGTGTGACTTCAAGCTACACAGTATTGTGACCTGAAATTGTGCATGGTATGATCTCAAATCTTTTATATTTATTGAGGGCTGTTTTGTGACCCAGTATGTGATATACCTTGTAGAATGTTCTGTGTGAACTTGAGAAGAAAGTATATTCTGTTGCTTTGGGATGCAGAGTTCTAAATATATCTGTCAAGTCCATCTGTTCCAATGTATCAATCAGGGCCCTTGTTTCTTTATTGATCCTGTGTCTAGATGATCTATCCATTGTTTAAGTGGAGTATTAAGGTCCCCTGCAATTACCACATTCTCATCAATAAGGTTGCTTATGTTTGTGATTAATTGTTTTATATATTTGGGGGCTCCCATATTCGGCGCATAGACATTTATAATTGTTAGCTCTTCCTGATGGATAGACCCTGTAATTATTATATAATGCTCTTCTTCATCTCTTGTTACAGCCTTCAATTTAAAGTCTAGTTTGTCTGATATAAGTATGGCTATCCCAGCTTTCTTTTGACTTCCAGTAGTATGATAGATAATTCTCCATCCCCTCACTTTCAATCTGAAGGTGTCCTCAGGTCTAAAATGAGTCTCTTGTAGACAGCAAATAGATGGGTCTTGCTTTTTATCCAACCTGATACCCTATTTCCTTTGATTGGCACATTTCGTCCACTTATATTCTGTGTTGTTACTGAAAGATATGAATTCAGAGTCATTGTGTTATCTGTAGGTTTCATGCTTGTAGTGATGTCTCTGGTACTTTGTGGTCCTTGCAACATTTCACTCACAGAGTCTCCCTTAGGATCTCTTGTAGGGCTGGTTTAGTGGCGATGAATTCCTTCAGTTTTTGTTTGTTTTGGAAAACCTTTATCTCTCCTTCTATTCTGAATGACAGACTTGCTGGATAAAGGATTCTCAGCTGCATATTTTTTTCTGTTCATCACATTGAAGATTTCCTGCCATTTCTTTCTGGCCTGCCAAGTTTCAGTAGATAGGTCTGCCACTACCCTTATGTGTCTACCTTTGTATGTTAAGGCCCGTTTATCCCTAGCTGCTTTCAGAATTCTCTCTTCATCCTTGTATTTTCCCAGTTTCACTATAATATGTGGTGCAGAAGATCAATTCAAGTTACGTCTGAAGGGAGCTCTGTGTGACTTGGATTTCAATGTCTTCTTCCTTCCACAGATCGGGGAAGTTCTCAGCTATGATTTGTTCAAATATACTTTCAGCCCCTTTCTCTCTCTTTTTCTTCTGGAATTCTTATGTATATTGTTCCGTTTGATTGCATCACTTAGTTTTCTAATTCTCCCCTCATACTCCTGGATTTTTTTACCTCTCTTTTTCTCAGCTTCCTCTTTTTCCATCATTTTATCTTCTAATTCACATATTCTCCCCTCTGCCTCTTCAATCCGTGCTATGGCTACCTCCATTTTACTTTGTACCACATTCATAGCATTTTTAAATTCATCATGACTATTTTTTAGTCCCTTGATCTCTGTAGCAATAGATTCTGCTGTCCTCTATGCTTCTTTCAAGCCAGAAATTAATTTTATAACTATTATTCTAAATTCTTGTTCAGTTATAATGCTTAAGTAGGTTTTGATCAGTTTGTTAGCTGTCGCTACTTCCTCAAATTTCTTTTGAGAATTCTTCCGTTTCATCATTTTGTCTAGTGTTCTGTCCCTTATGCATTTTAAAAGTTTGTAGCATTTTCTGCACCTGCGAACACTGCTATATTAAAAGGGGGTCAAAAACTCTCCAGGGCCTGGCCCCTCAGGAGGTGTTTTTTTGGAGATTGTTACTTGCTCTCTGTTGTGACTTTGGTTATTTTATTATCCTACCTGTAGTGATATTTTGGACCCTCCAGCAGGTGTGCTTTGATTGGTTCCTTGGAGTACTCCTATCTTTTCTCCAGTTGACCCATTTTATTCCTGGTAGATTCTGTCTCTTTTCCTCCCAGACTCGGGGGTTCAAAGTCCTTTGGCTTCAGCACTTCTTTGAGAGACGGAAGAGGTATGAATCCCCTACTTCTCCACCATGTTGGCCCCAATTCGACCTGTATTCTGCTCTTTCTTTTGGGGTGAATTACTTCATTTCATCGTTTTGAAAGGAGAAAAAGAATGAGGTTAAATTTTTTAATTAAAATTAAAAAATTAAAATTAAAAATTAAAAACACACACACACAAATCAAATAAGTGATGCTAGATACTAGGTGTGTTTTGGTCTGGATGTTGAGAGGGGCTTGATAGATTAGAGAAAAAAAAGGGGAAAAAAGAAAAGGAAATCATTTGAAAATTTTAAAAAATGAATACACTGAAATAGAATAAAATGAAATGATGGAAGTAAATAGAATTTGAAAACCTTTACAGAAAAGTAAAAAAATATAGTAGAAAAAATTAAAGAATATTTTTAATAAAAATTGAAAATAAAAATAAATTCTTTTTACTGTATTCAAGATAAAGAAAACAAACAAAAAAGGGGGGGGGGAGAAAATTGAATAGATGGACCAGTGACCAGACTGAAATTACTTCTTTTTCCCCTAGGGGTCAAACTATGAAGTGCTTTATAGTCTGTAAACTAAGAAGGCAGGGAGACTTGTGTTCCTGAAGAGCGAAGTTGGTCCAGTTGGGCAGGGCTTAGCGCAGTGGCTCCATTCTCCACTAGATGGTGTCGCTTAGCACTGGGTGGATTGTTGTGGTGCTTGTAGGTGTGTATGTGCATGCATGGTAGCGTGAAATTGGTGAAAATGGTAGTGTGAAATGAGACCCAGCTATGCAGTCTCTAGTATCAGAACTCTGCTCTCCCCGATCAGCAATCACGCACCTGTCCTTTGTCTTCAGCTTCTATCCATTCCCCACTTTACAATGTCCATGACCAAGCCTCAGGCAGCACCTCCATCCTGAGTTTTATCTCAGATGTGGCTGTGTTTCCTGATCCTTTATTTCTGAGGGACTGTGGTTTTGACCCATTCTGTCCCTCTGAGGGAGGGTCTCACCAAGCAATGTCCAGGTGCTGGCTGCACCCAGGAACATTCAGAGGACCATGCTGCTGAAGATGCCCACAGACTGTGGCTGGGTGCCAGCCTGCCCCAGGAAAAGTTCATGTGATCATGTAGCATGTGATCATGCAGCTTTTCAGGGATTATGACAAATCACAACACAAATGGCACCAGGCTTCACCCCCAACTACCTTGTTTCAGCACCAGCGAATGTGGTTGTTCACCCAGATCCACTGGGGCCTTTGCCTTTGAGGGAGCCACACAGCCTCTACCAGATGTCCACCCAGCAGAGGAACCACTTCTCCCCATATGGCCCGAAGACCCATGGACTTCACTCTGCACCTGGGGATTCGCCCTTCTCACTAGAGCACCACCAGGTATCGAGATGCAGAGTTTCAGACTCTGTGCTCCCCCTGTTTATAGAGTCTCAATGGAATATAAGCCCTCTCCTTTCTCCTTTCTCCCTTTTTAAGTTCAGTCCCTGTGGCTATTTCCACTTTTCCATTTCTCTCCAGCTGCTTTTGGAGGTGTGCTTTTCCTGTATTCTTCCCCCATCTCCATCCTCTCTCCACATGCAAAAATAGCTCCCTGCCTTCTGTGGCTTCTGTATTCCCCAGTTCACCTCTCTGTGCCATGCACCTGCTAATTTCTGTGGTTCAGGTTGTGCAGACTGTTGTGTTAATCTCAAATCAGTTTTCTAGGTGTGCAGGATGGTTTGTGTTGGTCTGGCTATATTTAATGAATGCAAAACACAAAAAAAAAAACCATGCTGTTTTGCCATCTTGGCTCCTCCCCTGTAACGTGAAATTGTGATGGATATATTGCCTGTGGTGTATATTTGGCATGGTTGTTGTATATGTAAGATGTGTGGGAGGTATATTTATGGTGTCTGTGTGGCATATGTCTATTTGTGTTGTATGGGTGATGTTTGGTGTGTGTGCAATGCATGTGTAGGATATATATTTGGTATATGTATGATGTGTGTTTGGCATGTGTGTTTTATGTTTGCTATTTGGCTTAGGTGTTTTGTTTCTGTGATGTGTATGTATTATGTGAGTGCTGTTTCTGTAGTTTATGTGAATGTGGGAATGTATCTGTGGTGTGTTTTTGCTTTAGAGTTTGTATGTGTGGTCTTTATGTGGGATGCGTGTGGTTACTATGTGATTTATGTGTCATGTGTGTGGTATATATATGTATAGTATGTGTGTGTAATGTTTCCAGTATGTGAATTGTGGGTAATGTCTGGGTATGTGTGTGTAGTGTATGCATGTTAATGACTGGTGCATGTGTATTTGTGTCTGGTATTGGCAGTGTGTGTCGTGTCTGTAGTGCATGTATTGTGTGTCTGTTCTGTTTATGTCATGTATGTTTGTTTAATATATGCCTTGTTTGTGTGGTGTGGTTTTTCAACTTTATTATTTCCCAAGGCAGAGTATATGCGCTTCCCTTACATTCCCCCTATAGGTTTTCAAACACTTCTTAGTAAAACAAGATGTTAGTTTAAAGATAGTTTTTCATT
Organism: Panthera leo; assembly: GCF_018350215.1. Taxonomy (NCBI): domain Eukaryota; kingdom Metazoa; phylum Chordata; class Mammalia; order Carnivora; family Felidae; genus Panthera; species Panthera leo. The sequence goes on from NC_056692.1 coordinate 24,653,162, forward strand.
ACATTTTTAACACTTCTAACTTAGTGAAACAAGATGTTAGGTGAAAGATTGTTTCTCCATAGTGTTGTTTATATGTTGTTATATGTTTATAGAGTTGAGTTATAATTCTACACCTAGGTTTTCAACCACTTCCAACTTAGAGAAAAAGATGTTTGTTGAAAGATAGTTTCTTCAGTGTTTTACAGAGTGGACCATATGGTACTTTCCTTATAATTCCCTGTAAAAATCTTCAAACACTCCTAACTTGGTGACACAAGATGTTAGTAGAAATTTGCTTTCTCCATAGAGATGTTTCACAGAGTTGAATATATGACACTTTCCTTATAGTTCTCCACATATGTTCTCAAAAGCTTTTCCTTTAGTTGAAAGATTGTTTCTCCACAGTGTTAAGTCACAGAATAGAGTTATGACACTTTAGTTTTACTTCGAGGCCTAAGTTTTCAAACATTTCCAACTTAGTGAAACAAGATGTTAGTTGAAAGATTGTCTCTCCACAGTGTTCCTTCACAGAGTTGAGTATATTGCACTTTAATTATAGTCTAGGCCTAGGTTTTCAAGCACTTCTAATTTTGTGAAAGAATATGTTAGTTTAAAGATGGTTTCTCCACAGTGTTGTTTCACAGAATTGAGTATATGGCACTTTCCTTATAGTTCCTTTCCCGGGATTTCAAACAACTCTTAGTGAAACAAGATGTTAGTTGATAGATTGTTTCTCCACAGTGTAGTTTCACAGAGCTGAATACTTTCCTTAAATTTCCTTCATAGGGTTTTAAACACTTCTAAATTAATAAACAAGATGTTAGTTTAGAGATGGTTTATCCACAATGTCTTTTCATAGAATTGAGTACATGGCAATTTAGTTAAACTTCTAGGCCTAGGATTTCAAACACTTCAAACTTAGTGACAGAAGAGGTTCTTTGAAAAATGGATTCTCCACAGTGTTTACAGAGCTTGAATTATGGTACTTTAATGATAATTTTATGGCTTGGTTTTCAAACACTTATACCTTGGTGAAACAAGATGTTAGTTGAAAGATGGTTTCTTCCCATGTTTTTAAAGAGTTGAACATATAACATATTCTTTCCAGCTCCCCACTGAGGTTTGCAAACACATCTACCTTAGTGAAACAAGAGGTTAGTTGAAAGATCATTCTCCACAGTGTTGTTTCTCTTTCACATAGTTCAATATCTGGCACTTTTATAATACTTCCAGGCCAATATTTTCAAACCCTTCTAACTTTGTAAAACAAGATGTTAGTCAAAAGATGGGTTCCACATAGGGAAGCAGAGTTGACTATATAGTATTTTTGTTTCAGTTCCCCACTTAGATTTTCAAACACTTTTGTCTTCATGAAACATGATGTTAGTTGAAAGATTGTATCTCAACACAGATTGTTTACCAGAATTGAGTATACGGCACTCTCCTTTTAATTCCATGAATAAGTTTGCAAACCCCTCTAACTTAGTGATACAAGATGTTAGTTGAAAGATAGTTTCTCCACAGTGTTGTTTCTCAGAGTTCAGTATATGGCAGTTTTGTGATATCTCCATAGGCCTAGGTTTTCACACTCTTCTAACTTGCTGAAAATGTTATTCAAAAGATAATTCCTCCTCCATGTCTTTTCCCAAAGTGGAGTATACTGAACTTTCTGCGAATTCAATGCAGAGGTTGTCAAACATTTCTCACTTATGTAAGCAAGTTGTTAGTTTAAAGACGTCACCTCCACAGTGTTTTTGCTTAGAGTTGCATATAGAGTACTTTCCTTGTATTTCTACGAGTATGTTTTCAAAAACTGAAATATTAGTTGCAAGATGGTTTCTCAAAGTTGGGAACAAACCTACACAGGCTGAATGTCATGTGATCTTGGTCACCAATTGGTGGGCACCCTGCAAAAGCCAGAACTCAGAAAAGGCCAAGACACATTCCTGGTGGGAAACGAGGCCCAGAGGTCCTTTTCTAAGGATACAGTACTGTGCAGAAAACACCTGCTTTCCTGAAAGCCTGAATTCCACCTGGAAACAGCTCCCTTAACATGGGCAAATATCGTGAGATCTCAGGCCAAATCTCCCAAGACATCAGGAACCATCTGGTTGACACCTTGCAAAACCTGGAACTGCCTAGAGGAGGCTCATTCCAGGAGGCAAAGGAGGCTGTGAATTCCTTTTCCATAGATGCGAGATTGTTGAGAACACCCATGCTCCACTGAAACGCAGACTGGCTCCATTTGGTCACGCTTCACAAGACCCAAGGGCAAATCTCACAAGATCTCAGGAGAAATCTCATGAGATCACTGTCGTCATCTAGCAGGCACCCTGCAAGTGCTGGAATTCCCTGGCGAGCCTCATTCCTGAGGTGAAAAAGCCCTGAAATTGCTTTTCCGAGGATTTGAGAATGTTGGGAGCACCCCTTATCCCCTGAAGGACAGCCTGGCTTCCGTTTTGACACACATCTCAATTTCCAGGGGCAAATCTCATGAGATAAAGGGCAATTCTCCAAAGACCTTGGGCGCCTTCTGGCAGTAACCCTGCAAGAGCCAAAACTAGCAAAGCCTCTTTTTCTGGAGGGAAAAATGCCTGGAAGAGCTTTTTGCAGATTCTAGATGGTTGGGATCACCCTGCTCCCTTGAAATGTAACCTGGCTTCCATTTTCACAAAACTAAGGTGACCCTGTGGTAAATCTCATGGGATCTCAGGACAAATCTCATAGATCTTGAGCACCACTAGGCAGACACCAGGCAAAAACTGGAATTCCCTAGCCAAACCTCATTCTGAGTCATGGAAAAAGTCCAGATTTCCATTTCTGCTAATTCAGGAATATTGGGAACACCACTGCTTTCTTGAAAGTCAGACTAGGGGGGAGGGAAGATGGTGGCGTAGGAGGACGCTGGGCTCACTGCGCGTCCTGCTGATCACTTAGATTCCACCTACACCAGCCTAAATAACCCAGAAAACCGCCAGAGGATTAGCAGAACGGAGTCTTTGGAGCCAAGCGCAGATGAGAGGCCCACGGAAGAGGGTAGGAAGGGCGGCGAGGCGGTGCGCACTCCATGGACTGGCGGGAGGGAGACAGGGCGGAGGGGCGGCTCGCCGGCCAAGCAGATCCCCCGAGTCTGGCTGGCAAAAGCGGAGGGGCCTGATGGACTGTGTTCCGACAGCAAACGCGACTTAGCGTCTGGGAGGTCATAAGTTAACAGCTCTGCTCAGAAAGCGGGAAGGCTGGAGGACAAAGGGAGGGAGAGCTGCTGAGCCCCCGGATGACAGAGCTCAGCTTGGCGGGGAACAAAGGCGCTCGCCAGCGCCATCTCCCCCGCCCATCCCCCAGCCAAAATCCCAAAGAGAACCAGTTCCTGCCAGGGAACTTGCTCCTCTGCGCAAACACCCAACTCTGTGCTTCTGCGGAGCCAAACCTCCGGCAGCAGATCTGACTCCCTCCCGCTGCCACAGGGCCCCTCCTGAAGTGGATCACCTAAGGAGAAGCGAGCTAACCCTGCCCCTCCTGCCCCCATGCACCTTGCCTACCCACCCCAGCTAATACGCCAGATCTCCAGCACCACAAGCCTGGCAGTGTGCAAGTAGCCCAGACGGGCCACGCCACCCCACAGTGAATCCCGCCCCTAGGAGAGGGGAAGAGAAGGCACACACCAGTCTGACTGTGGCCCCAGCGGTGGGCTGGGGGCAGACATCAGGTCGGACTGCGGCCCCGCCCACCAACTCCAGTTATACACCACAGCACAGGGGAAGTGCCCTGCAGGTCCTCACCACTCCAGGGACTATCCAAAATGACCAAACGGAAGAATTCCCCTCAGAAGAATCTCCAGGAAATAACAGCTAATGAACTGATCAAAAAGGATTTAAATAATATAACAGAAAGTGAATTTAGAATAATAGTCATAAAATTAATCACTGGGCTTGAAAACAGTATAGAGGACAGCAATCTCTTGCCACAGAGATCAAGGGACTAAGGAGCAGTCACGAGGAGCTGAAAAGCGCTTTAAACGAAATGCAAAACAAAATGGAAACGACGACAGCTCGGATTGAAGAGGCAGAGGAGAGAATAGGTGAACTAGAAGATAAAGTTATGGAAAAAGAGGAAGCTGAGAGAGAGAGATAAAAAAATCCAGGAGTATGAGGGGAAAATTAGAGAACTAAGTGATACACTAAAAAGAAATAATATACGCATAATTGGTATCCCAGAGGAGGAAGAGAGAGGGAAAGGTGCTGAAGGGGTACTTGAAGAAATTATAGCTGAGAACTTCCCTGAACTGGGGAAGGAAAAAGGCATTGAAATCCAAGAGGCACAGAGAACTCCCTTCAGACGTAACTTGAATCGATCTTCTGCATGACATATCATAGTGAAACTGGCAAAATACAAGGATAAAGAGAAAATTCTGAAAGCAGCAAAGGATAAACGTGCCCTCACATATAAAGGGAGACCTATAAGACTTGTGACTGATCTCTCTTTTGAAACTTGGCAGGCCAGAAAGGATTGGCACGATATCTTCAGTGTGCTAAACAGAAAAAATATGCAGCCGAGAATCCTTTATCCAGCAAGTCTGTCATTTAGAATAGAAGGAGAGATAAAGGTCTTCCCAAACAAACAAAAACTGAAGGAATTTGTCACCACTAAACCAGCCCTACAAGAGATCCTAAGGGGGATCCTGTGAGACAAAGTACCAGAAACATCACTACAAGCATAAAACATACAGACATCACAATGACTCTAAACCCGTATCTTTCTATAATAACACTGAATGTAAATGGATTAAATGCGCCAACCAAAAGACATAGGGTATCAGAATGGATAAAAATACAAGACCCATCTATTTGCTGTCTACAAGAGACTCATTTTAGATCTGAGGACACCTTTAGATTGAGAGTGAGGGGATGGAGAACTATTTATCATGCTACTGGAAGCCAAAAGAAAGCTGGAGTAGCCATACTTATATCAGACAAACTAGACTTTAAATTAAAGGCTGTAACAAGAGATGAAGAAGGGCATTATATATTAATTACAGGGTCTATCCATCAGGAAGAGCTAACAATTATAAATGTCTATGCACCGAATACCAGAACCCCCAAATATATAAAACAATTACTCATAAACATAAGCAACCTTATTGATAAGAATGTGGTCATTGCAGGGGACTTTAACACCCCACTTACAGAAATGGATAGATCATCTAGACACATGGTCAATAAAGAAACAAGGGCCCTGAATGATACATTGGATCAGATGGACTTGACAGATATATTTAGAACTCTGCATCCCAAAGCAACAGAATATACTTTCTTCTCGAGTGCACATGGAATATTCTCCAAAATAGATCATATACTGGGTCACAAAACAGCCCTTCATAAGTTTACAAGAATTGAAATTATACCATGCATACTTTCAGACCACAATGCTATGAAGCTTGAAATCAACCACAGGAAAAAGTCTGGAAAACCTCCAAAAGCATGGAGGTTAAAGAACACCCTACTAACGAATGAGTGGGTCAACCAGGCAATTAGAGAAGAAATTAAAAAATATATGGAAACAAACGAAAATGAAAATACAACAATCCAAACGCTTTGGGACGCAGCGAAGGCAGTCCTGAGAGGAAAATACATTGCAATGCAGGCCTATCTCAAGAAACAAGAAAAATCCCAAATACAAAATCTAACAGCACACCTAAAGGAAATAGAAGCAGAACAGCAAAGGCAGCCTAAACCCAGCAGAAGAAGAGAAATAATAAAGATCAGAGCAGAAATAAACAATATAGAATCTAAAAAAAACTGTAGAGCAGATCAACGAAACCAAGAGTTGGTTTTTTGAAAAAATAAACAAAATTGACAAACCTCTAGCCAGGCTTCTCAAAAAGAAAAGGGAGATGACCCAAATAGATAAAATCATGAATGAAAATGGAATTATTACAACCAATCCCTCAGAGATACAAACAATTATCAGGGAATACTATGAAAAATTATATGCCAACAAATTGGACAACCTGGAAGAAATGGACAAATTCCTAAACACCCACACTCTTCCAAATTTCAATCAGAGGAAATAGAAAGCTTGAACAGACCCATAACTAGCGAAGAAATTGAATCGGTTATCAAAAATCTCCCAACAAATAAGAGTCCAGGACCAGATGGCTTCCCAGGGGAGTTCTACCAGACGTTTAAAGCAGAGATAATAACTATCCTTCTCAAGCTATTCCAAGAAATAGAAAGGGAAGGAAAACTTCCAGACTCATTCTATGAAGCCAGTATTACTTTGATTCCTAAACCAGACAGAGACCCAGTAAAAAAAAGAGAACCACAGGCCAATATCCCTGATGAATATGGTGCAAAAATTCTCAATAAGATACTAGCAAATCAAATTCAACAGCATATAAAAAGAATTATTCACCATGATCAAGTGGGATTCATTCCTGGGATGCAGGGCTGGTTCAACATTCGCAAATCAATCAACGTGATACATCACATCAACAAAAAAAAAGATAAGAACCATATGATCCTGTCAATTGATGCAGAAAAGGCCTTTGACAAAATCCAACACCCTTTCTTAATAAAAACCCTTGAGAAAGTCGGGATAGAAGGAACATACTTAAAGATCATAAAAGCCATTTATGAAAAGCCCACAGCTAACATCATCCTCAACGGGAAAAAACTGAGAGCTTTTTCCCTGAGATCAGGAACACGACAGGGTTGCCCACTCTCACCGCTGTTGTTTAACATAGTGCTGGAAGTGCTAGCATCAGCAATCAGACAACAAAAGGAAATCAAAGGCATCCAAATTGGCAAAGATGAAGTCAAGCTTTCGCTTTTTGCAGATGACATATTATACATGGAAAATCCGATAGACTCCACCAAAAGTCTGCTAGAACTGATACATGAATTCAGCAAAGTTGCAGGATACAAAATCAATGTACAGAAATCAGCTGCATTCTTATACACTAACAATGAAGCAACAGTAAGACAAATAAAGAAACTGATCCCATTCACAATTGCACCAAGAAGCATAAAATACCTAGAAATAAATCTAACCAAAGATGTAAAAGATCTGTATGCTGAAAACTATAGAAAGCTTATGAAGGTAATTGAAGAAGATAAAAAGAAATGGAAAGACATTCCCTGCTCATGGATTGGAAGGATAAATATTGTCAAAATGTCAATACTACCCAAAGCTATCTACACATTCAATGCGATCCCAATCAAAATTGCACCAGCATTCTTCTCGAAACTAGAACAAGCAATCCTAAAATTCATATGGAACCACAAAAGGCCCCAAATAGCCAAAGTAATTTTGAAGAAGAAGACCAAAGCAGGAGGCATCACAATCCCAGACTTTAGCCTCTACTACAAAGCTGTCATCATCAAGACAGCATGGTATTGGCATAAAAACAGACACATAGACCAATGGAATAGAATAGAAACCCCAGAACTAGACCCACAAACATATGGCCAACTCATCTTTGACAAAGCAGGAAAGAACATCCAATGGAAAAAAGACAGTCTCTTTAACAAATGGTGTTGGGAGAACTGGACAGCAACATGCAGAAGGTTGAAACTAGACCACTTTCTGACACCATTCACAAAAATAAACTCAAAATGGATAAAGGACCTGAATGTGAGACAGGAAACCATCAAAACCTTAGAGGAGAAAGCAGGAAAAGACCTCTCTGACCTCAGCCGTAGCAATCTCTTACTCGACACATCCCCAAAGGCAAGGGAATTAAAAGCAATAGTGAATTACTGGGACCTTATGAAGATAAACAGCTTCTGCACAGCAAAGGAAACAACCAACAAAACTAAAAGGCAACCAACGGAATGGGAAAAGATATTTGCAAATAACATATTGGACAAAGGGCTAGTATCCAAAATCTACAAAGAGCTCACCAAACTCCACACCCGAAAAACAAATAACCCAGTGAAGAAATGGGCAGAAAACATGAATAGACACTTCTCTAAAGAAGACATCCAGATGGCCAACAGGCACATGAAAAGATGTTCAACATCGCTCCTCATCAGGGAAATACAAATCAAAACCACACTCAGATATCACCTCACGCCAGTGAGAATGGCCAAAATGAACAAATCAGGAGACTATAGATGCTGGAGAGGATGTGGAGAAACGGGAACCCTCTTGCACTGTTGGTGGGAATGCAAATTGGTGCAGCCGCTCTGGAAAGCAGTGTGGAGGTTCCTCATAAAATTAAAAATAGACCTACCCTATGACCCAGCAATAGCACTGCTAGGAATTTACCCAAGGGATACAGGAGTACTGATGCATAGGGGCACTTGTACCCCAATGTTTATAGCAGCACTCTCAACAATAGCCAAATTATGGAAAGAGCCTAAATGTCCATCAACTGATGAATGGATAAAGAAATTGTGGTTTATAGACACAATGGAATACTATGTGGCAATGAGAAAAAATGAAATATGGCCTTTTGTAACAACGTGGATGGAACTGGAGAGTGTGATGCTAAGTGAAATAAGCCATACAGAGAAAGACAGATACCATATGGTTTCACTCTTATGTGGATCCTGAGAAACGTAACAGAAACCCATGGGGGAGGGGAAGGGAAAAAAAAAAGAGGTTAGAGTGGGAGAGAGCCAAAGCATAAGAGACTGTTAAAAACTGAGAACAAACTGAGGGTTGATGGGGGGTGGGAGGGAGGGTAGGGTGGGTGATGGGTATTGAGGAGGGCACCTTTTGGGATGAGCACTGAGTGTTGTATGGAAACCAATTTGACAGTAAATTTCATCTATTAAAAAATAAATAAATAAATAAAATAAACATCATAAAAAAAAAAAAGAAAGTCAGACTAGCTTCCATTTTAACACACTTGGCATGCCCCAGGGTCAAATCTCATCACATCACAGGCCAAATCTTGTGAGACCTCAATCCTCACTGGCAGACACTCAGAAAGTGCCAGAACTGCATGGCCAAGCTTTGTTCCTGGAGGAGAAAAAGTCAAGTAATTGCTTTTCTGTGGATTTGGGATTGTTGGGAGCACCCATGATCCCCTGAACCACAGCTTGGCTTCCACTTAGTCACATTTCACATGACCCAGGGGCAAATTGTTGCAAGATGTCAGGACAAATCTCGTGTAATCGCTGTGGCCATTTGGCAGGCACCAGGCAAGTGACAGAATTCCATGGTGAGCCATATTTCTAGAGGTGAAATAGCCCTGCAATTGCTGTTCTGCAGAATCAGGACCATGGGGAACACCCCTGCGCTCCTGAAACACAGCCTGGCTTCCGTTTGGACACAACTCATGTGACCCGGGGGCAAATCTCAAGAGATCTAGGGCACCATCAGGCAGCAGACAGCAAGGCCAGAACTCCACAGCTGAACCGGGTTCCTAGAGGCAACAAATAACCTCAAGAACATTTTCTCAGAATTGGGACCATTGGGAATTCACCTACTCCCTTGAAACGCAGCCAGGCTTCCATTTGAACACACCTAGAGTGATCCAGGATCAAATTGCACAAGATATCAGGGGCCCTCTGGCAGGTACCTGGAACGCAGTAATTCCCTAGCCAAGCCTTGTTCCTCGAAGTAAAAATGTCCTGCAAGGAATTTTTGGCAGATCCAGGATCATGGGGAACACCCGTAATCCCCTGAAAGTCAGTCTGGATTCCACTTGGAAGCAGTTTGCTTTAGCCAGGAGAAAATCTCATGATATCTCAGGGCAAATCTCCTGAGATCTCAAGAGACACCTGGCAAGATATGGAACCAACTTAGCCGAGGCTCATTCATGGAGACAAAAGGAGGCCCTGACTTGGGAATTGTTGGGAACACTCCTGATCCCCTGAAACACAGCCTGTTTTCCATTTGGACACAGGTCGCCTGACCCAGGGATAAATCTCACGAGATCCAGGACAAAACTCGCCAAACCTGGGGCACCTCCTGGTGGTCACACTGCAAGAGCTGGGATAGCCATGCCAACTATGGTTTTTGGAGAGAAAGAAGGCAAAAAAGGCCTATTCAGCACTTACAACACAATTGAGTACAACCAACTCCTGCTCCCAAGAAAGGCAGACTGGCTTCCATTTTGAAAAACGTTGGGTGACCCAGGGCTAAATCCTGTGAGTTCTCAGGCCAAATATTAGAAGATCTCAGTGCCAAATTCGTGGGCACCAGAGAATAAGAATTTGCCAGCCAAGCCTATTTCCTGGAAGTGACAAAGGTCCAGAATTCCTTTTCCACACAGTTGGGACCATTGGGAACACAGTTGCTGTCCTGGAAGGCAGCCTCTCTTCCAGTTTGACACATGTCATGTACTCTAGGGGGAAATCACATGAGACCTCCAGCCAGACCTCGGGGAAACATGGCCACCATCTGGTGTGAAACCTGCAAGAGCCAGAACTCCCTAACAGAACCTCCTTCCTGCAGGGAAAAATGCCCACAAGGCCTTTTCAGAATTTTGACAAGGTTGCAATCTCCCTGCTCTCCTGGAAGGCAGACAGGCTTCAGTTTGGAAGTGACTTGCAAGACCGAGGGAAAACCTCATGGGACCTCAGGCCAAATATCATGAGATCTAGGGCACAAATAGGTAGAAACAAGAGAAACGCTGGAAATCCCAAACCAAGCCTCATTCCTGGGTGTGGAAAAGGCCCAGAATTCATTTTCTTCTCTTTCAGGAACCTTGAGACCACAGCTTTCCTGAAAGTCAGCCTGGCTTCCATGTTAACATACATAGTGTGCCCCTGGGGCAAACCTCATGACATCACAGGCTAAATATCCCGATACTCAGTGGCCAATGGCAGGCCCCCAGTAAGTGCTAGAAGTCCATAGCCTAGCCTCTTTCCTGGAGGTGAAAAAGTCCTGCAATTGCTTTTCTGTTGATTTGGGACCATTGGGAGCACCTCTGATCCCTTGAAATGCAGCCTCAATTCCCTTTTGACACACCTTGCATGACCCATGGGCAAATCTCCCAAGATCTCAGGTGCACTCTGGCACTTAACCATTAAGCACTGGGACACAGAGCCTGGCTTCTGGAGGGAAAGAAGGCCCAGAAGTCCTGTTCAGAAGATTCCACACAGTTGGGAACACTCGAATCCTGTTCCCCCAAAATGCTCCCTGGCCAGCTTCCATTTTGACAAACCTTACCTGACCCAGGCCTAAATATTACAAGATCTCAGGCCAAATATCATGAGAACTCAGGTGCCATTGGGCAGTCACCCGACAAAAACCTGAATTTCCTAGCCAAGCCTTTTTCCAAGAGGAGAAAAGGGTCCAGAATTACTTTTCCGTAGGGTCTGGACCATTGGGAACATGGTTGCTTTCCTAAAACGCTGTCTGGATCACAGTTTGACACACATCACCTGCCCCAGGGACAAATCTCGTGAGACCTCAGCTCACATCTCCCCATACCTTGGCCGCCAACTGGTGTGCACCCTGCATGAGCTGGAACACCCTAGCAGAGCCTCCTTCATGGGGGAAAATGCCCACCCGGGCTTTTGGGCAGATTAGACAGGATTCCAAACCCCCTGATCACCTGACAAGATACCAAGCTTCCATTTGGACATGCCTGGCATGAGCAGAGAGTTAATCTCGTGGATCTCACATCAAATCTCGTGACCTAGGGAGCCAATGGGTGGATGCCAGGGTAACTCCAGAATTCCTTAGCCAAGCCTTTTTCCTGGTTGTCAAAGAGGTCCTAAATTACTTTCCTGCTCTTTCAGAAACTTTGGGAGCACTGACTTCCTGAAATGCAGCCTGGTTTCCTTCGTGACACACTTGGCATGCACCAGGGGCAGTCCTCATGACATCACAGGCCAAATCATGTGAGACCCCAGTGGCCAACTGGTGGGTCCCCAGCAAGTGTAGGAACTCCAGAGCCAAGCCTCGTTGCTGGAGGGAAAAAGTCCTGCAATCTCTTTTCTGCTGATTTGGGACCATTAAGGGCACCTCTGATCCCGGAAATGCAGCCTGGCTTCCCTTTTGACACACCTTGCATGACCCTTGGGCAAATCTCATGAGATCTTGGGCACCCTCTGGCACTTACCCCTCAAGTGTGGGGACATGCTAGCCAAGCCTGGCTCCTGGAGGGAAAGAAGGCCCAGAAGACCTATTCAGCAGGTCCCACACAGTTGGTAATACCCAACTCCTGCTCACTTTAAATGTCACCTGGATTCCATTTTGACAACAATTGCATGACCCAGAGCGAAATCTGGGGAGATCACAGGCCAAGATCATGAGATCTCTGGCACCCATCAGGCGGGCATGCAACAGAACCGGAATTCCCTAGCTGATATTCTTTCCAGGAGTAGAAAAGCCCCAGAATTCCCTTTCTGCAGGGCCGAGACCATTGGGAACATGGCTGATTTCCTGAAATGCAGCCTGGCTTCCAGGTTGACACACCTTGCGTGCCCCAAGGGCAAATTGCATGAGACCTCAGGCCACATCTGATGATACCTTGACCACCATCTGGTTTGCATCCTGCATGAGCTGGAACTCCCTAGCAGAGCCTCCTTCCTGAATGTAAAAATGCCAACAAGCCCTTTTCAGCAGATTGGACATGGTTGCAATTCCCCTGCTCTCATGAAGTGCAGCCTGGCCTCCAATTTTTCAAACACTGAGTGACCTTGTTGTAAAATCATGGGATCTCAGACCAAAAATCATGAAATCCAGGGCACTGATGGGAGGGCCCCAGGTAAAACCCAGAATTCCTAGAGCAGAGCCTCGTTCCTAGATGCCATAAAGGTCCTTTTTCTCTCTGTCAAGAACATTGGGACAACTACTTTCCTAAAATGTAGCCTGGCTTACGTTAGTTGAAAGATGTTTTCTTTACAGTGTTCTTTTACAACCTTGAGTCCATGGAACTTTTGTTATACTTCCAGCCAAAGATTTTCGAAATCATCTATCTTAGTAAAGCAAGATATTAGTGAAAAGATATTGTACTGTCTTGTTTCAAAAAGTTCTGTATATGGCACTTTACCAAAGGCCATAGGTGCTTCTATTTCTTGAGAGAGTCAACTTGCTAAAAGTTTGTACTAGTCGCTTCATTAACAACAGTCTCCATTCTAGTCTCTAATGAAGAGCTCTAGCTGCTGGCAATAATTTTGAACCCCTTTACTCTATTTTCAAAGTAGCATCTCCCTGGAGTTCCTTCCTAGTGAGTTTCTCAGAATAATATCCTCTGCTTCTCAAGTGGTGAAGTCCTTGTGACCGTGGAATAGGTATTGTAACAGGACAGCCCCTTAATTTGGTTTCAGAAGTATACGGACATCCAGAGGCCTGAGTCATTGGAAGATGCCCAGTAGAGAATGTTTCTATGTATGCTGGACCAGAGGTTTCTGGGGAGAACTGGCCTCCTTTATGGACTGAGAGGAAATGAAGTGAGTCATCTCCTTTCCAGACTGATCCTATTCCAACTTGAAGTGTCGAGCTTTAGTCCTCCTCCTAGCCATTTCCTTACCATGGCTGTGTGTCTAAAAAAATTTTGTTCACACATAGAAGCCATAGAACTGTCACTCACTAAGCTGGCACCCTGGGGTAGGCCACGAGCTCCCACTTTGATCTTGTGCCCAGTGAGAGCCATCAGTGTCTGCTCAACAAAAGGAATGATGGCCTTTAGCCCCTGAGTGCATGGCGCTTGGCCTGCTCTGGTATAGAAGGTGAAGGGGAGCCAGCTTTATTCACTCACCTGGTTGACTGAGTTGCTTTCATCCTGAGAAGCAGACTGTTTGTACATGGGCTGTATGAACCAGGAGAGGATCGGCACAGGAAAGGCCCATTTCAGGAACAGGGAATGAAGTCCTTGTTCCAGCAAGAGCCAGGAAAACCCGATAACTACAGCTCAAGCACTGCTGCCTCTGAAAATTGAAGGAAATAGTGGGAAGGACAGACAAAATTAGAAAATTGTGGCTCCTGAAGAAAGAATAGTGGTTTCTTGCTGACAATGCTCCCTGGTGTAGCTCTGTAGAGGGATCCTTTGCCTAAGTCCAGGCATTTCTTTTTTTTTTAATTTTTTTTCAACGTTTTTTATTTATTTTTGGGACAGAGAGAGACAGACAGAGCATGAACGGGGGAGGGGAAGAGAGAGGGAGACACAGAATCGGAAACAGGCTCCAGGCTCTGGGCCATCAGCCCAGAGCCCGACGCGGGGCTCAAACTCACGGACCGCGAGATCATGACCTGGCTGAAGTCGGACGCTTAACCGACTGCGCCACCCAGGCGCCCCAGCCCAGGCATTTCTTACTCCTGATACAACCAGGTTGGTAGGGCATTGTGCTGGGTACTTCAATCTCAACATTCCCCATATGTCAACTCTAAAGAAGAACACTATCACTCTGGGTCTCCATTTACACAAATTTGCTCTTTTTTTTTTTTTTTTTTTTTGAGAAAAGGCTCTGCCTGGAATCTGTTCAGATCCAGTGTTTGAGAGTAATATCACCTTTTTTCAATTTGGGAGTCTGGTGATGTCCACGTGATGGTGATATAGGTTTTGCATTGGGCCCTTCTCAACTTGGTTCTAGAGGCATGTGGCCATCCAAACACCTAGGGTATATGAAGGTCCCAGGGAGAATGTGTGTGGGCAGCCTAAGCCAGAGGTTAGAGGAGGATCCCGCCTCCCTTGTGGGACAAGAGAAAGGGACTATAGCTATCTCCTTCCTAGATTTACCCATGCCAGTTTGAAATGCAGAACTATGACTCACCTCATAGTCATTCCTATCCCATTTCTGCTATTCTAACTTGGTGTCAGTTCACACTCCAAGACCATGGAGGCTGTCACATACACATCCAGGGTCCAAGTATTGGTGGCGACATTTCAGTCAGTTCCTGAGCTAGAGGGCTCTTGGAGTCTAATATCCCAGAGGACAGTTGACCCTCCCAGCCCTGACCTCTCAGTGCTTAGCAGGCTACAGTCATCATGGGAATGGTTAGTCACATTAACTCCTGCCCATAACTGATGGAGATACCCTCATTCAGAAGAACAGACACTCTGTGCATATGCAGTATTCTCCAGGACCTGATCAGCACACAAATTGCCTTTTGAAGAAATAGTGCACCAAGGCCTCATCCCCACCACTTGGTCATCAGATGGAAGCACATACTTAATATCCCATAATCACTGCTGATCTGATGAACAGAAGCATGCCAAAACCCAAAGGTTTCCCTTTCTTTCTTAAGGTAGAATGTAGGCCTCTTGCTCACAGGGAGCCAAGAGACAGTCCGTAGAAGACTCGTTAGCCAAAGCCCACCAAAGGTTCTTCTGATTCCCGAGCCAGCCACCTTGCTAATACATTCTGCTACACACTTTATTCTCAACATTAGCTAATTCTCACCCATAATGAAGAACTCTGGACCTGCATATATCCATTTTTACCACATTGCTTTATTATCAATCTAGGTTTTCCTTGGGGTGCATAAATTCAGGCTTTTAGAGTAATATCTTCTGCTTGCAAATGTCAATCTTGGCCCAGCCCTTGTGACTGTGAGATAGGTTGAGTTGAAGTGCCCCTGGCATTTTACTTTCATGACTACATGGACATTCAGAGCCCTAGGCATTAGAAGAGATCTAGCTGAGATCTTTTTGTGTGGAGACTGAGCCAAGGGTATTAGGTGGGAGGTGGCCCATTTTCTAGGATGAGGGGGAATGAAGTTAAACATCTCCTTTCCACATTGATCACATTCCCATTGGAAGGAAATGGCAAACAAACTTTTGTCCCCTGTGCAGCCATTCTCTTCCCCTTACTACACTTGTGGCCATATCTTTCTTTGCCCTTTGGAGCCAAGAAGCTGGCACTCAATTACCCAGCACCAAGGGATGGGCGGATTTTTCCCACTCTGTTCTGCACTTGGTGACAGCCATCACTGTCTTAATCCCAAAGGAAAATGACCCTCCTATCCCTGAGCTTGGTGGTAGGCTCTCTCTGGAATGGGGCTGGGGGTAGGGAAGGGGAGCCAGCTTGCCTCATTACTTTGTCTGATTGCAGTGACTTCATCCTGATAGCAGACAGTTCACACAGGAGTTGTAAGCTCAGGACCTGGTCAGCAAAGAAAGAGCTCTTTAGAAGGAGATGGCACCAATGCCCATTCTCACACTTTGGATCAGCAGCTGGACTCAACTCACAGGTGCAGCACAGTCACTGCTCACTCCACTCCCTGATGGGAAAAGCAAGAAAACAGACAAAGCTCCAGTGCTCTCCAGGCCTTTCTGAGTGAAGACAGGTCAGTTGCTGACAGGACACCCACATGGAGACTGTAGAGGACTTTTTCCTCTAAGCCCACTGGTGTTTCTTCTTCGTCTTCACACAGCCAGGTTGTTAGGAGCTTGTGTTGGGCACTGGCTCCACACAACTCCCTTCCAATCTCTGAAGAGCTCTTTCCTTCCATATACACCTTTACATTTCTTTGCAATTTTTAAAGCATAAAGTCCTTCCCTGAATCCATTGAGAGGGAGTGTCTCAGAGTCATATCCTCTGCCTTCAACCTAGGAGTTGGGTCCAGTCCTTGTGACTGTGGGAGAGGTTTTGCCACAGGGCCCACTCTTAATTAATTAATTTGATTTCAAAACTATGTGGATATCCAGATGCTCAAGGCATTTTCAACTTGCCAATCAGAGGAAGTTTGTGTGTAGGCTGCGCCAGAACTTGGGGGAGATAGTTGGCCTCCCCTCCGGGCTGAGGGGAAATGTAGTTAGCTCCTTTCCAAGTTGATCCCAATTTCCATTGGAAATTTCAAGCTTTGGCCTTGTTTTATTTCTTAATATGTTTTTCCTCCCTGAAAAGCCATGGAACTGTCAGTCACTCAGCTGACACCTTGGGGTAGGAGGAGTGCTCTCATTCTGGTCCTGTGATCACTGAGAGCTAGTAGCATCTGCTATACAAAGGAAAGATGGCCTTTAGTCCCCAAGTGATTGCCGCTTGCCATTCTATGGTATGGAAGGTGAAAGGGAGTCAGCTTATTTTACTCACCTGGTTGATGGAGTTGCCTTCATTCTGCAAAGCAGACAGTTTGCCCATAGGCAGTATGGACCAGGAGGGGGTCGGCACATGAAAGAGCCCTTTCCAGGAATAGGGAAGGAAGTTCTTGTATCAGACTTCTAAGAAGCAGAACCCAATAGCTACATCTCAACCACTACTGTTTCCATCAACTGATAGAAAAAGTGGGGCAGAGACAGCCATAATTCCTGGCTTCTAACAGAATGAAGGCTCCTTGCTGATAGGGCTCCCAGGTGTGGCCCTGTAAAGGACTCCCTTTGCTGAAGACTGCATGCATTTCTCATCCCAGATATAACTAAGTTGATAGGAGAATGTCCTGAATACTTCATTCTCCACATTATCCAAATCTCATGTGTGATGAAGAACTCGCACTGTGTGTCTTTGTTTCCACCCCTTATCCCTTTTTTGAAAAATTGTTCTGCATGAAATGTATTCAGAGAGTGTTTTAGAGTACTATAGTCTTCTTTTAACTTGGGAGTCTGGTGGTGTCCTTGTGATGGTGCTATAGGCATTGCATTGGGCCCTTCATAATTTGAATTCAGAATTATATGGCCATTCCCAAACCTAGGGTGTATGAAGGTGCCCAGGTAGAATACTCATGGGTTAGCTAAACCAGAGGTGAGGGGGGGATCCTGCATCCTGGGTGGATTAAGAGGAAAAGAAGATAGATATCTCCTATCTCAATTTGACCTATGCTCATTGGAATGCAGAACTTGACTCACCTTGTAGTTATTCCTATCCAATTGCTGCTTTTCTGACTTGGTGTCACTTCACACTCCAAAACCATGGGGCTATCCCTTACACAACCAAGGTCCACGGATTGGAGTCAAGTTTTCAGGCAGTTCCTGAACCAATGGAGTCATCTCAGAGTCTGATATCCCAGAAGAGCCTTCAGTGCTTAGCAGGCTACAGTACTTGTGGGAATGGATAGCCACATGGATTCCTGACCCTTAATAAATGAAGATACCCTCATTTTGAAGAACAGACCATTTGTGCATGTATAGTATGCTCCATGACCTGATCAGCGCACAAAAATCCCTTTGAATAAATAGTGCACAAAGGCCTCATTCCTGTCTTTTGATCATCACATGGAAGCACACTCTTCATATCTCTATCATTGATGTCACAGTAGATATACTGATACAATGGGCAGAAGCACTGTGAAAGCCAAAGTTTCACTCTATTCCTTAAGGTAGAATGTGGGTCTCTTGCCTACAAGGCTCTAAACAGCATCCTTTGGAGTACTCCTGTAGACAAAGCCCACAAAAAATTCTTTTGCTCCTGAGAAAGCCAGCTTGCTAATATATTGTGGTAGTCAGTTTATTCTAAACATTATCCAATTCTCATCCTTAATGAAGAACTCTGGCCCTCTGCATATCAATTTTCACCAATTTCATTTTCATCTATCAAAAATCCTCTTGGAATACATGCCATTCAGTATTTCAAATAATATCCTCTGCTTGCAAATGTCCAATCTGGACCAGCCCTTGAGACTGTGAGACAGGTTGTGCCAAAGGGGACGTGGCATCTTGGTTTCATGACTACATGAAAAGCTAGAGCCTTAGGGTATTGGAAGCTGTCCAGCTGAGAACTGTTTATGTGGAGGCTGGGCCAGAGGTATTAAGGGAGGATATAGCTTCTTTGCTGGGCCTAAGAGAAATGATGTTAAACATCTCCTTTCCACACAGATCACATTCCCATGGGATGGAAATATTGAGCAAACGTTGCCTTCAGCAACGGCTCCCTTCAGCCATTCACTTTCTCTTATTGTATTTATGATTATGTGTTTCTATATGCTTGGGAGTCATGGAGCTGGCACTCACTCAGTGGGCACCAAGGAATGGCCATTGGGTTCCCACTTTCCCCACACTCCATGACAGCTATCAGCATCTGATATCTCAAAGGAGAACAGCCCTCCTATCCTTGAGATTGGTTCTTGGTTATTTGCAGCAAGAGTTGGGGGAAAGGGAGCCAGCTTGCCTCATTGCCCTGCTTGATTGAGGTGCCTTCATTCTGAAAAGCAGACATTTCACACAGCAGTACGCTTCAGAAGCTAGTCAGCACAGAAAGATTACTGAAGATTGCACAAATGCTCATTTCCACACTTTTAAAAAAATATTTTTAATGTTCATTTATGTATGAGAGACAGAGAAACCAAGCACGAGTGAAGGAGAGGCATAGAGAGAGGGAGACACAGAATCCAAAGCAGGCTCCAGGCTCTGACCTCTCAGGACAGACACGTGGCTTGAACTCACAAGCTGTGAGACCATGACCTGAGCCTGTCAGCCACTTAACTGACTGAACCACCCAGGAGTCCCTCATTTCCACCCTTTTGAGCAGCAGATGGTGGCACCTCACAGTCACCACACACTCACTGTTCACTCCATTCCCAGATGGGAAAAACAAAAAAAATGGACAAAGCCTCAGGATTCTCCAGGTCCTTCTGAAGGAAAAAGGAAGGCTTTGATGACATGGCTCCCAGATGGAGACTGTAGAGGCCTTTTTTGCTAAGCACACATGTGTTTCTCCTTCACACAGCCAGGTTGCCAGGAGCTGTGGCTGGGCAGTTCCTTCTCCACATAATTTCACTGAAGAGCTCTGGCCTTCCTTGTACATTTTTACACATATTTTCTCTTTTTTTGGAAACAAGGTCTTCCCAGAATTCATTAGGAGTCATGTCTCAGAGTCACACCCACTGCCTTCCACCTGGGAGTCTGGTCTAGTCCTTGTAACTGTGGGAGATATTTTGCCACAGAGCCACATAATTATTTAACTGCGTTTCAGAAGTATGTGAACATCCAGAGGCCCAGGGCATTTGAAGGTGTCCTGCAGAAAATTTTTGTGTGTAGATTGGGGAGAGATTTTGGGAGGGAACTGGCCTCCTTCTGGTCTGAGGGGAAATGAGGTAAGACATGCCCTCATCAAGTTTATCCTAATTCCCACTTGAAATGTTGATCTTTGGTCCTCCTTGTATTCATTCCATTCCCCTTGCTGCTGAAGTTTTGGCTATGGATTTTTTTCTGCCTTAGGAAACATGGAGCCATCACTCACACAGTTGGCAGTCCCTCCTGCATAGGCCGCAACTCCCACTCTGGTCCTTTGCTGAGTAAGAACTATCAGTGTCTGCTCTAACGAAGGAAATATGGCCCTTAGTCCCTGAATGCTTCATTCTTGGCCTGGTGTAGTATGGAAGGTGAAGGGGAGGCAGCTTGACTCACCAATATGAGTGAGTTGCCTTCATTTAGAGTAGGAGACAGTTTGCACATGGGCAGTATGGACCAGGAGATTGTCAGCAAAGCATGAGCCCTTTGCAGGAATAGGGAATTAAGTTTTTTCCAGACGCCTGAGAAAGAGCCAGCAGAACCCAATAACTTCAGCTCAACCATTGCTGCCTCCAACTGATGGAAAAAGTGGGAGAGATAGACAAAGCCAGATGTATCTGTCTCCTAAAGAAAGAATGCAGGCTTCTCACTGACAGGGCTCTCAGGTGTGGTCCTTCAGAGGGCTCCCTTTGCCTAAGCCCACAGGGATTTCTTATTTCGGATACAACCAGGTTGATAGGAGACTGTGCTGGGTATTTCATTGTCAATGTTCTCCAAATTTCATGTGTGATGAAGAACTCTGGCAGTGTGTATCTCCATTTCCATCACTTAGCCCTTTTTTGGAAAATTGTATCTGCCTGAATCTTTTCAGAACCAGTGTATTAGAGTACTATCCTCTTCTTTCTGATTCGGAGTCTGCTGGTGTCCTTGTGATGGTGCTATAGGTATTGCATCGGGTCTTTCTCTATTTGGTTTTAGAATTCTGTGGCCATCCCCCAAACCTAGAGTGTGTGAAGGTGCCAAGGGGAAATGCTGGTGGGTGGGGTAAACCAAAATTTTGTAAGGATCCCACCTCCTATGTGGGAAAAGAGGAAGGGAAGATATATATCTCCTTCCTTGACTGGACCCATGCCCATTTGAATGCAGAACTTTCACTCACCTTGTAATTCCTTTCCCACTGCTGCATTTATAACAAGGTTTCAGTTTACACTCCAAAACCATAGGGCTATCCCTTACGTGACCAATGTCCAAGTATTGGAGGTGAATTTTCAGGCTGTTCCCTAGCCAATGGAGGGCTCTCAGAGACTGATTTTCCAGAAAACAGCTAGCCCTCCTGTCCCTCAGCCCTAAGTACTTAGCAGGCTCCAGTAATTGTGGGAATAGGTAGACACATGGAATCCCATCCCTAATTGTAGGATATACCCTCATTTTGAAGAACAGGTAGTCTGTGCATGTGTAGTATGCTCCATGACATGATCAGTGCACAAAAAACCCTTTGAATAAATAATGCACAAAGATGTCGTTCCCATCTTTTGATCATCACATGGAAACACATTTTTCATATCTCAGTGTCACTGATGCCCCTATCTACTGATAAGATGGGTAGAAGCACTGCAAAGGCTAAAGTTTCCCTCTATTCCTTAAGGTAGAATGTGAGTCTCTTGCCCACAGGGCTCCAAGCAGCATCCTTTGGAGTTCTCCTGTAGCCAAAGCCCACAAAAAGTTCTTCTGATTCCTGAGCAAGCCAGATCGCTAGTATATTATGCTAGTCCGTTCATTCTAAACATTATCAAATTTTCATCCTTAGTGAAGAACTCTGGCCTTACGTGCATCAATTTTCACCACATTGCTATTTATCCATCAAGAATCCTCTTTGGTTCCATCCAAATTCAGTCTTTCAGAGTAATATCTCCAGCTTCCAAATGTCCTATCTGGACAAACTCTTGTGACTATGGGACAGGTTGGGCCAAAGGGGATTTTGGTTTCATGACTACATGGACATCCAGAGCCCTAAGGCATTGGAAGGTATCCAATCGAAAACTACTTGTGTGGAGGCAGGGTTCTGATGGGTATTAGATGGGAGCTGGCCTCCTTGCTGGGCCTAGTGGAAATGAAGTTAAACATCTGTCCACATTGATCACATTCCTATTGGATGGAAATATTGAATGAACTTTGGTCCTCCATGCAGCCATTCACTTTACATTCCTGTATTTCTGACTATGTATCTCTTCACCCTTAGGAGTCCTGGAGCTGGTACTCATTCAGCAGGCACCAAGGGATGGGCGTGATGTTCCCACTCTGTCCTGTGTTCAGTGACAACCATCAGCATCATATATCCCAAAGGAGAACAGCCAACCTATCCCTGAGCTTGATGCTGGCTGTTTGTAGTAAGGGGAGGAGGGGGAGACAGCTTGCCTCATTTCCCTACCTGAGTTACATTCCTTCTTTAAAAATTTTTTTTGTGTTTTAACATTTTTTTTCATTTTTTGAGACAGACAAACCATGAGTGGGGGAGTGGCACAGAGAGAGGGAGACACAGAATCTGAAGCAGTTTCCAGGCTCTGAGCTGTCAGCACAGAACCTGATGAGGGGCTCAAACTCACAAGCCTCTGGATCATGAACTGAGCTGAAGTCGACCACTTAACTGACTGAGCCACCCAGGCAAAGCGAGGTGCATTCCTTCTGAAAAGCAGACAGTGAACACAGGAGCAGTAGACTCCAATTTTCTCCTTTACAAGAAGATGACACCAACACCCATTTCCACACTTTTGAGTAACAGGTTGGTGCACCTTAAAGATTCAGCACAGTCACTGCTCACTTGTTTCCCTGATGGGAAAAGCAAGAAAATCAGGCAAAGCCCCAGGGCTCTCTAGGTCCTTCTGAAGGAAGAAGGCAGGCCTGTTGCTGACAGGGCTCCCAGGTGGAGACTGTAGAGGACTCTTGTGCTAAGCCCTCAGGTGTTTCTTCTTTTTCTTCACACAGCTAGGTTCCAGGAGCTGGAGCTGGAAGATACTTCTCCAAATAATTCCCCTTCCATTCACTGAAGAACTCTGGCCTTACTTATACTTCTTAACACATCTTTTCTCTTTTGTAGAAACAAGGTCTCCTCTACCCCCAATGTTTATAGCAGTGCTTTCAACAATAGCCAAATTATGGAAAGAGCCTAAATGTCCATCAACTGCTGAATGGATAAAGAAGATGTGGTTTATATATACAATAGAATACTGCCTGGCAATGAGAATGAAATCTGGCCATTTTTAGCAATGAGGATGGAAATGGAGAGTATTATGCTAAGTGAAATAAGTCAGTCAAAGATGTATACCATGTTTTCACTCATATGTGGATCTTGTGAAACTTTTTTTAATATGAAATTTATTGTCCAATTGGTTTCATACAACACCCAGTGCTCATCCCAACAGGTGCCCTCATCAATACTAATCACCCACCCTCTCGTCCCTCCCACCCCCCATATACCCTCAGTTTGTTCTCAGTTTTTAAGAGTATCTTATGGTTTGCCTCCCTCTCTCTCTCTAACTTTTTCCCCCCCTTCCCCTCCTCCAGGGTCTTCTGTTAAGTTTCTCAAGATCCACATATGAGTCAAAACATATGGTATCTGTCTTTCTCTGCCTGACTTATTTCACTTAGTATAATACCTTCCAGTTCCATCCAGGTTGCTACAAAAGGCCATGTTTCATTCTTTCTCATTGGCACATAGTATTCCATTGTGTATATAAACCACAATTTCTTTATCCATTCAGCAGTTGATGGACATTTAGGCTCTTTCCATAACTTGGCTATTGTTGAAAATGCTGCTATAAACATTGGGGTACAAGTGCCCCTATGCATCAGCACTCCTGTATCCCTTGGGTAAATTTCTAGCAGTGCTATTGCTGGGTCATAGGGTAGGTCTATTTTTAATTTTTTGAGGAACCTCCACACTGTTTTCCAGAGCAGCTGCACCAGTCTGCATTCCCACCAACAGTGCAAGAGGGTTCCCGTTTCTCCACATCCTCGCCAGCCTCTATGGTCTCCTGATTTGTTCATTTTAGCCACTCTAACTGGCGTGAGGTGGTATCTGAGTGTGGTTTTGATTTGTATCTCCCTCATGAGTAGCGACGCTGAGCATCTTTTCATGTGCCTGTTGGCCATCTGGATGGCTTCTTTAGAGAAGTGTCTATTCATGTTTTCTGCCCATTTCTTCACTGGGTTATTTGTTTTTTGGGTGTGGAGTTTGGTGAGCTCTTTATAGATTTTGGATACTAGCCCTTTGTCCAATATGTCATTTGCGAATATCTTTTCCCATTCTGTCAGTTGCCTTTTAGTTTTGTTGATTGTTTCCTTGGCAGTGCAGAAGATTTTTATCTTCATGAGGTCCCAATAGTTCATTTTTGCATTTAATTCCCTTGCCTTTAGGGATGTGTCAAGTAAGAAATTGCTGTGGCTGAGGTCAGAGAGGTTTTTTCCTGCTTTCTCCTCTAGGGTTTTGATGGTTTCCTGTCTCACATTCAGGTCCTTTATCCATTTTGAGTTTACTTTTGTGAACGGTATAAGAAAGTGATGTAGCTTCATCCTTCTGCATGTTGCTGTCCAGTTCTCCCAGCACCATTTGTTAAAGAGACTGTCTTTTTTCCCATTGGATATTCTTTCCTGTTTTGTCAAAGATTAGTTGGCCATACTTTGTGGGTCCAATTCTGGAGACTATTCTATTCCATTGGTCTATGTGTCTGTTTTTGTGCCAATACCATGCCGTCTTGATTATAGCTTTGTAGTAGAGGCTAAAGTCTGGGATTGTGATGCCTCCCACTTTGGTATTCTTCTTCAAAATTACTTTGGCTATTTGGGGTCTTTTGTGGTTCCATACAAATTTTAGGATTGCTTGTTCTAGCTTCGAGAAGAATGCTGGTGCAATTTTGATTGGGATTGCATTGAATGTGTAGATAGCTTTGGGTATTATTGACATTTTAACAATATTTATTCTTCCAATCCATGAGCACGGCATGTTTTGCCATTTCTTTATATCTTCTTCAATTTCCTTCATAAGCTTTCTATAGTTTTCTGCATACAGATCATTTACATCTTTGGTTAGGTTTATTCCTAGGTATTTTATGCTTCTTGGTGCAATTGTGAATGGGATCAGTTTCTTTATTTGTCTGTTGCTTCATTGTTAGTGTATAAGAATGCAACTGATTTCTGTACATTGATTTTGTATCCTGCGACTTTTCTTAATTCATGTATCAGTTCTAGAAGACTTTTGGTGGAGTCCATCGGGTTTCCATGTATAATATCATGTCATCTGCAAAACGTGAAAGCTTGACTTCATCTTTGCGAATTTGGATGCCTTTGATTTCCTTTTGTTGTCTGCTGATGCTAGCACTTCCAGCACTATGTGAAACAACAGCGGTGAGAATGGACATCCCTGTTGTGTTCCTGATCTCAGGGGGAAAGCTCTCAGTTTTTCCCCATTGAGGATGATATTAGCTGTGGGCTTTTCATAAATGGCTTTTATGATGTTTATGTTCCTTCTATCCCGACTTTCTTGAGGGTTTTTAGTAAGAAAGGATGCTGAATTTTGTCAAATGCTTTTTCTGCATCGATTGACAGGATCATATAGTTCTTTTCTTTTCTTTATTAATGTGATGTATCACATTGATTGCTTTGCCAATGTTGAACCAGGCCTGCAGCCCAGGAATGAATCCCACTTGATCATGGGAATAATTCTTTTTATATGCTCTTGAATTTAACTTGCTAGTATCTGATTGAGAATTCTTGAATCCATATTCATCAGGATATTGGCCTGTAGTTCTCTCTCTCTCTCTCTCTCTCTCTCTCTCTCTCTCTCTCTTTTTTCTGGGTCTCTGTCTGGTTTAGGAATCAAAGTAATCACTTCTCGGCCTTTTGGCTAAGATCAAGTGTGGTTTAGGAATCAAAGTAATGCTGGCTTCATAGAATGAGTCTGGAAGTTTTCCTTTCTACTTTTTGGAACAGCTTGAGAAGAATAGGTATTACCTCTTCTTTAAATGTCTGGTAGAATTCTCCTCGGAAGCCATCTGGTCCTGGACTCTTATTTGTTGGGAGATTTTTGATAACTGATTCAATTTCTTCGGTGGATATGGGTCTGTTCAAGTTTTCTATTTCTTCCTGTTTGAGTTTTGGAAGTGTGTGGATGCTTAGGAATTTGTCCATTTCTTCCAGGTTGTCCAGTTTCTGGCATATAATTTTTCATAGTATTCCCTGATAATTGCTTGTATTTCTGAGGGATTGGTTGTAATAATTCCATGCTCATTCATGATTTTATCTATTTGGGTCATCTCCCTTTTCTTTTGAGAAGCCTGGTTAGAGGTTTATCAATTTTGTTTATTTTTCAAAAACCAACTCTTGGTTTCATTGATCTGCTCTACAGTTTTTTTAGATTCTATATTGTTTATTTCTGCTCTGATCTTTATTATTTCTCTTCTTCTTCTGGGTTTGGTGTGTCTTTGCTGCTCTGCTTCTATTTCCTTTAAGTGTGCTGTTAGATTTTGTATTTGGGATTTTTCTTGTTTCTTGAGATAGGCCTGGATTGCAATGCATTTTCCTCTCAGGACTGCCATTGCTGGATCCCAAGGCATTTGGATTGTTGTATTTTCATTTTCATTTGTTTCCATATATTTTTAAATTTATTTTCTAGTTGCCTGGTTGACTCATTCATTCTTTAGTAGGGTGTTCTTTAGCCTCCATGCTTTTGGAGGTTTTCCAGACTTTTTCCTGTGGTTGATTTCAAGTTTCATAGCATTGTGGTCTGAAAGTGTGCATGGTATGATCTCAATTCTTTTATACTTATGAATGGCTGCTTTATGACCCAGTATGTGATCTATCTTGGAGAATGTTCCATGTGCACTCGAGAAGAAAGTATATTCTGTTGCTTTGGGATGCAGAGTTCTGAATATATCTGTCAAGTCCATCTGATCCAATGTATCATTCAGGGCCCTTGTTTCTTTTTTTATCCTGTGTCTAGATGATCTATCTATTGTCGTAAGTGGAGTATTAAGTTCCCCCGCAATTACCACATTCTCATCAATAAGGGTGCTTCTGTTTGTGATTAATTGTTTTATATATTTGGGGGCTCCCATATTCAGCCCATGGACATTTATAATTGTTAGCTCTTCCTGATGGATAGACCCTGTAAATATTATATAATGCCCTTCTTCATCTCTTGTTACAGCCTTTAATTTAAAGTCTAGTTTGTCTGATATAAGTATGGCTACTCCAGCTTTCTTTTGACTTCCAGTAGCATGATAGATAGTTCTCCATCCCCTCACTTTCAATCTGAAGGTGTCCTCAGGTCTAAAATGAGTCTCTTGTAGACAGCAAATAGATGGGTATTGTTTTTTTATCCATTCTGATACCCTATGTCTTTTGGTTGGAGAATTTAGTCCATTTACATTCACTGTTATTATTGAAAGATATGGGTTTAGAGTCATTGTGATGTCTGTAGATTTCATGCTTGTAGTGATGTC
Organism: Panthera leo; assembly: GCF_018350215.1. Classification (NCBI taxonomy): domain Eukaryota; kingdom Metazoa; phylum Chordata; class Mammalia; order Carnivora; family Felidae; genus Panthera; species Panthera leo. The sequence continues at coordinate 24,680,423 of NC_056692.1, forward strand.
TCTGGTACTTTGTGGTCCTTGCAACATTTCACTCACAGAATCCCCCTTAGGATCTCTTGTAGGGCTGGTTTAGTGGTGATGAATTCCTTCAGTTTTTGTTTTGGAAGACCTTTATCTCTCCTTCTATTCTGAATGACAGACTTGCTGGATAAAGGATTCTCAGCTGCATATTTTTTCTGTTCATCACATTGAAGATTTCCTGCCATTCCTTTCTGGCCTGCCAAGTTTCAGTAGATAGGTCTGCCACTACTCTTATGGGCCTCCCTCTGTAAGTTAGAGCCTGTTTATCCCTAGCTGCTTTCAGAATTTTCTCTTTATCCTTGTATTTTGCCAGTTTCACTATGATATGTCATGCAGATCGATTCAAGTTATGTCTGAAGGGAGTTCTCTGTGCCTCTTGGATTTTAATGCCTTTTTCCTTCCCCAGGTCAGGGAATTCTCAGCTATGATTTGTTCAAGTACACCTTCAGCCCCTTTCTCTCTCTCTTCCTCTTCTGGAATTCCTACTATACGTATATTGTTCTGTTTCATTGCACCACTTAGTTCTCTAATTCTCCCTTCATACTCCTGGAATTTTTTTTATCTCTCTTTTTCTCAGCTCCTCTTTTTCCATAATTTTATCTTCTAATTCACTTATTGTCTCCTCTGCCCCTTCAATCCGTGCTATGGCCACCTCCATTTTATTTTGGACTTCATTTATAGCATTTTTTTAGCTCCTTATGACTGTTTCTTAGTCCCTTGATGTCTGTAGCAATAGATTCTCTGCTGTCATCTATGCTTTTTTCAAGCCCAGTGATTAATTTTATGACTATTATTCTAAATTCTTGTTCCGTTATATTGCTTAAATCTTTTTTGATCTATTTGTTAGCTGTCGCCACTTCCTGGAGTTTCTTTTGAGGAGAGTTCTTCTGTTTCATCATTTTGGGTAGTCCCTGGGGTGGCTCCCAACTGCAGGGCACTTCCCTGTGCTGTCCGGAGTAACTTGTGTTGGTGGGCGGGGCTGCAGTCAGACCCAGTGTCTGCATTGTGTACCATATCTTCCCCTCTCCCAGAGGCAGGACTCACTCTGGAGTGGTGTGGCCCCTGTCTGGGCCACTTGCTCACTGCCAGGCTTGTGGTGCCTCTTTGATGGGATCTGGAATATTAGCCAGGGTGGATCCGCAAGGGGCGCAGGGGCGGGAGGGGCAGACTTAGCTCACTTTGCCGTCAGTGGTCCCCTGTGGGAAGAGCCCTGCAGCACCGGGAGGGAGGAATATGCTTGGCTCCAGAGACTCCATTCTGCTAGTCTTCTGGTGATTTTCTTGGTTTTTAGGCCAATGTGGGTGGAATGTAAATGATCAGCAGGATGAGGTGAGCCGAGTGTTCTCCTATGCCACCATCTTCCCTTGAGTCCTAAATAAATGTAAATAATATAAAACAGGGGCACCTGGGTGGCTCAGTCGGTTGAGTGTCCAACTTCAGCTCAGGTCATGATCTCATGGTGTGAGTTCGAGCCCCGCATCGGGCTCTGTGCTGTCAGTTCAGATCCTGGAGCCTGCTTCCGATTCTGTGTCTCCCTCTCTCTCTGCCCCTCCCCTGCTCATGCTCTGTCTCTCTCTCTGTCAAAAATACATAAACATTTAAAAATAAATAAATAAATAATATAAAACATTTAAATAAAAGAACAGAGCACACTGACATATTTCAGAATGGTTCCATTTTTCCTCTCTGTGCTGGCAGCATGAGGGGATTTTTCTCTCAGCCTCTCTAAGAGAATTTGGTGGATCTCTTGAAGGTAAAACTCACAAAAGTGTGAGCACACTTCCCTAAGACTTCCCCTCCCCGCCTCAAGTTATTAAGTCTCAGACTTGTCCTCATGGAACCTCCAACAATTTATCAATTATCTAATTCCAACAGTTTCTGCTCTTGTAAGTCATGAGTCTATGTATCTGCCTGTCTGTCTCTGCAGTTTTGGGAGTAGTTTGCCCTGTGACCTCAATTCTATGATGAATTTAGAAGACTTGTTGATTTCAGTTTGTCCAGCCTTGTACTGATTAACATAGAGTGGTGACTTCCACGTCCCTTACATATGGAATTGAAAACCAGAAGTCTCAGTGCAACTTTATAGACTCATGAACTTGAAAGCCTACACAAGCAACTCTGCCAACACCCAACATCTTTGCTTTTTGAAGCACACTGCTTTTATTTTGGACTCAATTATGTCTAAAGTAACTAGATGTTTTGTAAACATTGGAATTTGGGACACAGAACCAATGCAAGATTACTCGCCAGGAACATGGGAGGAATAGATGCCATTTGCAATGATCATGATAGAGCGAGAGAGTAGGATTCAGAGGGCAACCCTAACTTTAACCCACAGCAACAGACAAACACTGAATGTGAACCTTAAGCCTGACCTTCACACTGACCATTGCCCTCAATTCAGCCCTCTATGGAGGGTTCTGCATGCTGGCGGATCAACCACTACTATCTGCCAGGCACTAACCCTAATTCTAGTCATGACTCTGTCCCTTCCTGGGCCCATATCCCTGGAAATTGTGCCATTTGCAATGGGACTGGGGGATGGTAGTGGCCTGTCCACCAGTACCTGGAAGTACTACCCAAAGGGTTGAGTTGAGGGCAAGTGTTAGGATGTGGGTCAGGAATATGGATCATGTTCAGGACTAGGCTGATGGTATCGGTTATGATTAAGTGTTTGCCCACAATCCTACACTTGAATTCCATCCCAGTCATTGCAAATGTCACACCTTCCTTTTCTGTTCCTGGCTGAGTAATCTTGCATCAGTCATGTGTCCCAAATGCGTTGTGTCCTCAGAACTAGCATTCATGCACAAGTAGGGTCAGAGCCATGGCTAGGGTTACAATTAGGGTGAGGAAAATGTTAAAGGTGTATCTGATGGCAGTTGAAAGATCTACAGGGAGGGCTCATTTAAAGTGAGTGTCAGTGTAAGGGTCAACCTTAGGGTTGACTTTAGAGGTAGGCTGATGATGTGGCTTAGCATTAGGTTTTCACTCAGAATCATACTCTCTGGTTCTATGCCAGTCTTTTTGAATGTCACCATTTTGTCTTATAAGCCTGGCTGAGCAGTGCTGCATCAGTCATGTGTCCCATATCTATTGTTCCCTTAGTCCTGGCATTCTGGCTTTGGTAGGGACAGAGCCATGGCCAAAGTTAACATTAGGGAATAGGAGATGGTAGTGACCACATTGCCAGTAGTACTGAACACTCCCCAAAGGGCTGAGTTGAGGGAGAGTGTTAGGTGAGTGTGAGGTTTATGGATTGTGTTTCCTAGGCCTCTTGGGTGATGGTGAGGGTTAGGTTTGGGTGCTTCTCACAATCCTACACTTGAGCTCCATTCCAGTCATTGCAAACAGTACAACTGCCTTTTCTATTTTTGACTGAGTAATCTTGCATCAGTCTTTTGTCCAAAATTTCTTGGTTGGTCAGACCTGGTATTTGGGCCCAGGTAGGGACAGAGTCATGACTAGGGTTAGGATTAGGACCTGGGAGTTTGTAGGAGTCAATTCGCCAGCGGTGCAGAACCCTCCCTGGAGGACTGAGTTGAGGGCAAAAGTCAGGATTTGTGACAGACTTTGGTTTTGTTTCAAGGGCTAGGCTGATTATTTGCTCTAGAGTTAGGATTTTGTTCATAATCCTATTCTTTGTATCCTGGTCCTTGAAAATTGCACTGTATCCTTCTTTGTTCCTGGCTGACTCATCTTGCATCACTCATGTGTCACAAATCAGTTGTGTTCTCAGAACTAGAACTCAGGCCCAAATAGGGCCAGTGCAATGGCTAAGATTAGGTTAGGGCATGGAAAATGGTAAAGGCCCATCTTCTGGCAGTGCAAAGACTCCACACAGAGAGCTAAGTTGAGGCCAAGTGTCAGGGTCTCCATCAGGGTTTGGTTTTGGGTAAAGAACCAGGTTGATTGTGTGGTCTAGGTTAAGGTTTTCACCCAGAATCATACTCTCTGGCTCCATTGTGGTCTTTGTCAATGGCACCATTTCCTCTTATGTGCCTGGCTGAGCAATCTTGGGTCAGTCATGTCTCCTACATCCATTGCTTCCTCAGACCTAGCATTCAGGTCTATGTAGGGCCAAGGGCTGTGCCTAAGGTTATGGTTAGGGTGAATAAAAATGGTAAAGGCTTATCTGCTGATGGTGTGAAGAAGTACACAAGGGCTCAGTTGATGGTGAGTGTCTGCATGAGGGTCAACCTTAGGGTCTGCTTCGGTAGTAGTCTGATGGGGGGGGGGGTTACTCAGTATCATACTCTCTGGTTCCATCCTGATCTTTGCAACCAGCACCATTTCTTCTTATGGGTCTAGCTGAGCCATCTTGAGTCAGTAATTTGTCCCAAATCCATTGTTTCCTTCATCCTGTGATTCAGACTTGGATAGGGAAAGAGCTATGCCTAGGTTTAGGGTTCAGGTCCAGACAATAGTAGGGATCTATCTGCCAGCAGTGCCCAGCCCTCCTCAGAGAGCTCAGTTGAGGACAACACTAAAGGTAAGGGTGAGGCTTAGTTTTCAGCCTTAGGAGCTAGGCGGATTGTGTGGCTTAAGGTCAGGTTTTCACACAAAATCGTATGTTCTAGCTCCATCCTCATAGCTAATGGCACAGTTTCCCACTGTGTCCCTGGCTGCATCAACTTCAATCAGTCTTGTGTCCCAAATCCATTGTCTCCTGAGGATTGAAATGTGGGCCTGGGAGGACCACATCCATGGGAAGGGTCAGGGTTGAGGCTCAGGAGACAGTAGGACCCTATCCACAAGTAGGGCATGATACCCTTTCTGAAGAGGTCATTTGAGGGCAAGGGTGAGGGTGAGGGTCAGCCATAGTGTTGGGGTGCAGAGACTGATGGCATGCAGTCCAGTTAGATTTTCAGCCTGAATCATACCCTTTTGCTCTATCCCAGTGATGGCCAGGGCACGGAATCCTGCTGTGTTCCTGGCTGAATAATCTCGCGATGGTCGTGTATCCCAAATCGTTATTTTTTTCCTCAGACATAGGTTTGGGGCCAGGTTAGAACCAGTGCCAATGCTAGATAGTAAGATTAGGGGCCAGGAAATTGTAGGGGCCTATCTGCTGGCAGGGAGAAGCCCTACATGGGGGACTGAGTTGAGGGCGATGGTCAGGGTGAAAGTCAGGCTTAAGGTTTACATTAGGGGCTAGGCTGTTTGTGTGGATTAAGGTTCAGGTTTCGCTCTGAATCCTACTCTCTCACTTGATCCAGTCATTGGAAGTGGCATTAATTCCTACTATGTAACTGGCCGAGTAATCTTGTATCAGTTCTGTGTCCCCAAATCATTGTTTCCTCAGATCTGGAATCTGGAACCAATTTGGTAGGGCCAAAGCCATGGTTAGGGTTAGGGTTAGGGTCCATCAGATGATAGGGGAGTATCCGTCAACAATGCAGAGCCCTCCCTGGAGGGCTCAGTTGAGGGGGAGTTTTGGGGGGGAGGGTAATGCTTAAGATTTGGTTCAGGGGCTAGGCTGATGGTGGGGGTTAGGGTAAGATTCTCCCTCATAATCAAACTCTCTGGCTCCATCCTGGTTGTTGCAAATGGCACGATTTTTTTCTGAGTCAGTCATTTGCCCCATTTCTACTGTTACCTCCAAACTGAGGTCTGAGCCTGGGTAGGGCCAGAGGCATGGCTCAAGTTAGCTTTAGGGTCCAAAAGATGGTAGTGGCCTGTTGGCAGTAGTGTGGAGCACTCCCCAAAGGGCTGACTTGAGGGCAAGTGTTAGGGTGAGGGTCAGGCTTATGGATCATGTTCAGTGCTAGGGTGATGGTGGGGTTAGTGTTATGTGTTTGCCCACAATCTTACACTCAAGCTCCATCCCTGTCATTGCAAATAGCAGAACTTACTTTTCCATTCCTGGCAGAGTAATCTTGTATTAGTCATGTTCCCCAAATTCCTTGTTTGGTCAGACCTGGGTAGGAACAGAGTCATGATTAGGGTTGCACTTAGGGCCCAGCAGATGGTAGTTGTCTAAATGCCTGCAGTGCAGAACCCCCCACAGAGGACTGAATTGAGGGCAAAAGTCAGGATTTGCAACAGGTCTTGGTTTCAGGCGCAAGGGCTAGGCTGATTGTATGGTCTAGGGTTAGGATTTCACTCAGAACCTTACTCTTTGGTTGCATCATGGTCATTGAAAATGGCACCATTTCCTCTTTTGTTTCTGGCCAAGTCATGTTGCATCAGTCATGTGTCCCAAATCCACCGTTTCCTCAGAACTAGCATTCAAGTCCTATTAGGGTCAGAGCCATGATTTGGGTTATGGTTAGTTCACGGAAAATGGTAAGGGCCGACTTGGAAGGCTCAGTTGAGAGAAGTTGTTAGGGTGAAGGTCAGCATTAGGGTCAGGTTCTGCAGTCAAGAATACTCTATCCAGCATGAGAATCATTCAGAGTATGAGGAGAGTTTCCCAGATGACCAAAACTAAACCAGATCCTCAAGAAATATTAAAAAGGACTCTTTCAGTGGAATGGAGAGATGAAAGTATCAGTATAGAGTTAGGAAACACAAAGAAGTTAAGTGAATTTTTCTGTAAATAAACCAAAAAAGTCACCAAAAAAAAGGATATAAAACATAACAACATATACCTCAAATGTATGGAGGAAAGGAGAAAAGAAAGGTTTCAGTTAAATGATGATCAACATAATCATAATCATATGTAGTAGAGGTTATATATAAACCTAAACATTACCATATCTGAAAACCACTAATACGCAAAGAATTAAGATAAAGGAATCCAAGTATATCACTAAAAAAATCAGACCTAAAAACATCTGCAGATTAAAAGTGAGAGGATGGAGTAGCATTTGTCATGCAAGTGGTTGTCAAAAGAAGGCTGGAGTAGCAATTCTTATATTAGACAAAATAGACTTTAAAACCAAGATTGTAGCAAGAGACAAAAAGGATACTGTATCATAATCAAAAGGACATTCCAACCAGAATTTATAATAATTGTAAATATTTATGCACCCAATTTAGAAGCACCCAAATACATTAAACAGTTAATAACCATAGGGGACTTTAACACCCCACTTACATCAATGGACAGATCATCTAAACAGAATATAGACAAGGAAATATGACTTTGAATGACACACTGGCCCAGATGGACTTAACAGATATATTCAGATCATTCCATCCTAAACACATTCTTTACAACTGCACATGGGACATTCTCAGAACACGTCACATGTTAAGTCACAAAATAGATCTGAACAAATAGAAAAAGGCTGAAGTCATTCTATGCACCTTTTTTGACCACAGCATTATGAAACTAGAAGTCAAACACAAGAAAAAATCTGGAAAAAACACAAAATACATGGAGGTTAAATAAATAACATGCTACTAAGCAATGAATGTGTCAATCAGGGAGAAAAAGGAGAAGGAGAGGGAGAAGAAGGAGTAGGAGGAGGGGAGGAGGAGGAGGAAGGGGAGAGGAGGAGGAAGAGGAAGAAGAGGAGGAGAAATTTTAAAAGTGCATTGAAAAATACAAAATCTATAAAGAACTTATCAAACAACACACCAAAAACAAATAATCCATTAAAGAAATGAACAAAAGACATGAATTTTTCTGAAGAAGAAAATTCTTCAGATCACTCATCATCAGGGATATACAAATCAAAACCACAATGAGATACCACATCACACCTGTCAGAATGGCTGAAATTAACAACTCAGGAAACAACAGATGTTGGTGTGGATGTGGAGAAGGAGGAACCCTTTTGTACTGCTGATGGGAATGCAATCTGTTGCAGCCACTCTGGAAAACAGTATGGAGTCTCCTCAAAAAAATCAAAAACAGAACAACACTACAACCCAGAAATTGCACTACTAGGAATTTATCCAAAGGCTATGAAAGTGCTAATTTGAAGGGGCACATGCACCCCAATGTTGATAGCAGCACTATCAACAATAGCCAAAGTATGGAAAGAGCCTGAATGTCCATCGACTGATGAATGGATAAAGAAGATGTGGTGTGTATATACAATGGAATACTACTCAGCGATCAAAAAAAGAATGAAACCTTGCCATTTGCAACAATGTGGATGGAACTAGAGTGTATTATGGTAAGCGAAATAAATCAGTCTGAGAAAGACAAATATCATATGATTTAAATCATATGTGGAATTTAAGAAACATAACAGATGAAACTAGGGGAAGAAAAGCAAAAATAAGATAAAAACAGAGAGTGAGACATATAAGATAAGGGAGACAAAAGTAAGATAAAAATAGTGAGGGTTGCTGGTGGGGTGTCAGGTTGGGGGGATGGGCTAAATGGGTGATGAGCACTAAGGAGACCACTTGTTGGGTTGAGCACTAGGTGTTATATGTAAGTGATAAATCACCAAATTCTATTCCTGAAATCATTATTATACTATTATGTTAACTAACTTGGATTTAAATTTTTAAAATGTGCATGGAAAACAACGGGAATGAAAATATAATGATCCAAAACTTCTGAATGCAGCAAAATCGATTCTAAGAGGGAAATTATACCAATACAGCCCTACCTCAAGGTTCAAGAGAAATCTCAAATAAACAGCCTAATCTTGCACCTAAAGAAACTAGAAAAAGAACAACAAACAAACCTAGAACCAAAAGAAGGAAGGAAATAATGAAGACTGGAGCAGATATAAATGATATAGAAATTAAAGAGAAGAAAGAAAGAAAGAAAGAAAGAAAGAAAGAAAGAAAGGGAGGGAGGAAGAAAACAAAAACCATAGAAGGGATCAACGAAACCAGAAGCTGGTTCTTTGAAAAAATCAATAAAATTGATAAACCTCTAGCTGGGCATTTACAGAAAAAAAAAAACATAAAATAAGAAAGGAGAAATAAAATGAGAAAGGAGAAATAACAACCAACACCACAGAAACACAATTATAAGGGAATATTGCAAAAACAAAAAACAAAACAGCAAACTGCCAACTTAGAAGAAATGATTAAATTCCTAGAAACATATAAATGACCAAAACTGACACAGGAGGAAATAGAAAATTGGAACAGACTGATACGCAGAAAAAAAAAAAAAAATCAGTCGGTATTTAAAAAACTTCCAACAAACAATATCCAGGACCAGATGGCTTCACGGGCAAAATCTACCAAGGCATTAAAGATTTCATACCTGTTCTTCTTAAACTATTCCCAAAAATAGAAAAGGAAGGAAAGATGAATTCATTCTATGAGACCAGCATTATCCTGACACCAACACCAGGTAAAGAGAAGTACAGGCCAATATGCTTGATGAACATACATACAAAAATTCTCATTACAAGAATAGTAAACATAATTCAACAACCCATTACAAAAATCATTCACCATGATCAACTGGGATTTATTCCTGGGTCACAAGTGCAGTTCAATATTCACAAGTCAATCATTGTAATACATCGCATCAATAAGAGAAAGGTTAAGAACCATAAGATCATTTCAATAGATTCAGAAAAAGCATTTGGCAACATACAATATCCATTCATGATAATAATTAAAAAAAAACCTTTCAATAAAGTAGGTCTAGAGGGAACAAACCTCAACCTAATAAAGGCCATCTATGAAAAATATAGCTAACATCATCCTTAATAAGAAAATACTAAGGCCTTTTCCCCTAAGGCAAGAACAACACAAGGATGTCCACACTCACCGCTTTCATTCAACATAGCACTGAAAGACATAGCCAAAGCAATCAGACAACAACAATAAAAAAGGAAATCCAAATCAATATGGAAGAAGTAAATCTCTCACTATTTGCAGGTTATAGGAGACTATAGTATCCTATAGAAAACCCTAAAGACTCCACAATAAAAAATGACTAGAATTGATCAATGAATTCAGTAAAATCTCAGGATCCAAAAATCAATGTACAGAAATTTGTTGCCTTTATATAGACTAATGGAAAGAGAAATTAAGAAATTAAGAAAACAATCTTGGGTGTTGTATGGAAGTGATGAATCACTGAATTCTGCTTCTGAAATAATATGTTAATTAACTAAAATTTAAATTAAACAAAGAAAAAAATCTTAACAGTCCACTCACTTGGTCATGGTCTATTAAAGGGTTTTGACAACAGTGTGAGATATACTGTCTAACACCATCATTTTAAATGGCTGTATCATGTCCTGCTACCAGAGGAAACAGATCCTCTCCATCTGAGAAAGAGGCATCCTATTCAGAGATCTTAGTGTCAAAGCAGAGATGACACATCCCTACATGAATTCTTTGTGCAATTCTCTAATCACTGTCTTTTGTTTCTAGAAGCCGACTCCTCCCTACCAGAACCAAAGGTAATGGCAGCTGAAATCACAGCAACAATCGCCCTCCAATGAAAGAGTTGAGGCCCCTCTCACTACTGAAAAATGAGTGCGCTTATCTCTAAAGGGCTCTAGTTTCAGGAGTTTGGTGAAATATTTTTTCTGGTTTGATGGATGAGAAACTACACCAAATCTATTGTCCTATTTTCACTTTTCTAAGGATGAGTGAGGCTGGATGTTCGTCACTTACAGCCATTTCCAAAATGTAGCCACTGCTCTCAGTTCTGGGGTGAGCCTGCTGGACACACAGTCTCCTGGACATCCCAGGGGATGCAGACTGTGATCTATGTCCAGTCAGGAAACTTCACTCCTTGTAAAACCACTAACCTGTTAGTTACTGGCTTCTAACCAGCAGAATTCAGCTGGAGTGATGGGAGGTCATTTTCAAGATTTCATGACACAAATTCTGTCATTTTCTTCTTACTTGTTTTGTCCTGTGTTCCATCTCTATGTCTCTCTACTCCCCTCTCCCTCCCTCCCCTCTCTCTCTATTTCCTTACCTTCTCTCTCTCTCTCTCTCTCTCTCCCCACTTTCTGTCCTCATGTCCTCCTTCTGTTTCTCCTCTACCCCTGGAAATGTGGAACCAAGCACTTAAGTTTGGGGCTACCAAGGTCTCCTATATAGGAGAGACACAAACAAGCTCCCAGGTCAACAGATTGAAATAGGCTCCCAGTTCAAACTGAATTCTGACATTGCCATGGGAGTGAACTTGGGAGTAAAGTATCACCCTGTTGAGTCTCGGTTAAGACCACAGCCCTGGATTCATAGAGACTGTGAGGCAGTGTCATGCAGCAATGCTGTGCCTGGATTCCTCTCCCACAAAAATTGTGAGCTTTTAAATATTTGTAGTCTTAAGATTCAAGACATTTAGACAATGTTGTCATAGAGGAATGGACAACTAACAGTCTACCAGGTCTCAACATCTGGTCTATCCTCTGCCTCCTCCCTGCCTCTCCCCTCCCACGATCCCACAGCCACATTTTTCACCTTTCTAATGTTTCTAGACAAGCTAAGTTCCATCACCTATTCTCTGCAACAGCAATATCTTCTCCCTGACACAAAGCAGACATGTGCAGGGTGGTTTCCTCTTGCCTCTTGTCATTCTGGCCCCAACAAATGCCACCTCAGTGAGGCCTCTCATACCTTTCAGTGACTCCCCAGCCTATCCTCACAGCACACTCATTATTTTTGCTATTACAGTTCTTGCCCTTTTTTTCACGTCTTGTCTTTCATACTTTTGTTCATCTCCCCTCCAGACTGTTAAGACCTGGCAGGCAGGGACCACTCAGTCATTGTGAGCCTTGCACTTAGGCCCACCAGATCCCCAGCACAAGGTGAGTGCTTGAAGAAGTTACTGAATGAATAAATAGAAGTACTTTGTATCACTTATCTAGATTTTCACCAGTTTATTCAATTGAGATAACTATTAGTAATAGGAAACATATGTTGGATCTGAGGCAGGCGAAATCCAGAATGACTTCTGCATGACATTTCCCTTGTTCAGTTGCTCCAGCAAAACTCAGTGGGCACGACTGACACAGGAAGCTGCCTGTTCTCTGGGATCCATCACTCACACTGGAGCCACAGTCATAAAGATGACCAAACAATATCAGTACCTTTATGTGGCTGACATGAAGGCAGTTGCCCTTTAAGGTCCCAGGGTAAATCTCAGGACTTACAGGCTCCAGGGCTGTGCAAGGGATCTCAGGATTCTGCCCTTCCCCTTTCTCTGTCCATACCCAGTGTATACTCTTTACTCAGGAGGCCAGGAAAATGACACCCTATTTCCAAATGAAGATCCTGGGGGTCCAACAAGGACAGGTATTGTACTTGGACTCCAGACTCAGCATACAGTGCTCTGACATGCCCTTCCCTATTCCAAGTCCTCACCAATCCAAGTCCCCAAGCCTCTCTAAAGTCTAAAAGACTCCCAGCCAGTATAAAGCATTGCTCTAATATCTCAGAACACAGTGAGTCATTGATGGAGAGCCAAGGCCAATTGACACTTAATGATTATATGGAACTCTGGAGAAATCCACTGGGAATGCAATATTATACAGGAGAACACTGAAGTCTTTTCTTCTGTAGCTATTGACTAAACTAAATCATAAACCCAGGAAGCCACAGAGTTGGACTGCAGTACCATAGTCCTTTCCTCTGGAGCCTGGGCCAGTGACGGCCCTGGGTCCAGCAGAAACCTACAAACTTCAGGAATTCCTTGCCCATCGTTGGGCCTTTGAGCATGCAGCTATGAAAATGGATGCTGCTGCCCCATGGCGGGGCTCTCTGTAACCTCTTTCTTCTTTCTCTCTTGTCACAGTGTCAGCTCTTTCTTAAACAGAACTTTAGAATGTGTGTTCCAGAGCACATTTGGGGATTTGGACAGTAAAATGACCCCAAATCAAGTGGACATGATTCCTCCCAGAATATTAGAGTCTCTCATTTCTAAAGCAAACATGATGGGAGGGGCTTGAGCCATGGCCTAAAATGACAGACGCCAGCCTTATCCTCTGGACTCTTCCACCTCCTGTTATCTGGGGAGGTTCTATTCTCTTGATCATAGCAACCACCCCAAAGTACAATGAGAGATTGCATACATAACTACAAAAGCCAGTTCTCAAGAGGATGTGATGTCAGGCTCCGTTAATACTGGATGGGGTGTCAGGTGGGGAGTGCTCAGCCACACCTGCATACTTTATACAGGTATGGAGTATATTCGTTTACTTTAGATAGGCATAAAGATCTGCATAAAACAGGCAAATGTTTGGAGCCAATGAAGAAAAATCAAGTCTGTGTCCACCACCATGTATGCAGGACATCACTAATCCAACAGTGCATGAGTGTGCTCCCTGCCTTATGAGGCATGGTAATGCAGCAAAGACTCTGCTCAAGAAGTAGGTCTGAAGCAAACACCCCACCTCAATACCACCCACTGTTCAACCAGACAGAAGGACTATATCTCAGAATTACACAATCTGCTTCCACATCTGCCTCTGCTGCTAGCCATACAGGGATTTGTCCTTCAGAAAGACAGATATCCTTTCCAAAGTCACACAGTGCTCCAATGGTAAAGTTCTTTCTTTGGTTAGGGTTAGATTTGGGCACATGTAGTAGGTGTCAAAGTAATAGTGGCACAAACAGGATACTGAGGTGTTTCTTTTTCATATAAATAAAACTGGATGTGGCTAGTCTATAACTGATTATGGATTGTCTACCATAAGAGATCTCATACCATTGATCTCCCTGCCCTAACACCTTAGTATATGATTTCCCTTTTTAAAACTTAAAAAAGCAGAATCTATACTTAATGCACTATGGTAACAATCAGTATTAATCAACCCTACTTTGCATTGCTACACATTTGTACACATGCATTTTTCAAAGCCATACTGTTCATATGTTCTAAATCAATTATTCACAACTTAAACGATGAGCAAGATATCTGAAAAATAGACAGCTTATATAAATCAATACCATTCACCACTACCTCCTTCATTATTGGAAGGCTTGCATCCCCAGGAATACCTTTCCTAACAGGCTTTTATTCTAAAGACCTAATCATCGAGACTGACAACACATCGTATACCAACACCTGAGCCCTACTAATAACTCTCATCGCCACATCCCTGACAGCCACCTATCGTACCCGAATCATATTCTTCACACTTCTAGGACAGCATCATTTCAATTCCTTAATTTTAATCAATGAAAATAATCCCCTCCTAATCAACTCCATCAAATGTCTTTCAATTGAAAGTATTTTTCCGGGGTATCTAATTTCTTATAATATCCTCCCAACAACAATTCCACAGATAACTATGCCTCATTATCTGAAATTAACTACCCTTGCTGTGACTATTATAGATTTCATTCTGGCATTAGAACACAACCTTGCAACTAAGAACCTAAAATTTAAATATCCTTCAAACCTTTTCAAGTTCTCTAATCTCCTGGGATACTTCCCAATCATTATGCACTGCCTCCCACCAATAGCAAACCCAACTATAAGCCAAAAATTTGCATCAATGTTACTAGACATAATCTGATTAGAAAATTTATTACCAAAATCCATCTCCTATTTTCAGATAAAAATATCAACTGCTGTATCTAGCCAAAAAGGATTAATTAAACTATATTTCCTTTCTTTTATGATTACCTTAATTCTTGGCCTATTCCTACTTAATTTCCATAGTAACCTCCATAATCACCAATACACCAGCAAGCAAGGATCAACCAGTGACAATAACTAATCAGGTTCTGTAGCTATATAAAGCTGCTATTCCCATAGCTTTTTTACTAAGAAATCCTGAATCACCTGTATCACTCAATCACCTGCATCATTAAACTTAAACACAACCTCAACCTCATCTTTTTAAAAATATAGGAAGCCATTAACAACTCTGCCAATACCCCTGTAATAAACATTCCTAACACAGTCTTATTAGATGCTCAAACCGCAGGGTACAGTTCAGTAGCCATAGCTGTAGTATAACCAAACACCACAAGTAACCCCCCTAAATAAATTAATAAGATTATTAAACCTAAAAAGGATCCCCCCAAATTTAATACAATTCCACAACCAATACCACCAGCCACAATTAAACCAAACCCACCATAAATTGGGGAAGGCTTTGAAGAAAAACTAACAAAGCTAATCACAAAAATAGTACTTAAAATAAATACAACGTACGTTATCATTATTTCCATATGGAATCTAACCATGACCAATGATATGAAAAGCCATTGTTGCATTTCAACTATAAGAATTTAATGACCAACATCCGAAAATCCCTCCCACTCATCAAAATCATCAATGAGTCATTCATTAACCTCCCTGCTCCATCCAACATTTCAACATGATGAAATTTCGGCTCCTTACTAGGAGTTTGCCTCATTCTATAGATTCTGACAGGTCTATTCCTAGCCATACACTATATGTCAGATACAGCAACCGCCTTTTCATCAGTAACTCGTATCTGTCACAACATCAACTTTGGCTGAATCATTCGATACATACATGCCAACGGAGCTTCCATATTTTTCATCTGCCTATTCATGCATGTAGGCCAAGGCATGTACTATGGCTCTTACACCTTCTCAGAAACATGAAACATCAGAATCATATTATTTACACTCATGTCTATAGCCTTCATAGGCTACATCCTACCATGAGGCTGAATAACCTTCTGAGGAGCTACCGTCATCACCAACCTCCTGTCAGCAATCCCATACATCGGAACTAACTTGGTATAATGAATCTGATGAGGGTTCTCAGTAGATAAACCCTAACACGATTTTTTGCCTTTCACTTTATCCTCCCATTCATTATTTCAGCTCTAGCAGCAGTCCACCTTTTATTCCTACATGAAACAGGATCTAACAACCCCTCAGGAATAGTATCTAATTCAGATAAAATCCCATTTCACCCATACTATAAAATCAAAGACATTCTAGGTCTTCCATTCCTAATCCTAACACTAATATTACTTGTCCTATTTTCACCAGACCTTCTAGGAGATCCAGACAACTACACCCCTGCCAACCCCCTAAACACTTCACCACACATTAAGCCCGAATGATGCTTCTTATTCACATATGCAATCCTTCAATCTATCCCTAATAAACTAGGAGGAGTCCTAGACCTAATTCTCTCTACTTTAATTCTGTAAGTCATTCCGCTATCCCACACTTCAAAACAAGGAGGAATGATATTCTGACCACTAAGCCAATGCCTATTCTGAGTCCTAGTAGCAGACTTACTAACCCTAACATGAATTGGAGGACAACTAGTAGAATACCCTTTCATTACTATTGGTCAATTAGCCTCTATCCTATACTTCTCAACCCTCATAATCTTCATACCTATTTCTGGCATCATCAAAAATCGTCTTTCAAAATGAAGAGCCCTTGTAGTATATAAAATACCTTGGTCTTGTAAACCGAAAAAGGAGAAAGCCCTCCCTAAAACTTCAAGGAAGAAGCAGCAGCCACACCATCAGCACCCAAAGCTGAAATTCTTTTTAAACTATTCCTTGCAATACCAGAAATCGACCCCACAACTTTCATAATTCATATATTGCATACTTTCATACTGTGCTTGTCCAGTATGTCATTTTCCCATTATGATGCAAACCAAAGCATGTACAATGCATCTATTAATATTATATAAGACATACTATGTATAATTGTGCATTGGACAGCTTTATGAGCAGTCTCTCTATGGATCTCAACTGTCCAAAAAAGCTTAATCACCTAGCCTCGAGAAACTAGCAATCCTTGCTTGAATATGTACCTCTTCTCAGTCAGGGTCCATTTCAACATGGGGGTTTCTATTCTGGACCTATACTGGCACCTGGTTCTTACCTCAGGGCCATTCTAATTCTTTAATCCTACAGCCATCTCAAATAGGACATCTCAATTGACTAATGACTAATTAGCCAATTTCACACATAACTGTGGTGTCATGCATTTGGTATCTTTTAATTTTTAGGAGGGGGTATTGCTATGACTCAGCTATGACCGTAAAGGTCTTGATGCAGTCAAATAACTTGTAGCTGGGTTTATTCACTATGCTGTGTCTCTATGCTCACACAAATAAGGTGCAATTCAGTCAATGGTTACTGGACATACACTTTAACTTCAATGCTTCAACAGGATGCACACACGCACACACATATGTACACACATGGATGTAAACATACACACGCACATGCACATGTATACACATACACACACGTACACATACACACACACACACACATATACACGTATTTATCCAACAGATAAGCAATTAGTTTAACCAACCCCACTTATGCCCAGTAACCCTATGGTGAGAATACATATTTATTATTGTCCTGCCAAACCCCAAAAACAAGACTAAATTCGCATCCAAACATAAGGCCTAAGTATGTCTTTATAAATACACCAAAAACATCCCAACTAAATATTAGCTAAAAATACCAGTGTTACACATCGATTCACAGCTATCTATATATACAAAACCTTAAGCTCTAATTCGTCCTTATTGAGCAATATTCTCTCACAACTAATTCCATTAAACCAATTAACTAACCCAATATATCCCTTGTTAATGTAACTTAAACACACAAAGCAAAGCACTGAAAATGCCTAGATGAGTTGTCAGACTCCATAAACACAAAAGTTTTGCCCTAGCCTTTCCATTAGGTATTAATAGGATTACACATGCAAGCTTCCTCGCCCTGGTGAAATGCCCTCTAAATCGTTAATGATCCAAAAGACCGGGTATCAAGTACACAACAATGTAGCTCATGATACTTGCTTAGCCACACCTCCCACAGGATACAGCAGTGATAAAAATTAAACCATGAATGAAAGGTCGACTAAGTCATATTAAACAAGGGTTGGTAAATTTCGTGCCAGCCTCCAAGGTCATATGATTAACCCGATCTAACAGACCTACGGTGTAAAGTGTGTTATAGAGGCATTCCACGTTAAAGTTAAATGTTAACTAGGCAGTAAAAAGCTACAGTTAACATAAAAATATAGCACGAAAGTAACTGTAACACCTTTGACCACACGATAGCTAAGACCCAAACTGGGATTAGATACCCCACCATGCTTATCCCTAAACTTAGCTAACTAAATAAATCTATCCACCAGAGAACTACTAGCAACAGCTTAAAACTCAAAGAACTTTATATCCCTCTACAGAAATCTGTTCTATAATTGATAAACCCTGATGCGCCTCATCACCCCTTGCTAATCCAGTCTATATACCACCGTCTTCAGCAAACCCTAAAAAGAAAGAAAAGTAAGCACAAGTATCTTAACCTAAAAAAGTTAGGTCAAGGTATAACTTATGAGGTGGGAAGTAATGGGCTACATTTTCTATATTAGAACACTTTTCAGCGAAAGTTCTTATGAAATTAAGAACAAAGGGAGGATTCAGTAGTAAATTTAGAATAGAGAGCTCAATTGAACTGGGCCATGAAGCACGCACACCCCTCCCATCACCCTGCTCAAGTGAAAAAACTCAAAGGCAATCTATTCAAATTATAAAAAACGCAAGAGGAGACAAGTCATAACGGCAAGCATACTGGAAAGTGTGCTTGGATAAACAAGATGTAGCTTAAATAAAGCATCTGGTTTACACCCAGAATATTTCATATCAAACTGACCATCTTGAGCCAAAACTAGCCCAAACAACCATAAATTCAACTAACATAAAACACTAAATCAAAACATTTAGTTAATTCTTAAAAGTATATGAGATAGAAAGTTAAGTTGAGGCTAAATAGAAAATATCATAAGGGAAAGATGAAAGAAAAATTGAAAGCACTATACAGCAAAGATTACCCCTTGTACCTTTTGCATAATGAATTATCTAGAATAACCTAACAAAGAGAACTTAAGCTAGGCTCCCCAAAACCAGATGAGCTGCCTATGAACAATCCTTACAAGATGAACTCAGCTATGTTGCAAAATAGTGAGAAGATTTGTAGGTAGAAGTGAAAAGCCTAACAAGCCTAGTGATAGCTGGTTACCCAGAACAGAATTTTAGTTCTTTAATTTTTTTAACGTTTATTTTTGAAGGGGAGAGAGACAGAGTGTGAGTCGGGGAGGGGCAGAGAGAGAGGGAGACACAGAATCCGAAACAGGCTACAGGCTCTGAGCCATCAGCACAGAGTCCGATGCGGGGCTTGAACCCACAAACTGTGAGATCATGACCTGGGCCGAAGTCTGACACTTAACCGACTGAGCCACCCAGGCGCCCCTGGTTCAACTTTAAACTTACCTAAAACACCAAAAATTCTTTTTTTCTTAAATTTTTTAACATTTATTCAATCTTAGAGACAGAGAGAGACAGAGTGTGAGTGGGGGAGGGGCAGAGAGAGAGGGAGACACTCTGAAGCAGGCTTCAGGCTCTAAACTGTCAGCACAGAGCCCGATGTGGGGCTCGAACTCACAGACCATGAGATCATGACCCGAGCTGAAGTCAGACACCTAACCAGCTGAGCCACCCAGGTGCCCCAAAACCCCAAAAATTCTAATGTAAGTTTAAAATATAATCTTAAAAGGTACAGCATTTTAGAACTAGGATACAACCATTTTTAGAGAGTAAGCATAAACATAACCATAGTTGGCTTAAAAGCAGCCATCAAGAAAGCATTCAAGCTCAATAATTAAAACATCTTAATATCAAAAATATGCAATCAACTCCTAACTCAATACTGGGTTAATCTATCTAGCAATAGAAGCAATAATGCTAATATGAGTAACAAGAAATATTTCCCCTGCTCCTTATGCCAGAGCAGATAACCACTGGTAGCTAGCAACAAGATAAAAATAATCTAGCCTATAAACTAAATATCAAACCAATTGTTGATCCAACACAGGCATGCAACCAAGGAAAGATTAAAAGAAGTAAAAGGAACCTGGCAAACATTAAACCCTTCCTGTTTACTAAAAACATCACCTCTAGCACTTCTAGTATTAGAGGCACTGCCTGCCCAGTGACATTCATTAAATGGCTGCAGTATCCTGACTGTACAAAGGTATCATAATCACTTGTGCCCTAAATAGGGACTTGTATGAACAGCACCACGAGGGTTTTACTCTCTTACTTCCAATCCGTGAAATTGACTTCCTGTGAAGAAGCGGAAATACAACAATAAGATGAGAAGACCCTATGGAGCTTTAATTAATTGGCTCAAGGAGACTACACCAACACAGCTGACAGGGACAATAAACCTCCACATGAGCCAACAATTTAGGTTGGGGTGACCTCGTAGAATAAAACAACCTCCAAGTGATTCAGGTCTAGACTAACCAGTCAAAAGTATAACATCACTTATTGATCCAAACTATTTGATAAATGGAACAAGTTACCCTAGGGGTAACAGCGCAATCCTATTTTAGAGTCTATATTGACAACAGGGTTTATGACCTCAATGTTGGATCAGGACATCCCGATGGTGCAGCAGCTATCAAAGATTCGTTTGTTCAATGATTAAAGTCCAATGTGATCTGAGTTCAGAATGCAGCAATCCAGGTGGCTTCTATCTATTAAACAATTTCTCCCAGTACAAAAGGACAAGAGAAATGAGGCCTACTTTACCAAAGCACCTTCAACCCAATAGATGATATAATCTTAATCTCCAAAGTTTATCTATTTACATCTCCGGAGAGTTTGGGTTTGTTGGTGTGGCAGAGCCCCGTAATTGCCTAAAACTTAAACCTTCATAATCAGAGGTTCAACTCCTCTCCCTAATAACATGTTTATAATCAATATTCTTTCATTAATTATCCCTATTCTCCTCACCATAGCTCTCCTAACATTAGTCGAACGTAAGGTACTAGTGTATATACAACTTCGCAAAGGACCAAACATTGTGGGGTCACATGGTCTGCTCCAACCCATTGCAGATGCCATAAAACTCTTCACCAAAGAACCCTTACATCCTCTATATCTATATTCATCATAGCACCTATCCTGGCTCTCTCATTAGCCCTAACCATGTGAATTCCTCTCCCCATGCCATACGCACTCATCAACATAAATTTAGGAGTACTATTCATATTAGCTATGTCAAGCCTCGCTGTCTACTCAATACTATGGTCAGGATGAACCTCAAATTCTAAGTATGCTTTAATTGGAGCCCTACAAGCCATAGCCCAAACAATTTCATACAAAGTTACACTAGCCATTATTCTCCCATCAGTATTACTAATAAATGGGTCTTTCACACTAGCCACACTAATTACTACCCAAGAACACATATGACTAATTCTTCCCACATGGCCCCTAGCCATAATATGATTCATCTCAACATTAGCAGAAACCAACTGAGCCCCTTTCGATCTAACAGGAGAATCAGAGCTTGTTTCCAAATTCAACATAGAATATGCAACAGGTCCCCTTGCCCTATTTTTCCTAGCGGAATATGTTAACATCATCATAATGAATATTCTCACAACAATTCTATTCTTTGGAGTATCCCACAACCCGTATATACCAGAACTATATACCATCAATTTCACCATTAAAACTCTACTCCTAACAATCGCCTTCCTATGAATTTGAGCATCCTACCCACGATTCTGATATAACCAACTGATACACCTTTTATGAAAAAACTTCCTACCCCTCACCCTAGCCCTATGCATGTGACATGTATCCTTGCCCATCATCACAGCAAGCATTCCACCTCAAACATAAGACATATGTCTGATAAAAGAGTTACTTTGATAGAGTAAATACTAGAGGTTTAAATCTTATTTCTAGAATTACAGGACTTGAACCTAATCCTAAGAATTCAAAAATCTTCTTGCTACCATATTACACCATATTCTACAGTAAGGTCAGCTAAATAATCTATCAGGCCCATACCCCGAAAATGTTGGTTTATATCCTTCCCATACTAACTAAACCCCCTATTCTCATTATTATGATTCAACTGTCATCTCAGGAACCATAATCACAATAACAAGCTCTCACTGACTAATAATCTGAATTGGCTTTGAAATAAATATACTAGCCACTATCCCTATTCTCATAAAAAGATATTTAACCCATGAGCCATAGAAGCATCTACAAAATATTTCCTAACACAAACAACTGCATCTATACTCCTAATGACAGGAATAATTATCAATGTTCTATATTCAGGACAATGAATAATATAAAAAAAAACTCAACCCCATAGCATAAATTATAATAACACTGCTTTGGCAATAAAACTGGGCTTGGCTCCATTTTACCTCTGAGTTCCTGAAGTTACACAAGGAATCTCCCTATCTTCAGGTCTAATTCTATTGACATGACAAAAAAATCACACCACTATCCGTCCTCTACCAAATCTCACCTGCCATTAACCCCAATTTACCACTAACAAGAGCTATTATACCAGTCCTAATCAGAGGATGAGGGGGACTCAACCAAACACGACTACAAAAAATCCTAGCATACTCCTCAATCGCCCATATAGATTGAATAACAGCTATCATACTATACATCCCTACAATAACAATTCTAAACCTAGCTATTTACATCATTATAACACCCACCAGCTTCATACTATTCATACACAGCTCCACCACAACAACACTATCCCTATGACAAACAGGAAATAAAACACCCCTGATCACCTCACTCATTCTGATATTAATATTATCTTTAGGAGGTCTCCCGCCACCCTCAGGATTGATCCCCAAATGAATAATTATCCAAGAATTAACAAAATGGGATAATTATTATACCCACACTACTAGCTATCACAGCATTACTCAACCTATACTTCTATATACAACTAACATACGCCA
Organism: Panthera leo; assembly: GCF_018350215.1. Taxonomy (NCBI): domain Eukaryota; kingdom Metazoa; phylum Chordata; class Mammalia; order Carnivora; family Felidae; genus Panthera; species Panthera leo. The sequence goes on from NC_056692.1 coordinate 24,703,058, forward strand.
CAGCACTAACCATATTCCCCTCAACGAACAATACACAAATAAAATGACAATTTGAAAGTACAAAAAAATAACTTTTTTATCCCCTCTCATCATAATCTCAACCATACTACTCCCATTCACACCAATATTATCCATTCTGGATTAGGAGTTTAGGTCCAAACAGACCAAGAGCCTTCAAAGCCCTAAGTAAGTCATATAGATTTAACTCCTGCACACCTTATTCTAAGGACTGCAAGAATCTATATTACATCAATTGATTTCAAATAAAACACTTTAATTAAGCTAAGCCCTTACTAGATTTGTGGGCTTCCATCCCTTGGAATTTTAGTTAACAGCTAAATACCCTAATCAACTGGCTTCAATCTACTTCTCCCACCACCTAGGAAAAAAAGGCAGGAGAAGCCCCGGCAGCGTTGAAGCTACTGCTTTGAATTTTCAATTCAATATGATACTTTACCAAAGAGCTTGGCAAAAAGAGGACTTAAACCTCTGTTCTTAGATTTATAGTCTAATGCTTTACTCGGCCATTTTACCTAAGTTTATAAACCGCTATTTTCCACTAACCAAAAAGATATTGGCACTCTCTATCTCCTATTTGGTGCCTAAGCTGGCATAAGTAGGAACCACCCTTAGGCTTATAATTCAAGCTGGACTTGGCACCGGGCACTCTATTGGGAGATGATCAAATCTATAATGTAATTGTCACTGCCCATGCATTCGTAATAATCTTCTTTATGGTAATACCAAGCATGATTGGAGGCTTTGGGAATTGATGAGTACCATTAATAATTGGAGCACCTGATATGGCACTCCCCCCAATAAATAACACAAGCTTCTGACTTCTCCCTCCATCCTTCCTACTCCTGCTCACATCATTGATAGTAGAGGCCAGCTCAGGAACCTGGTGAATTGTATATCCCCCTCTAGCTGTCAACCTAGCCCATGAAGGAGCATCCGTGGATCTAACAATTTTTTCCTTACATTTTTTAGGTGTCTTTTCAGGCTTAGGTGCTATTAACTTCATTACTACAATCATTAATATAAAAACCCCTGCCATATCTCAATATAAGACACCCCTTTTTGTCTGATCCATCTTAATTACTGCTGTCCTGTTACTCCTATCATTGCCAGTATTAGCGGCTGGAATTACCATATTACTAACAGATCAAAACCTAAATACCACTTCCTTTGATCCTGCTGGAGGAGGATGTCGCATCTTATATCAACACTTATTGTGATTCTTCAGACACCCAGAGGTTTATATTCCAATTTTACCAGGCTTCGGAATAATTTCACATATTGTTACTTACTATTCAGGCACGAAGGAACCCTTTGGTTATATGGGAATAGTATGAGCAGAAATATCTATTGGTTTCTTAGGTTTTATTGTATCAGCCCATCATACATTTACTGTAGGAATAGACATTGACATATGAGCATACTTTACATCAGCCACCATAATTATTGCCATTCTTACTGGAGTAAAAGTATTTATCTGACTTGCTACTCTTCATGGAGGAAACATTGAATGATCCCCTGCTATATTATGAGTCCTGGGCTTTATCTTCCTATTTACCGTAGGGGGCCTAACAGTCTTGCAAACTCTTCATTAGACATTTTTCTTCATGATATATACCATGTAGTAGCCCATTTCCATTATGTATTATCAATAGAAGCAGTATTCACTATTATAGGAGGTTTTGTTCACTAATTCCCCCTATTCTCAGGATATACTGTTGATAATACCTGAACAAAAATTCATTTCACAATTATATTTGTAGGTGTTAATATAACATTTTCCGCTCAACATTTCCTTGGATTATCTGAAATACCTCGTTATTCTGATTATCCAGACGCATACACAACTTGAAACACAATCTCCTCAATAGGCTCTTTCATTTCACTAACAGAAGTAATATTAATAATATTTATAGTTTGAGAAGCCTTTGCATCCAAACGAGAAGTAGCAATAGTAGAATTAACGAAACTAATCTCGAATGATTACATGGATGTCCCCCTCCATACCATATATTTGAAGACCCAACCTACATGTCCTTAAAATAAGAAAGGAAGGAATTGAACCCTCTAGAACTGGTTTCAAGTCAATGTCATAACCACTATGTCTTTCTCAATAAAGAGACATTAATAAAAAGATTACATAACTTTGTAAAAGTTAAATTATAGGTTTAAATCCTTTGTGTCTCCATGCCATATCCCTTTCAACTAAGTTTTCAAGATGTTACATCCCCTAGTATAGAAGAACTTCTGCACTTTCATGATCACACATTAATAATTGTATTTCTAATTAGCTCCCTAGTTCTCTACATCATTTCACTAATACTAACAACCAAACTTATACATACAAGCACAATAGATGCCCCAAAAGTAGAAACTGTATGAACAATCCTGCTGGCTATTATTTTAATTCTTATTGCCCTACCCTCTCTAAAAATCCTTTACATAATAGACAAAATCAACAACCCTTCTCTAACCGTAAAAACTGTAGGGCATCAATGATACTAAAGTTATGAGTATACAGATTACGAAGACCTAAATTTTGATTCCTACATAATCCCCACTCAAGGATTAAAACCTGGAGAACTGCGACTGCTAGAAGTTGACAATCAAGTAGTACTGCCAACAAAAATAACCATTCATATACTAATCTCATCAGAAAATGTCCTGCACTCATGGCCCTCCCATCCCTAGATCTAAAACCTGATGCCATCCCAGGCTGACTAAATCAAACAACACTAATGGGCACACAACCTGGACTATATTATGGCCAATGCTCTGAAATCTGTGACTCAAACCACAGCTTTATACCTATTGTTCTTGAATTGGCTCCATTAACATACTTCGAAAAATGATCAGCATCTATACTAGAAAATTATTAAGAAGCTAAATAAGTATTAACCATTTAAGTTAAAGATTGGGAGTTTAAATCTCTTAATGATATGCCACAACTAGATACATCAGCTTGATTCATCACTATCATATCAATATTCATAATGCTATTTATTATATTTCAACTAAAAATTTCAAAACATTCACACCCAGGAAATTTAGGACCCGAATCTTCAGTAACACTAAAACAACCTAACTCTTGAGAAAAAAAATGAATAAAAATGTATTCACCTCTTTCATTACCCCAATAATAATAGGACTACCTATTATCCTAATTATTCTATTCCCAGTCATTCTATTTCCTCACCTAATCGACTAGTCAATTACCATCTGATTTCATTACAACAATGATCAGTTCAACTGACATCAAAACAAATACTAGCTATCCATAGCTACAAAGGACAAAACTGAGCTCTAATATTAACATCCTTAATCCTATTCATTGGCTCAACAAATTTACTAGGCCTATCACCACACTCATTCACACCTATCACCCAACTATCAATAAACCTAGGAATAGCCATTTTCCTGTGAGCTGGCACCGTAGTCACCAGGTTCCGATATAAAACGAAAGCACCCTTAGCTCACTACTTCAGGGAACACCTTTCCCCTAATCCCTATACTTGTAGTCATCAAAACCATTAGTCTCCTTATCCAGCCAATAGCTTTGGTCATACAACTCACAGCTAATATCACAGCAGATCACCTGTTAATTCACTGAGTTGGACGGGCTACTCTAGCCCTAATAAATATCAGCACCACTATCACTCTCATTACCTTTATTATTCTTGTCTTACTAACAATTCTTGAATTTGCTATGGCCCTTATTCAAGCCTATGTCTTTACCCTGTTAGTAAGCCTATACCTACATGACAACACCTAATGATCCACCAAACCCACACATATCACATAGTTAACCCAAGCCCATGACAACTCATGGGAGCTCTCTCAGACCTACTAATAACTTCAGTACTGGCAATATGATTTCACTTCAACTCAACATCATTATTAACTATAGGACTGACAACCAACCTGCTAACAATATATCAGTGGTGATGGGATATTGTCCAAGAAAGCACATTTCAAGGCCCCCATACACCTATTGTTCAAAAGGGCTTGTGGTATGCAATAATTATCTTCATCATTTCAGAAGTATTTTTCTGGAGATTCAGGGAGGAGCCAAGATGGTGGAACAGCATGGAAGTTTTTGTGTGTCTCATGTCCATGAAATCCAGCCAGACCAACACTAAACCATCCTACACACCTAGAAAACTTACTGGAGTATTAACACAACAATCTACACAACCTGAACCACAAAATTCAGCAGGCACATGATGCAGAGAGCTGAACTTGGGGAGCGAGAAGCCGTGAAAGGTAGGGAACTACTTTTGCGGCAGAGAGAGGACAGAGACTGGGGGTGGGGGAGAGTATGGGAAAAGCACCCCTCCCCAAAAGCAGCTGGAGAGAAAATGGAGAATTGGAAACAGCCGCAGAGACTAAACTAAAAAGGGAGAAAGGAGAGGGTTTAAATTCCATTAAAACTGTAAACAAGGGGACCACAAAGGCTGCAACTCCACAGCTTGATACCTGGTGGTGATCTGGTGGGAAGGGCGAATCCCCAGGAAAAGAGTGGGGTCCACGAAGTTCTTGGGCCACACAGGGAAAAGCGGTTCCACTGCTGGAAGGACATTTGGTAGAGACTGTTGAAGCCATCTGGTCCCAGCATACCCCAGAAGGCAGCCACATTCGCTGGTGCTGGGTCAAGTCGTTAAGGGTGAAGCCTGGTGCCAGATGTGTGCTGTGATTTTCCATAGTCCCTGAAACGCTGCTGCTACACTGTCTCTCAAACATTTTCTGGGACAGGCTGGCACCTGGCCACAGTCTCAGGGCACCGGCAACAACAGGGTCCAGAGGGCATTCCTTGGTGCAGCCAATTCCTTGGCCATTGCTCGGTGAGACCCTCCTGCAGAGGGGCAGAACAGGTCAAAGCCACAGTCCTTCAGAATTAAGGGGTCAGGGAAAAAAAACAAACCTTGGGAGAGAGGTACTGCCTGAGACCTGGTCATGGAGAGTGAAAAAGATGGAAGTGGACAAGAGCTGAAGACAGAGGATGGGTGCGCAATTGCTGATCCAGAGAACAGACTGGGTAGCTGGGTGGCGCCATTTTCACTGCTCCCGTGCATGTGCATACGCACCTACCAGCACCTCAACAATCCACCCCAGTAGACTAGCAGCACCACCTAGTGGAGAGCAGAGCTGTTACACTGAGCCCCGCCCAACTGGGCCAACTTCGCTCGTCAAGAACACAAGTCTCACTCCTGGCTTAATTTATGGACTATAAAAAGCTACATAGACTGACTTCTAGGGGGAAACGAAGCAATTTCAGTCCTACTTCAATCTGTTAGCAGTTTCATCTATTCAATTTTCTTTCTTTTTTATTTTTCTCTTTTACAATTCTTTTCTTTTTCTTGGATACAGAAAGAGAAAAAATTCATTTTTATTTTCAGTTTTTATTAAAAATATATTCCTTTAATTTGTATTACTATATTTTTTAGTTTTGTGTAAATTTTTTCAAATTCTACATTACTTTCATCATTTTATTTTAGTCTACTTCAGTGTATTCACCTTTTCAAATTTTCAAACAATTTCCTGTTTTCTTTCTTTTTCTTTTTTTCTTTTTCATTTCTTTTTCTTGAATGCAGAAAGAGAAAAACTTCATTTTTACTTTCAATTTCTATTAAAAATATTTTTATTTAATTTTTATTACTATATTTTTTGCTTTTATGTAAATGTTTTCAAATTCTATTTTACTTTGATACTAGCAAATCGAATTCAAGAGCATATAAAAAGAATTATTCACCATGATCAAGTGGGATTCATCCCTGGGCTGCAGACCTGGTTCAACATTCACAAATCAATCAATGTGATACATCACATTAATAAAGAAAAGAAAAGAAAAGAAAAGAAAAGAAAGAAAAGAAAAGAACTATATGATCCTGTCAATCGATGCAGAAAAAGCATTTGACAAAATTCAGCATCCTTTCTTACTAAAAACCCTCAAGAAAGTCGGGATAGAAGGAACATACTTAAACATCATAAAAGCCATTTATGAAAAGCCCACAGCTAATATCATCCTCAATGGGGAAAAGCTGAGAGCTTTCCCCCTGAGATCAGGAACACGACAGGGATGTCCACTCTCACCGCTGTTGTTTCACATAGTGTTGGAAGTGCTAGCATCAGCAGACAACAAAAGGAAATCAAAGGCATCCAAATTCGCAAAGATGAAGTCAAGCTTTCACGTTTTGCAGATGATATGATATTATACATGGAAAATCTGATAGACTCTACCAAAAGTCTGCTAGAACTGATACATGAATTAAGAAAAGTCACAGGATATAAAATCAATGTACAGAAATCAGTTGCATTCTTATACACTAACAATGAAGCAACAGAAAGACAAATAAAGAAACTGATCCCATTCACAATTGCACCAAGAAGCATAAAATACCTAGGAATAAACCTAACCAAAGATGTAAAAGATCTGTATGCTGAAAACTATAGAAAGCTTATGAAGGAAATTGAAGAAGATACAAAGAAATGGCAAAACATTCCATGCTCATGGATTGGAAGAATAAATATTAAAATGTCAATACTACCCAAAGCTATCTACACATTCACTGCAATCCCAATCAAAATTGCACCAGCATTCTTCTCGAAGCTAGAACAAGCAATCTTAAAATTTGTATGGAACCACAAAAGACCCCAAATAGCCAAAGTAATTTTGAAGAAGACCAAAGTGGGAGGCATCACAATCCCAGACTTTAGCCTCTACTACAAAGCTATAATCAAGACGGCATGGTATTGGCACAAAAACAGACACATAGACCAATGGAATAGAATAGAGTCTCCAGAATTGGACCCATAAAAGTATGGCCAACTAATCTTTGACAAAACAGGAAAGAATATCCAATGGAAAAAAAGACAGTCTCTTTAACAAATGGTGCTGGGAGAACTGGACAGCAACATGCAGAAGGATGAAACTACACCACTTTCTTACACCGTTCAAAAAAAAAAAAAAAACAAAAAAAAACAAAAAAAAACCAAGAAAACTCAAAATGGATGAAGGACCTAAACGTGAGACAGGAAATCATCAAAACCCTAAAGGAGAAAGCAGGAAAAAACCTCTCTGACCTCAGCCACAGCAATTTCTTACTTGACACATCCCCAAAAGCAAGGGAATTAAAAGCAAAAATGAGGAGCGCCTGGGTGGCTCAGTTGGTTAAGCGGCCGACTTCGGCTCAGGTCACGATCTCGCGGTCCGTGAGTTCGAGCCCTGCGTCGGGCTCTGTGCTGACAGCTCAGAGCCTGGAGCCTGTTTCCGATTCTGTGTCTCCCTCTCTCTCTGCCCCTCCCCTGTTCATGCTCTGTCTCTCTCTGTCTCAAAAATAAATAAACGTTAAAAATAAATAAATAAATAAATAAATAAATAAATAAATAAAAAATAAAAGCAAAAATGAACTGTTGGGACCTCATGAAGATAAAAAGCTTCTGCACTGCCAAAGAAACAATCAACAAAACTAAAAGGCAACCGACAGAATGGGAAAAGATATCTGCAAATGACATATCGGACAAAGGGCTAGTATCCAAAATCTATAAAGAGCTCACCAAACTCCACACCCGAAAAACAAATAATCCAGTGAAGAAATGGGCAGAAGACGTGAATAGACACTTCTCTAAAGAAGACATCCAGATGGCCAACAGGCACATGAAAAGATGCTCAATGTCACTCCTCACCAGGGAAATACAAATCAAAATCACACTCACATACCACCTCACGCCAGTCAGAGTTGCTAAAATGAACAAATCAGGAAACCATAGATGCTGGCGATGATGTGGAGAAATGGGAACCCTCTTGTCCTGTTGGTGGGAATGCAAATTGGTGCAGCCACTCTGGAAAACAGTGTGGAGGTTCCTCAAAAAATTAAAAATAGATCTATCCTATGACCCAGCAATAGCACTGCTAGGAATTTACCCAAGGGATACAGGAGTGCTGATGCATAAGGGTACTTGTACCCCAATGTTTATAGCAGCACTTTCAACAATAGCCAAATTATGGAAAAAGCCTAAATGCCCATCAACTGACGAATGGATAAAGAAGATGTGGTTTATATATACAATGGAATACTATGTAGCAATGAGAAAGAATGAAACATGGCCGTTTGTAGCAACATGGATGGAACTGGAGAGTGTTATGCTAAGTGAAATAAGTCATACAGAGAAAGATAGATAACATTATGTTTTCACTCTTATGTGGATCCTGAGAAACTTAACAGAAGACCATGGGGAGAGTAAGGGGGAAAAAAGGTTAGAAAGGGAGGGAGCCAAAACGTAAGAGAGTCTTAAAAACTGAGAACAAACTGAGGGTTGATGGGTGGGAGGGAGGGGAGGGTGGGTGATGAGTATTGAGGAGGGCACCTGTTGGGATGAGCACTGGGTGTTGTATGGAAACCAATTTGACAATGAATTTCATATTAAATAAATAAATAAACAAACAAACAAACAAAACCAAAATAACAACAAAAACAAAGTTCTACCTGGGAGCCATTCAGAGCTATATACTGTGTTTAAATTAGAACATTCCAGCATCCATGGGGCTGTGTCAGCTACACAACCCATGTCCAAAAACCAATGTGGAGATCCCAGTCAGTTCACAGTCAGTGTCTTGCATCCCAGAGGAAAGCAGACCCCTTTGTCCCTGGGGGAGTGGCTATTAGCCAGCTAGGGTAATTTTGGAGATGGGTAACCAGCTGGCCTCCCTCCCCTGGCTAACAGAGTTGCCTTTATCCTGCAGAGTAGATGGTTCATGCATGTGCACTCTGCTCCAGGCCATGATCAGTGCACAAAGGGACTTTGAATGAAATACTGCACCTAGACTGGGTTCTAACCACTTGACCATCAGCCAGGAGCCCCAAACAGCCACAACTGAATCACTGCCACCCCTGTCTACTAATGGGAAGGGCGAGATACATACCCAAAGCTAGGGCTTTTCCTCCCTTTCTGGAGGGAGAATGCAGTCCCCTTGCTGACAGGGCTCCCAGATGTAGCCTCTATGAGGCTCCCTTCACCAAAGCCCACAGGTGTTGCTTCTTCCTGAGACAGCCGGCTTGCTGGGAGATGGCACTGGTCACTTCATTCTCCACATCATCCCATTTTTATAACTAATGAAGAACTCTGGCCCCCTCTGGATCTTTTTCACCCCTTTGCTCTATTTTCAAACTAGGTCTTCTCTGGGGTCCATTCCATGTAGTCTCTCAGTAGCTGGGGATCCTAGTCCAGTCTTTGCAACTGTGTGATAGGTTTGGCCACAGGGCCCCTGTAAGGTTGGTGTTAAAAACTATGCAGGCATCTAGAGGTCTAGGGCACTTGAACGACCCAGAAGACAGCATTTGCCCTTAGGCTGGGTGAGAGGGCTGGGAAGGGAGCTGTCCTCCTTTCCTGGCTGAAGGGACATAAGTTACATAGCCCTTTCCAGAATGGTCCCATTCCTATTGGAAATATTGAACTTTGGCCCTCCCTATGACCATTCCCTTCCCATGGCTCAATGTCTAATGATGTCCCTGTTCAGACTTAGGACAATGGGGGTGTCACTCACTCAGCCAGGGCCCAGGGGTAGTTCTTCACACAAGCCTGTGCATGTTGGAGGTGGGCAGCAACCAAGGCAGGACAGCCACTACTAATGGCAGCACTTGCACTTACTCAGACTTGGATTAGCCTTCCAGCTGGGGCACAGAGGGGACAGGGGGACCACAGGCATCTGTGGTGGGTACAGGTCATAGCTACAAGGAGTTTTCTGTGTCGGGTGCCAAGGCATGAAAAGCCCTGTGCATCAGGCAGTTCCATAGCAGCCTCAGTGGCCCAGCAAAGCCACTCTGTGGCCATGGTGTGGCAACCATGGCATTGGCCTGTGTAGTACTGTCTTCCTTCAGCATACTCAACAGTAGCAACAGTGACAGTTCTGGCTTGCAGGACCAGTTCCACAACAGCCCTAAGGACAATGGCAGAAGGCAGGGACTGGCATATAGAGCAGCACCTGGTGTTTGCCTCCTTACCCATTCACTTCTCCCAGCCCACATTTGTAGGATTATGGTGCCTTCACATGTTTACCCTCACATGAAATGGGAATAATGTGATGTGTTGAACAAAGCCAAAAATAACGTATAATGAGGATGTGCCGAGTAAAGATGCTGGCTAGTGTCCAATATGCCTGGAAGAAATTCAGAGGGAGGCTCTACAACAGGGTTGCCTTGTCTATCCCTATATCATTAAGGTTGCATTGGTTTAAAATAAATAGATCTTTCTTTTAGCATCTTTCAGATATTATAACAACTTCCCATTTTACAGTTATTCTTGTCTTTTCAAGATGCTTGAAAACCTGGGAGGATCTGTGGATATGTCCCTGGAAAAACAAAAACAAAAACAAAACAAAGGCCTACTTGGCCATAAATCTGAGCTATGCAAGACTCATGCAGAGATGAGCAATCATATAGGGGAAAATATCCTGCTGAAGAACCAGGAGCCCTTTGGGCAAACATGCCACAGTCATAAGGAATGGACCAGAATCCCCAGTTGAGGGCCAATGGTATGACTCTGAGACAATCACATGGAATGAACCCCAGGGAGGGCTCAGAGTTAGAGCAAAGGGGTACAAATGGATACAGGGAGGGCTAGAGTTCCGCATCAGGGATAAGAATGAGATAATGTGGAGAGTGACTATAATTAGCACAGTCTTCCCCAGATCGCTGACTCAGGAATGAGAAACAGCTGTGGACTTGACCAAGGGTGCCCACTATAAGTTCCACCTGGGAGCCCAGACAGCAAGAAGTCTTCTCAGATTCTTCTTCATAATCAGAGGGAAATCCCTGGCTTTGGATATGTGTCCTGACCTTTCCCTCAGTACATAGGGGCAGCAGTGATACAGTAGTATCACAGTGTGCTTGTGGCTGATGGGTAAGTATTTGGAAGTGGGACTTGGTGCAGTATTCCATCTAAAGGTGATTTCTGTGATGAGCAGATCCTGGAACATCCTGCCCACATGAAAACCTGCTGCTCTTCAGAATGAAGGGATCTCCATTATTGAGGGTAGGGAGGCCAACAGGCTACCCATGTTCATGCATACCCTGGCCAGCTAAGCAAGAACATGTACTATGGAACTGAAGGGCCACCTCTCTCTGAACTATCAGACTCAGAGAGCCTTCAATTTTCTTAGGAATGGACTTGGAAACCACCACCATTCATACAGACATGGCTGTGCAAGTGACCCCATGCTTCTGGAATATGAACTGAGACCTAGCTAGAAAAGCAGCAATGGGATGGGGAAGAGTACAAGCAGTGCCAAAGTTCTGCATCTCTAATGGGACTGGGATCCACCTGGGAAGAATATATCTCTCTTAATTTCCTCTCACCCAGACAGGAGGCCATCTCCCTTCCTAAAACCTCTGGCTTAGCCTACACACAAGCATTCTCCACTGGGCACCTGCAGATGCCCTAGGCCTGGTGATGTCCACAAATTCTGAAACCAAATTGCAGGGGTCCTGTGGCCAAACCTCCCACCCACTCACCACGATTGTACCAGATTCCCCACTTAATAGGAGAGGATATGAGGGGAGCCTGTGTGGCTCAGTTGGTTAAGCATCTGACTTCATCTCCAATCATGATCTCAGTGTTCATGGGTTTGAGCCCCACACTGGGCTCTGTGCTGACAGCTCAGAGCCTGGAGCCTACTTCAGATTCTCTCTCTCTCTCTCTCTCTCTCTCTCTCTCTGCTCCTCCCCCCATTCATGCTCTATCTCTCCCTCTCTCTCAAAAACAAACCTTTTAAAAAATAGAAGCTATGACTCTGAGTCACTGGCTCTGACAGGATTCTAGGGAGAACCTTGTTTACAAGCAAGGGCAATTATTTACAAATGCTATAGTAGCCTGCTAAGCTACAAGAGCTCAAGGACAGTAGGACCAGCAGTCCTCTGGGATATCAGACTCTGAGATCCCTTTATTTCCTCAGGAACTGCCTAAAAACTTGCCTTCAAAACTTGAACATGGGTTGTGTTCAGACAGCCCCGTGGTCTTGGAGTGTGAACTGTGACCAAGGTAGAAAAGCAGAAAAGGGATATGAATGACTGAGTACAAGGTGAGTAGAAGTCCTGCATCAAATGGTCAAAGTCAAATTGAGGAAGGACATATCTATCTTGCCCTCCTCTTGTTCCACACAGAATGTGGGGTCTCCCCTAACCTCTGACTTAGGCTATCCACAAGCATTCTCCATGGGCACCTTCACCACAGACTCTAGGTTTGAGGATGACCACATAATTCTGAAACCAAATTGAGAAGGGCCCACTGCAATACCCATATCACCACTGCAAAGGCACAACCAGACTCCCAGCTGAAAGATGAAGATATTACTCTAAGGCACTGACTTTGAATAGATTCCAAGCAGAACCATTTTTTTTTTTTGACAAAAGGGATAAGTAATGGAAATGGAGACACTCATTGCCAGAGTTCTTCATCACATATGGGATTTGGATAGCGTTGAGAACGAAGTACCCAGCGCAGTCTCCTATCAACATGGTTGCACCTGGAATAAAAAATGCTTGTGGGCTTAGGCAAAGGAAGCCCTCTGAAAGACTACACCTAGGAGACCTGTCAGCAAGAACCTGCATTCTTTTATTAGGAGCCAGAGATACCTGGCTTTGTCTGTCCCTCCCACTATTTCCACCAGTTGATGGAGGCAGCAATTGTTGAACTGTAACTATTGGGTTCTGCTGGCTCTTACTCAGGGAGTCTGGAACAAGAAATTTTTTTCCTATTCCTGGAAAAAGCTCAGCCTGTGCTGATGACCTCCTGGTCCATACTGCCCATGTACAAACTGCATCTCACAATGAAGGTCACTCAATCATCCAGGTGAATGAGGGAAGCTGGCACCCTTCACCTTCCATACCACAACAGGCCAAGCACCAAGCACTCAGGGACTAAAGGCCATCATTCCTTTGGTATAGCAGACACTGATAGGTCTCATTGAGCACAGAACCAGAGTGGGAGTTTGCAGCATACCCTGGGGTGCCAGCTGAGTGAGTGATGGCTTCATAATCCTAAGGGAGAAAAAAACAGAGTGAAAAATACAGCAAGATGAAAGGAATTGATGCAAGGAGGGCCAAAGCTCAACATTTCCAATGGGAATTGGGATCAAAATGAAAAAAAGATACCTTAATTCATTTCCCCCATTGCCCAGAAGGAAGCCAGCTCCCTTCCCCAAATCTCTGTCCCAGCCTACATACAAACATCTGCTGGGCACCTAAAAATTCCCTGGGCCTCTAGATGGCTATAGACTTCTGAAACCCAATTAACTAAGAGGGACCCCTGTAGCAAAATATCTCCCACAGTCACAAGGACTGGACTAGACTCCCAGGTGGAACACAGAGAATATGACTCTGAGACACTAACTCTGAATGGATTCTGGTAAGAACCTTGTTTCTACAAAAGAGTAAAGATGTATAAAGGTGTATAAGGAGAGCCAGAGATCTTCAGAAATTGGAAGGGGAATTACGTGAAGAAGGAAGTACCTAGGACTGGAGTGAGCAGTGACTGTGCTATAGCTGTGAGGTGCCCCCTGGTGTTGCTCAAAAGTGTGGAAACGGACATTGATGCCATCTTCCTGTAAAGGGCTCTTTCTGTGCTGACCAGCTTCTGAAGCCTACTGCTCCTCTGTGAAGTGTCTGCTTTTCAGAAGGAAGGCACCTCAATCAGGCAGGGCAATGAGGCAAATGCCTCCCTTTGCCACCCCTTGCTACAAATAGCCAAGCACCAAGGTCTAGGCTAGGAGGGCTATTCTCCTTCATGATATCAGATGCTGATGGCTGTACCTGAGTGCAGGACATAGTGGGAACCCAATGCCCATTCCTTGCTGCTTGTTAAGTGACTGCCAGCTCCATGGTTCCTATGAGGGAATAACCACATAGTCAGAAATACGGTAAGGGAAAGGGAATGGTTACAGAGAGAACCAAACTTCATTCATATTTCCATCCAATGGGAATGTGATCAATGTAAAAATGAGATATTTAACTTATTTCCCCCTAGGCCTATCAAGAAGGCCAGCTCCCCCTTAATACTTCTGGCCCAGCCTCCATACAAACAGTTCTCAGCTAGATCCCTTCCAATGCCTTAGGGCTCTGGATGTCCATATAGTCATGAAACAAAATGCCAGGGCACCTTTAGGTCAACCTGTCCTACAGTCACAGGGGCTGGTCCAGAGTGGACATTTGCAAACAGGAGATATTACTCTGAAGGACAGAATTTGTATGGAACCCAACAGGAACTTTGATGGATAATAAAGCAATGTGGTCAAAATTGATATACAGAGGGCCTGGGTTCTTCATGAAGGATGAGAGTTGGATGTCTAGAATAAATTGACTACCACGATATATTAGCAAACTGGTCTGCTCAGGAATCAGAAGAACCATTTGTGGAATTAGGCTACAGAAGTACTCCAAAGGATGCCCCTTAGAGCCCTGTGAGCAAGAGACCCACATTCTATCCTAAGAAATAAAGGGAAACTCTGGATTTCAGTGTGCTTCTGCCCATGATATCAGTAGATAAGGACAGCAGCCCTGTGAGATATGAAGAATGTGCTTCCATGTGATGATCAAGAGGTGGGAATGAGGCCTTGCTACACTATTTATTCAAAGGGCTTTTTGTGCGCAGATCAGGTCATGGAGCATACTGCACATGCATAAACTGTCTCTTCTTCAGAAAGAGAGAAAAGGAGCAGGAGCCATGAGGCTACCCACTCCCAGGATTACTGTAGCTTGCTAAGCACCAAGGGTTCAGGGACAGGAGGGCTAGCTGTCCTCTGGGATATCAGACTCTGAGAGGCCTCTATTGACTCAGGAACTTCCTGAAAACTCGCTTCCAATCCTTGAACCTTGGTTGTGTATGAAACAGCCCCATGGTCTTGGAGTGTGAACTGAGACCAAGTTAGAAAATCAGCAATGGGATAGAAATGACTACAAAGTGAGTCAAAGTTCTACATTTAATGGGACACGGGTCAAATATAGTAAGGAGGTATCTGTCTTCCCTTCCTCTTCCCACACAGGAGGTGGGATCCTCCCCCAACCTCTGGCTTAGCCTACCTACAAGTGTACTCCCTGGGCACCTTCACAGTCCCTACATTTATATATTACCACATAATACAGAAACCAAATTGAAAAGGGCCAAATGCAGTAACTATATCACCATCACAAGGACATGCCCTGACTGACAAACTGAAAGATGAAGATATTACTCTAAGACACTGAATTTGAATAGATTCCAGGCAGAACTACTTAAAAAAAAAAAAAGCTTGGGATGTCTGGGTGGCTCAGTCAGTTAAGCGTCCGACTTCGGCTCAGGTCATGATCTCACGGTTCGTGAGTTCGAGCCCCGCGTCGGGCTCTGTGCTGACAGCTCAGAGCCTGGAACCTGCTTCAGATTCTGTGTCTCCTCCTCTCTCTGCCCCTCTCCTGCTCATATTCTGTCTCTGCCTCTCAATAATAAATAAATGTTAAAAAAATTTTTTTTAAAGGCTAAGTGATGGAAATGGAGACACAGACTGCCAGAGTTCCTCATCAGACCTGAGATTTAGAGATTGTTGACAATGGAGTATTCAGCACAGATTCCTATCAACATTTTTGTTCCATAATAAGAAATATCTGTGGGCTTAGGCAAGGGTAGTCCTCTGAAGGACTATACCAGGGAGCCCCATCAGCAATAAGCTTGCATTCTTTCTTCAGGAGCCAGAAATTCCTGATGTTCTGTGTCCCTCCCACATTTTGCATCAGTTGAGGGAGGCAGCAACAGTTAAGCTGTAGCTATTGGGTTCTGCTGGCACTAGCTCAGGAGTGTGGAACAAGGACTTCGTTCCCTATCCCGAAAAGGGCTGTACTTTTAATCAGTTAAACACTTGGCCTTTTCCTATTCCACAAATAGAGTGTTTCAATGAGTTTATTTGAAAGTCATTAACCAGTCTTGAAATAGGGTAGTTTTAAGCTGTTAAGGATAAGTGTTTATACAAAGAAATTTGAGAACACTGGTTACTTCATGTATTTTAAAAAATATTTGGGGGGCGCCTGGGTGGCTTGGTCGGTTAAGCGTCCGACTTCGGCTCAGGTCACGATCTCGCGGTCCGTGAGTTCGAGCCCCTCATCGGGCTCTGTGCTGACAGCTCAGAGCCTGGAGCCTGTTTCAGATTCTGTGTCTCCCTCTCTCTGTGACCCTCCCCCGTTCATGCTCTGTCTCTCTCTGTCTCAAAAATAAATAAACGTTAAAAAAAAATATTTGGATATTTTACTGAGCACATGGCTGTTTCAGGCAGTTAAGCACCTGTACATTCCCTAGTGATTATACAGAAGGATATAAGCACACTTCTTATTGGATAAATCTAAGGAGCTAACTCAAAGATGCCTTAGCCACAATGGTGTTTGTGGCAATTAAGTGCATGGCCATTCCCTTTTGATAATAAAGAGATTTTAAACAAATACCCAGTTATATCCACGTTAAAAGCCAAATGAAAGACATATCAAGCACTGTATAGTTAGTCCCTTCCATAGCGTTTATACAAACAAGTTTAAGAACAGTTGTGATTACAGGTATTTAAAAGGAATTTGAAATCCTCATTTACAACACAGATATTTCAAGCAGTTCAGCACATGGGTATTCCCATGTTCATACAAATGGATGTAAGCACACTTCTTACTGGATGTTTATGAGATGCTAATTCACAAATGTGTTAAGAAAATCTTTTTTTCTAGGAATTAAGAACATGGACATTCCCTCATATGAATATAGAGGGTTTAAACAAAAGTTACTCCTAGATATACACTTAAAGCTACATTAAGAATGTTTAATTACACTGTGCTTTTAGGCACCTAATGGTAAGCCATTTCCTAGTGCTTCTACACAAGGGTTTAAGAATACTTCTAACTACACTTCCCAAAGGCTTTTGAAAACCCTCTTGGGGTATAGGGTACTTTTCAACAGTAAAACCCAAGTGTTTATACAGAGAGGTTGTGAGGAAAGTGTTACTATGTATGTCTATGAGGGACAGGATTGTCACTTGAAGCACAGTGATGCTTTGATCTTAAGCACGGGGCCTTTCCTTATGGCTTATATAGAATACTTTTTAAAGTTTTAAATTCCAGTTAGTTAACATATAGTGTAATATTAGTTTCGGGTGTAGAATTCAGTAATTCCATCCACCCTTCCATACCACACCCAGTACACATCACAAAGCGCACTCTATAATCCCCATCCCCTGTATAACCCAATCCCCACCCATGTCTCCTCTGATAACCACGTTTGTTCTCTAGAGTTAAGAGTATATTTCTTGGTTTGCTGATCTCTTTTTTCTCCCATGATCATTTATTTGTTTTGATTCTTACATTCCATACATGAGTGAAATCATACGGTATAAGTCTTCCCTGACTGACTTATACTGCTTAGCATAATACTCTAACTCCATCCACATCATTGCAAAGGACAAGATTTCATTCTCTTTCATGGCTAATATTCCACTGTGTGTGTATGTGTGTGTGTGTGTGTGTGTGTGTGTGTGTATCACATCTATATCCATTCATCATTAAATGGACATTTGAGCCCTTTCCATAATTGGCTATTGTTCATAATGCTGCAAAAAAACATCAGGGTGCATGTATCCATTTGAATTGGTATTTTTGAATCCTTTGGGTAAATACCAGGTAGTGCAATTGCTGGATCATAGGGGAGCTCTACTTTTTAAATGGCAATTGTTGTAAATTAATTTATTTGAGATGGGGGGTCAGAGAGAGGGAGGGAGAGAGAATCCCAAGCAAGCTCCACACTGCTAGTGCAGAGCCCAACAATGGCTCAAACACATGACTCTAAGGAGTCCATGTTTTTAACATTTGAGGAAACTTCATACTGTTTTTCAGAGTGGCTGCACCAGTTTGCATTCCCACCAACAGTGTAAGAGCATTTTCCTTTCTTCCCATCCTTGCCAACACCTGTTGTTTCTTGTGTTGTAGCCCTTCTGACAGGTGTGAGTTGATGTCTCATTGTAGTTGATTTGTATTTCCCTGATGATGAGTGATGTTGAGCATCTTTTCATGTGTATTTGGGGAAATGCTCACCTTGTGTGTTCCCCTGTGTGCTCCTTTTCCTCTCACCCTTTTCCCCAGTGAGGGCTCCCTCTCCTCTGCAGCACCCTTGATCTGTTCCTCCCCCAAACTACCTTTCTGTACTTTCTACCTTCTTTGATGTAGCTTCTTTTTCCCCCGTGTTGTGTACTTGTGTACTTTGTTCTTTCAGTCTTCACATTGGTTTCTGGAATATTTAGAATGATTTCCTAGTTATTAGCTATGTTCAAGGGACAAGACTACACTGCTTCCATACTAGCTCTCCCAACACACACTAATAAAGAATGTTTCAACAAAATTTCTATAAGATGTGAAAGGCTACATGAAAGGCACTTGAACAGTGTAGTCTTGGGCGGTTAACCACAAGGTGTGTATGGTGTCTACAATGTGTGTCAGGGGGTACATGTGTGGTGTGGTATACATTTGGGGTGGTTGTGGTTGAGTGCATTTGTCTGTTCGGTATGTATGGTATGCATGGTGTATATGTGGTTTGTGTCTGTGTATGGCATTTGTGTGGTGTGTGTATGGTGTGTCAGTGGTTTTTAGGTGGTATATGTGTCTTTGTGTGTGCTGTAAGTGTGGTATGCATCTTGTGATTGTGGTATATGTGTCATGTGTGTATGCTCTACATAAAATATATGCTTGTGTGTGGTCTTTGTATGGCATGTGTGTTGTATATGTGGTGTATGTGTGCTTTTGTGGAGTTTGTGTAATATAAGTGTGATGTGTGTGGTGTGTGTGATGTCTGTATGTCATGTATGTAAGGATTATCATGGTGTGTCTGTTGTATATGTGGTATCTGTGTACTATAAGTGTGTTTTGTGTGGTATATGTTTGGTGTGTATGTAGTGTATGTATAGAGTGCGTTTGTGTGGTATATGTGTGGGGTGTATTTGTGTTTGTGTTGTATGTGTATAGCGTGTAGTAAATTGTGGAAGATATCTGTCTGGTGTGTATGTGACATATGTGTGATGTGTTTGTGTGGTAATCATGTATCATATGAGGTGTTTGTACTATATGTGTGCTGTGTGTTCAGTGCAGGTGTGGTGTAGTTGTGTGGTATATGTGTTATGCTTCTGTCTATATGTGCAGTGTGTGTGGCATACATGTAGTTTATATGTGAAGGAGGTGGCATGTATCATCTGTATATGTGGTGTATGTTTGGTGTGTGTGGTGTATATGTGGAGTGTGTGTGTATATGGTATATGTGTGGTGGTTTGTTTGGTAATTGTGTGTTATATATATGTTGAGTGTGGTAATAGTGTTTGAGGGGATATAACTGTGGGTATATTGGGCACATATGATCTGTGTTGGATATATTTGTGGTATATGCATAATGAGTGTGTGGTGTATTGCATTTGTGGTGTATATGCATATGTGGTGTGTGTAATGTATGCATGGTGTGCCTCATGTATGTGTGATGTAGGTGTGTATGTAGTATTCGTGTGGCTAATGTGTGTGTGGTAGTGCAGGGTGTGTGTATATGAGTTTGAAGTGTCTTGAGTATGTTGTATGTGTGGTCGTGTGGTATATTTTTGATAAATGTTTTGTGTTTGTGTGTTATGTTTGTGTAACGTGGTATGTGTGGTAAATGTGTGGTGTTTGTGTGTAATTTGTATGCTGTGTGTTGCATGTATTACATGTGTGTGTTATATCTGTGCTGTGTATGTGGTGTATATATGGTGTTTGATGTCTGTGTGTGGTATATGTTTGGTGTGTATTGGTATATCTATGGTGTGTGTGTGATATACCTTTGGTATGTATGTATATGGTATGTCGTGTTGGGGTGAATGTGTGTTGTGAGTATCGTGTATGTGTGGAGTTTGTGGGTTGAACATTCTTTGTGTAAGTGTGTGTGGTATGTGTGGTATGTATTTGGTATATGTGTGGTGTGTGTGTTGTTTTCCTTTGGATTTACATGTGGTATTTGTGTAAGTGTTGTTTGTGTTGGTATATTTGTGGCATGGTGTGTGTGTGTGTGTGTGTGTGTGTGTGTTGTATGTGTGGTCTGTGTCTTTGGTGTGTGTGCTATATGTGTTGTGTGTGAGAGATGTATGTGTGGTTGTGTGTGGTGTATGTGTGTGTGGTATATATCTGGTGTGTGTGTTGCTTGGTATTTTTGTGATGGGTGTGGTGTTTGTGTGGTGTGTGGGTGTGAAGTGTGCATGACGTATGTGTTATATGTGTGGTTAGTGCTTGTGTATGTCCGGTATGCATTGTGTGGGGGTGGTGTGTGTGGAGAGTACATTATTTCCATGTGCTGTATGGGTTGTGTGGTGTGTGTGTGTGTGTAGTGTGTGAGTAATATAGGCGTGGGTCATGTGTTATGTGTGTGTGATATGTGGTGTGTGTGTGGTATGTGTGGTATTTGTGAGATAAATGTGTGGTTTGTCTCTCATGTATGTGTAGTGTTTGGCAAACATGTGGCATGTATTAGGTATATGTGTGTTCAGTGTGTGGTATATGTGTGTTGTGTGTGGGGTGTTTGACATGTGCAATCTTTGTGATATATATGAGGTGTGTGCATGTTTGGATGTAGTATATTTTTGGTTAATAGCTGATCTATGTTTTGTGTGTGGTATACACATGGGTGCAGTATATGCGTGATGTTTTTGGTGTGTCTTCTACGTGTTGTATATGTTGTGAGGGTGGTGTGTATGGTGAGTCTGTAGTGTATGTACATTTTGTGTGTTGTGTGTAATGCATGTGGGTAATATATGCGTGGTGTGTGTGTGGTGTCCATGTGGTGTATGTATAGTGTTTGTGTGGTTTTGTTTTGTGTGTGGCAAATACGTGTGGAAGTTTGTGTAGAATATGTGTGCTGCATGTGGTAAGTATGGTTTGCATGTCATCTGTGTGGTTTATGTGTGGTGTGTGCATGTCGTGTGTGTGGTATCTTATGGTAAGGATTGGTGCATGTGAGGTATGTGTGCGTGATGTATGTGTAATATGCATGTACTGAAATTGTGGCGCATTTGGTATGTGTGGTGTGTTTCATGTCTTTTGTGTGTGTGGTGTGTGTTTCTGAAATGTGTCTTATATGTACAATGTATGTGTGGTGTATGTTTGGCTTGTGTGTGCATGGTACATGTATGTTGTTTGTGTATTGTGTGTGTGGTATATGTGCAGTGTGTGTGCTGCATGTGTTGCATGTAAGTGTGTTGTCTATGTGTGGTTTGTGTGCAGTGTGTGTGGAGTATGTGTGTCCTATATGTTCAGTGTTACCTGATGTGTAGGTTCAGGTTGTGTGTGTGACGTATATGTAGTGTATACATTATTATAGTTCTATGTGTGTGTGGAGTGCATGTGTGTGATGCATGCACTGCGTATGAATAGTGTAGCTATGCTGTGCTGGGACATGTATCATCTGTGTGAGTGTTATATGTGTGTGGTATGTAAGTGGTATTTGTATGGTGTACATGTGTGTGGAATATGTGTAGTGTGTCTGTGGTGTCTGTGTGGGCCTGTGTTTTGTGGAAGTCTTTGTGTTTGTGAGGTATATATGTTGTCTGTGTGTGGTGTATGTGTAGTTTGTGTGTGTGGTAAACATGTGGTCTATGTGTAAAATGTGTACTATATCTGTTGTGTGTATATGTGTGGTATACATTTGCACATGTGTGTTGTGTGTAGTGTGTGTGTGTACACTGAGTGTGGCATTTGCATGATAATGGTGGTTGTCCCCATGGTATGGATTTGATTTGTGTTTTGTGGTGTTGTTTCTGGTTTGTGTTTCATGTGTGTGGTGAGTACATACAGTCTCTATGGTGTGTATATTGTGTGTTGTGTTTCTCATGTGTGTGTAAGTGGTGTGTGTGGTGTATTTGTCCAGAGTGGGTTGTGTCGCATGTATTGTTATTTTTTTTCAATGTTTATTTTTCAGAGAGAGAGAAAGAGCACAAGCAGGGGAGGAGCAGAGAGAGAGGGAGACACAGAATCCAAAACAGGCTCCAGGCTCTGAGCTGTCAACACAGAGCCCAATGCGGGGCTCGAACTAACAAACCATGAGATCATGACCTGAGCCAAAGCCAGATGCTTAACTGACTGAGCCACACCAGTGCCCCTAGTGTATTGTTATTTTATGTGTGGGGGTTGTGTAATGCGTGTGTCATGTATTTGTTGTGTGTGTTATAGCTGTGGTCTGTGAATGCTATATGGGTAATGCCTGTGTTATATGGGTGGCGTGTGAGTGCTTCATGTGTTGTGTATTGATTTGCATGTGGTAAATGTGTGTGGTATATTTTTCTCGTGGAAGTGTGGTACATGCAGTTGTGTGTGTTGTATGTATCATGTGTGTGCTTTCTGTGTGGCATGGGTGTGTGTTCAGAGGATATGTTTGAGGGGCGTGGTGTATGTTTGGTGTGAGTGTAAGTATGTGGTGTGTTTGTGTTTGGAATGAGTGCTTATGTGTGGTATATGTGGGCTGTATATGTGCTGTCTGGGGTGTCTGTGGTATGTACGGTGTGTGTGTGTGGTATATGTGTGGTGTGTGCATGTGTTGTATATGTGTTTAGAGGGTGGTATATCTGTGGAGTGTGTGGGTGGAATAGTGTTGGTCTGTTTGTGGTGTATGTATGGTATATTGTGGAGGGTGTGCGTGGTATACATTGGTGTGTTGCTGGTATATGTATGGTATGCCTATGTGTATGCCGTGCATGTGCTGTGTATGAGTGAGAGTGTGTAATGTATGTGTGGTGTATATGTGATGTATGTTTGATATGTGAGGTGTGTGTGACACGTATGTGGTGCATATGTGCAGTATAGGTGTGATGTATGTGAGGTATATGTCTGGTGTGGGTGTGGTGTATGTGTGTTTCCATGTGGCATATGTATGGTTTGGGCAGTGCATGTGTGGTGTGTATGTGGTATATATGGAGTGTCTGTGGTGTGCGTGGTGTGTATGTGGTATATTTGTGGTGTGTGGGGTGGTGGTGTATGTATTGTGTGTGTAATTTATATGTTTTGTATGTTGTGCACGTATTTTGTGTGTTTAGTGTAAGTGACATGACATGCTGTGTATGTCTTTCATATGCAGTACATGAGTGGCATGGGTGTTGTGTATATGTAGTGTATGTGTAGTTTATGTGCAGTGTGTGGTCTTTGTGTGGTGTTTTGGCATTTTATGTGTGATGTAGGTGATATATATTTGTGGTGGTATGCTTCCTATGGGTGATGGGATGGAGTGGAAGTGGTGTACGTGTGGGTTGTGAAGTGTCTTGTGGTGTGCATGGTGTGTATTTGATGTGTGTGTGGTATAAGTGTGGTATGTGTGCAGTGAATTTGGGTTGTCTTTGTGTGTGTAGTATAGGCATGTTATGGCTGTGATGTGTGGATGTATGCGTGGTATAAGCTGTGGTATATATGAAGTGTATATGAAGTATATGTGGAGTTTGTGTGTGTGGCATCTGCATGGTGTGTGTGGTGTATGTGTCATGTATCTGTGCTTATACTATATGTGGGCATATTATGTTTCTTATGTGTGGTGTGTGTAGGTGGTATATGTGGTGTGCATGATGTGTGTATGAGCATTGTGTATGTGCATCAAGTGTGGTGTATGTATCATATTTATGTAATGTTTGTGTTATTTGTGGTGTGTTTTTGATGTGTGGTGTATGTATGTAATGTGTGTGCTGTATCTGTTGTTTTTGGTGTGCACAGTTTGTGTGTGGCATATGTCTGGTGTGTGTGTGTGGTGTGCATCTATCAGGTATATGTGTTGTATATATGTGGACGAGGTATGGTGTATGTGTGCAATGTGTGTGTGTTTTGTGTGTGAGTGGTGAAATTATATTGTATATGTTGTGTGGTGTATATTTAGCATGTGGTTTGGTATAAATGTGGTGTGTTTGTGGTGTAACTATGGTGCATGTGTGGCATATATCTGTATATGTTATATGTGTGTTGTTGGTGCAGTTTGTGTATGGTACAAATATGACATATGGGTTATATGAATCCTGTATGTGGTGTATGTGTTGTGTGTGGTCTATGTTTGCTGTTTGTAGTGTGTTTAGTTTGTGTGTCACGTGTGATATATGTGTGGTTTGTGGTTTTGGTATATGTATGCACTTGTGGCTTATATGTGGTGTTTGATGTGTAGTGTATTTGTGGTGTGTCGTATGTGTGGTTAACATGTGTTGCATGTGTTGTGCATGTGTAGTGTTTGTGATGTGTGTGTCGAGTTTCTATGTGTGGTGTGTTTTTGGTTTATCTGTGGAATTTGTATTGTATCTGTAGATTTTTTGATTTTTTGATGTGTGGGCATTGGTGTGTATGGCAATATGTGGTAGTTGTGTGGTGTGTATCTGGTGTTTGTGTGTGAGATATATGTCTTGTGTGTGTGTGGATTAGGTATGATTTATGTGCAGTGTGTTGTGTGCATTTGTGCGTGCAGTGAAATTATAGTGAATATGTGAGTTGTGCATATTTGTCACATGTATAGGGAATATGTGTGCTGTGTATGGTTTACCCATTGTGTATGTATGGTGTAAATCTACATTACACCTGTGCTGTTTGTGTGGTGTGTGTTTGCTTTGTGTGGTGTGTTTGTGGTGCATGTTTAGTGTGTGTGGTGTATGTATATTGTGTGTGAGTTTTAAGTTGGGTGCTTTTGATTTATATGTGGTGTGTGTGCGGTGCATGTGGTGTGTGGTATCTGGTTGGTTTTTGTTGTATGCGTTTTGTGTGTGGTATGTACAATGCTTGTTTGAAGTGTCTGATGTGAATGTGGTGGTACACATGTCGTGTGTGTGGTGTGTGTGGCATGTAGTTATGTGCTTTTGTGTGTTGAGGGAGTGGTTTGTGTAATATATGCATGTCATATATATGGTGTATGTCAGGTGTCTGTGCAATATATGTAGTGTTTGTGTAATGTAAGTGTATTTTGTATATGGTGTATTTTGTACATGGTATGTATGTTGTGTGGTGTATGTGAACTGTGGTATCTTTGGTTTATGTGTCACATGTGTGGTGAATGTATGGTGGTTGTGACGTATGTGTGCGCGTTTCCATGTGTGGTGTGTGTGTATGTATAATGTGTGTAGGTAGTGTGTTGGGGTGCATGTGCTGTGTGTGTGGTATATTTGTGGTGTATGTGTAATGTATGTGTTGCATATGTGTAGTGTGTGTTTGGCCTGTGCATAAAGTGTGTTTCTGTGTAAGTAGTGTGTGTGGTATGTGTGTGGCATATATGTGGAATATGTATATTATGTCTGTATGGTTTTTTGGTGTGTGTGTGTTGTATGTGTGATATTTGTGTGCATGGTGTATCTGTGGTGTGAATGTGGTGTATTCGTAGTTTGTGTGTGCCATATGGGTGGTTATTGTGTGATGTGTATACTATTTGTGTGTGTGGTATATATGTTGTGTGTGGCATATATGTTCTGTGTGTAGCATGCTTGTACAAGCATATGTGTGGTAATGCTGTATGTGTAGTGTGTGTGGCATATGCATGCTGTGTGTATATTATACATTGTTATATGCATCATAATGAATGGTGTATGTGTGGTGTGTGTGTGGTATGTGTTTAATGTATGTGCTGTGACATTGTGGTGAATATGTGTTGTGGTGTATATGTTAGGTGTCTTGTGTGTGGGATCTGTGAAATATGAATGCTACATGTGTGGTGCATGTGAGGTATGTGTAGTGTGTGTGGTGAAATTGTGATGTACATGTTGTGTATGTGGTGTCTATTTGGCGGTTGTGTGGGGTATATATGGTGTATGTGTACTGATGTGTAAGTATGGTGTATGTGTGGGGTGTGAGTGGTGTGTTGTGTATGGTGCATGGATTTTCTGTGTGTGTTGTATGGATGGAAAATAAGTGGAATCTGTTATGTGGGTATGGAATGTGTGTTGTGTGTGGTGTGCATTTGCTGAGCATGTGTGAGGTATATGTGTTGTGTATTTGTGGTGAAGGTGTGTGTGTGATGTATGTGCTCCTGTGAGTGGTATTTGTGTGGTGTATTTAGGTGTGTGTGTTGAATATGTTCAGTGTCTGCAGTGTATGTGTAGGGCTTGATTTGTGTGTATTGTGCATGTGTATGTGTATGTGGTACATCTGTGGTGTGAGTGCAGTGTATGTGTAGATCTTAGTGTTTACTATATGTTGGTTATTGTGCAGTATATGTTAACTGTGTGGTATATACAAATTGTGAGTGTGGTATATATGTGGAGTATATGTGGTGTGTGGTCTGTGCAGTGTGAGTATGTGTGTGTGTTATATGTGTGACAGTGAGTGGCATATGTGTGGTATGTGTGTTTGTGGTACATGTTTAAGGTGCGGTGACATTACAGTGTCTGTGTAATGTATGTGCTGCGGAATTGTGTACACAAGGTGTTTTAGTGAAATGTTTTCTATATATGGTACATGTGCGATGTGTGGTGTGCGTAGCATGAAACTGTGGTGGATATGTTGTGTGTGGTGTATATTTGGCATAGGTGTGGTATATATGAGGTGTGTCGGAGGCATATCTATGGTGTATGTGTGGCATGTCTGTGTCATATGTGTGTTGTCTGGTGTGTGATGCAAGTGTGTCATGTATTATGTGTGGTGTGTTTTGCATGTTGTATGTTTGATGTTTCGTTTAAGTGTTTTGTTTCTGTGCATGTGATATATGTGTTATGTGAGTGGCGTTTTTGTGGTTTATGTGGATGTGGAAGAATATGTTGTGTGTGGTGTGTTTTTGCTGTAGAGGTTGTATGTGGAGTCTTTACATGTGTGTGGGACATGTGTGGTTATTTTGTGGTATATGCATCATGTGTGTGGTGTGTATATGTGTGGTATGTGTGTGTCACATGGGTAGTATGTGTTGTGGGTACTGTGTACATGTGTAGTATATGCATGATTATGATTGGTGTATGTATGTGTGTGGTACTGACAGTGTGTGGCGAGTGTGTGCTGTCTATGGTGTGTGTTATCTGTTTTGGGTATGTCATATATGTTTGCTTAATATACACCTTGTTTGTGTGGTATATGTGTGGTGTATTTGTGGCATATGTGGTGTGTCATATATGTGTGGTGTTGGGGGCATATGTGTAATGTGTGAGGGGTATTGCATGTTGTGTGTTGGTATATGTGTGGAGTGTGGGTGGTGTACATGTGGAGTTTTTGTGTGTGGTACCTGTGCAATGTACGTGTGGTTGTGTATGCCTGGTTTGTATGTCATGTGTGGTATGTGCATGTTGTAGGTGTGGTATGGGTGTTTTGTGTGGTGTGTGTGTGTGTGTGTGTGTAATGTATACGTGTTGTTCCTATGGTGTGTGCATAGTGTATGAGCTGTGAATGCATGGAGTATGTGAGTGTGGTATATGTGTGTATGTGAATGGTATTTGTGTGGTTTAAGTTAGGGTGTGTATGATGTGTAGGTTTTGTGTCTGTTGTGTGTGCAGTGTGCATTTGTAAATTTGTGCTTAATGTATGGTGAATGTGACATGTATGTGGTGTGTGTGCAGTGAAAATATGATGTATATTTGTGGTATTTATTTGGCATGTATTGGAAGGTATATGTGTGGAGTGTGTGTGATGTATCTATGCTGTATGGTGGTGTAATGAAGTTTATGTGTGTGTGTTTTGTGTAGCATGTGTGTGGCAAATGTGTAGTGTGGTGGTATAGCTATGGTGTGGGTGATGTATTAGTGTGGTGTGTGTGTGCTATACATGTCTTTGGAATAAGTGTGGTTGGTGGTTGTTATATGTATGATGTGTATGTGATATTTGTATAGTGTGTGAGTGGTGTTTCTGGGATATCTGTGAGTGTATATAGTATATGTGGTCTGTGTGTGGCTTATATTATGTATGTGTTCTGCATATATGTGGTTTGTGTTTGGTGTTAGAATTACATGTTTGGTGTGTGTGAGGTGCAGTATATATGCAGTATGTGTTCTTCATTTTGTGTGTGTGCATGTTTCTGGTGTGTGTGGTATGAGGATTGTGGCATTATGTGCTATATGTGTACATGTATTATATGCTTACTGAATGTGTGGTGTGTCTGTAATAAATGTGAGGTATGTGGAGAGCATATGCAGTGAATATGTGGTGTGTTTTTTGGTGTGGTATACGTGAATGGTATGTGAGGTATGTGTGGTGTATGTGTTATATGTGTGGCGCATGTAATGTATGTGTTTGAAGAATATGTGTGATGTTTGGTGACACTGTTATCTGTATGGTATATATGTTGTCTGTTGTGTGCTTATGCTGTGTTTGTGAATTAAGCTTTCTATGTGCGATGCATGTAGGGTGTGTGTGGTATGTGCAATAAAATTGTGATTATATATCATGCATCTCAGGGGTATATTTGGTGTGTGTATGACATATATCTATAGTGTATTATGGTGCTAGTCTGTTTTATATGTGTTTTGTGTGTGACATGTGTGTGTGCTATAGGTGTAGTATGTGCAATATGTATGTGCATAATGTCTGTGTTACGTTTTTGTTTGATATATGTGTGGTGGGTATGTTTGATGTCTGTGTGTAATGTGTGTGCATGATATGTGTGGTGTGTGAATAGTGTTTGAGTGGTGTTTGTGTGTAGTAAATGTGTTGTGTGTGATGTTTGTTGTGTGTGTGCAATTGTTATATGTATGGTTGTTGGTTTATGTAATTTTGGTGTGTGTGTGATGTGTGTGGTGTATGTGGTGTGTGTGTAGTGTGTATCCAGTGAGTATGTGAAGTATCAGTTTGGTGGCATGTGTGTTGTAGGTGTATATGTAGTATATGTGGGGTGTACATGTGGCATATATGTGATATGTCTAATATTTGTGTGATATTTGTGTGGTTTCTGCGTAGTTCTTGTGTGGTGAAGGTGTGGTGTGTTTGCTGGCATGCCATATAATTGTGTATGTGTTGTGGGTGTGACACGTGACACATGTTACATGTGTGGTGTATATGTGGATTCTGTATTTGTGGTGTCTGTGCTGCGTATACGTGTGTAGTTCAGAATTGTATATGTGGAGTGTGGGGGGTTGTGTTGGTTAGGTGTGTGGTGTATGGGTGAGACGTGTGTATTTATGTGGTTCATAAGCACTAAATTCCTGGTGTATGAGTAGTGTATTTCTGTGTGTGGTATAGGTGAAGCATCTGTGTGGAATATGTGTACTGTGTTTGTAGTGTAGTATATGTGTGGTGTTTGGTCTGTGATTTATATTTGGTGTATGTGATGTATGTGTGTTATGTATGTTACAAGTAAATTGGTGTAGTGCAAATGTGGTATATGTCTATGTGATTTATAAGCAGTATGAGAAAGAGCACATGGGTGTTCTACATGAGGTGTGAATGTGTATGGTACTTTAGGTATGTTGTGGTTTGTTTCATGTGTGCTATATGTTTAGTGTTTATGTATTACATAGGCATTGGGTGAGGTTTATGTGTGGTGTACAAGTGGGATATGTGTGGTGTGTTTTTGGGGAGTGTTGGCTATATGTTGGTTATTGTATGCTGTATGTAAAACAAGATTAACATTAATTTGGTATGTTAGTTTAAAGATGGTTTCTCCAGTGTTCTTTCACAGGGTTCAGTGTATGGCAGTGCCTTATAGTTCCATGCACAGGTTTTCAAACACTTCTAACTTAGTGAAACAAGATGTTACTTGAAAGATTGTTTCTCCAAAAGTGTTGTTTCACACAGTTGAGTATATGGCACTTTCATTATACTTCTAGGCCTTGGTTTTCAAACATTTCTAACTTTGTGAAACAAAACTTTAAGGATGGTTTCTACTCAGTGTTGTTTCAACATAATTGAGCATATAGCACTTTCCTTATAATTCCCTGCATAGGTTTTCAGACACTTCTAACTTAGTGAAACAAGATGTTAGTTGTAAGATGGTTGCTCCACAGTGTTACTTCACAGAAATGAGTGTAGAGCATTTTCATTTTACTTCTAGGCCTAGATTTTCAAACACTTCTAACTTGTATCAACAAGTTGTTAGCTGAAATATGGTTTCTCTACAGCGCTGTTTCACAGAGTTGAGTATTGGGCATTTTCCATAGTTTCCTCACATAGGTTTTCAAACACTTCTAACTTAGTGAAACAAGATGTTAGTTGAAACATGGTTTCTCTACAGTGTTGTTTCACAGAGGTGAACGTGTGATACTTAGGTTCCTTACAGTTCCCCAGATAGGTTTTCAAACACTTCTAACTTAGTGATACAAGATGTTAGTTGAAACATGGTTTCTCTACAGTGTTGTTTCACAGAGTTCTGCATATGGCACGTTCTGTACAGTTCCTCGTGTAGGTTTTCAAACACTTCTAACTTAGTGAAACAAGTAGTTAGTTGAAAGATGGTTTCTCCACACTGTTGTATCACAGAGTTGAGTGTATGGCATTTTCATTATACTTCTTGGCCTAGGGTTTCCAAAACATATCACAGTGAAACAAGATGTTATTTGAAAGACTGTCTCTCCACAATATTGTTTCACAGAATTTAGAATATAGCACTTTGTATATTTCCCCACAACAGATTTTCAAACACTTCAAACTTAGGTAAACAAGATGTTATTAAGGTTTCTCCACAGTTTTGTTTCTCAGAGTTCAGTATATAACAGTTTTGCTATAGTTCTAAGCCTAGGTTTTCAACCACCTCTAACTTAGTGAAATAAGACATCAATTGAAAGATGTTTTCACCAACAGTGTTGAGCACAGAGTTGGTGTGTAACACTTTCCTTATAGTCCCCAGAATAGGTTTTCAAACACTTCTACATGGTGAAACAAGACGTTAATTGACATATGGTTCCTCCACAGTGTTGTTTCACAGGGTTAGTATATGGCACTTTCCTTATACTTTCTGCATAGGTTTTCAAATACTTCAAAGGTAGTATAATGAGATAACAGTTGACAGATGGTTTTTATACAGTGTTGTTTCACAGGGTTGAGTATATAACACTTTCATTAATTTCTAGGCATAGGTTTTGAAACCCTTCTAACTTAGTAAAACAAGGTGTTAGTTGAAAGATGGTTTCTCCACAGTGTTCTTTCAGAGTTCCATATATGAAACTTTCTTTATGGTTACCCACAAATACTTTCAAACCCTTCTAACATAGTAAAATAAGATGTGAGTTGAGAGTTGGTTTCTCCACAGGTCTTTTTCAGAGTTTAGTGTATGGAAATTTCATTATACTTCTAGGCTTAGGTTTTCAAACATTTCTACCTTATTGGTTGAAGATGGTAGCTGTAAGATGGTTTTACCAGTTTGTTTCAAAGTTGTGTATGTTGTGTATATGGTGTTTGAAACTCTTGTTTCAACACGGTTTCAAACACTTCCATTATAATTCATCACATAGGTTTTTAAACACTTCTAAAATAGTGAAACAAGATTTTAGTTGAATGGTTGTTTCTCCAGTGTTGTTTCACATAGGTGAGTATATGGCACTTTCATTATACTTCTAGGCCTAGGTTCTCAACTACTTCTAACTTACTGAAACAAGATGACAGTTGAAGAATTGTTTCTCCTCAGTGTGGTTTCAGAGAGTTGAGTATATGGCACTTTCCTTATAGTTCCCCACATAGGTTTACAAACACTTCTAAATTAGTGAAACAAGATGTTAGTTAAAAAATGATTTCTCCAATAGGAACCCTCTTGCACTGTTGGTGGGAACGCAAACTGGTACAGCCTCTCTGGAAAACAGTGTGGAGGTTCCTCAAAAAATTAAAAATAGACCTACCCTATGACCCAGAAATAGCACTGCTAGGAATTTACCCAAGGGATACAGGAGTGCTGATGCATAGGGGCACTTGTACCCCAATATTTATAGCAGCACTTTCAACAATAGCCAAATTATGGAAAGAGCCTAAATGTCCATCAACTGATGAATGGATAAAGAAATTGTGGTTTGTATATAGAATGGGATACTACTTAGCAATGAGAAAGAATGAAATATGGCCTTTTGTAGCAACGTGGATGAAACTGGAAGGTATTATACTAAATGAAATAAGTCAGAGAAAGATATCACATGTGTTCACTCTTATGTGGATCCTGAGAAACTTAACAGAAGACCATGGGGGAGGGGAAGGAAAAATAAAAGTTAGAGAGGGAGGGAGCCAAACCATAAGAGACTCTTAAGGACTGAGAATAAACTGAGGGTTGATGGGGGTGTGAGGGAGGGGAAAGTGGGCGATGGGCATTGAGGAGGGCACCTGTTGGGATGAGCACTGGGTGTTGTATGGAAACCAATTTGACAATAAATTTCATATTAAAAAAAATTAAAAAAATAAAGTTTTAAGTATGAATGACCATCATAAAGAACAAATAAAAAAATATGAATTTTGTTTTTTATTTGCTTTTGAAAATGAATTTTATTTACTTATTTATAATATTCCAGTCTAAAAAGTCATGGAATGCATTAAAATCTTAGTGGATTTGTTTCCATGATTTGTTGCTTATTGCCTTTTCAATATGAGTGAATAATCTTTTGTGTGTGTAATCTGCCTAGATTCTGTGTTTTACTATAGTAATTGCCTATTTTTTGCGTTCACTTTAAAGAAACAACAGTATCTCAGTCAGGAAAGAGCTAATTTTTTTATGATCATGTTACTTTGTTTACTATCAAATATTTTATGATCACATTAATAAAATAGGTAAGCATGTAAAAAAAATGGTTTATTCACAGTATTGTTTCAGAGTTGAATACATAGTACTTTCCTTACAGTTCCCTGCAGAGGTTTTCAAACACATCAAACTTAGTATAACAAGATGTTAGTTGCAAAAGGGTATCTACACAGTGTTCTTTCACAGAGTTCAGCATTTTCGTTATATTTCTAGGCCTATGTTTTTAACACTTATAACTTAGTGAAGCAAGACGATAGTTGAAAGATGGTTTCTCCACAGTGCTGTTTCATAGAGTTGAATCTATGGCACTTTCCCTCTAGCTCCCAGCATGGTTTTGCAAACACTTCTAACATGGTGAACCAAGATATTATTTAAAAATGTTTTCTCCACAGAGTTGGCTCACAGAGTTGAGCATATGGCACTTTTATTACAATTCCCAGCATAGTTTTTCAAACAATGTTAACTTAGTTAAACAAGATGTTAGTTGAAAGGTGGTTCCTCCAGTGTTGTCTCACAGAGATGAGTCTATGGCATTTTCATTATACTTATAGGCCTAGGTTTTCAAACACTTCTAACTTAGGGAAACAAGGCGTTACTTGAAAGATGGTTTCTATACAGTGTTGTTTCAAAGAGTTAAGTATATGGCACATTCTTTATAGTTCCTCGATAGATTCCTAAACACTTTTAACAAGATGTTAATTGAAAGATTGTTTCTCCACAGTGTTGTTTAACACAGGTCAGGACATGGCACTTTCCTTATGGTACCCCGCCTATGTTTTCAAACACTTCTATCTTACTAAAACAAAATGTAAACTGAAAGATGGTTTCTTCACCATGTTGTTTCACTAAGTTGAGTATATGGCACCTTCATTATACTTTTAGACTTAATTTTTCAAACACTTCTAACTTAGTGAAAATGTTAGTTGCATTATGGTTTCTCCAGTTTCTTTCACAGAGGTCAGTATATGGCCCTTTCCTTATACTTCCCCGCAGAGATTTTAAAAGTTCTAACTTTGAAACAAGATGTGAGTTGAAAGATGGTGTCATTTCCAGAGGTCAGTATATGGCACTTTCATTAAACTTCTAGGCCTAAGTTTTCATAAATTTCTAATTTAGTGAGACAAGATGTTAGTTAAGAGTTGTTTTCTGTACAGTGTTTTTTCAAAGAGTTGAGTATATAGCATCTTTGTATTACTTCTAGGTCTACCATTTCAAACTTTTCTAACTTTGTGAAACAAGGTGTTGGTTGAAAGTGTTTTCTCCACAGTGATGTTTCACAGAGCTGAATATATAGCACTTTCATTATACTTCTAGGCCTAACGTTTCAAACACTTCTTACTTTGTGAAAGAAAACGTTAATTGAAAGATGGTTTCTCCACAGTGAGGTTTTACAGAGGTGAGTATATGGAACTTTCCTTATACTTCCCAACATAGGTTTTCAAACACTTCTAACTTAGTGAAACAAGTTGTTAATTATTCACTCAGTTAGGAGTGCTTGAGAACCCAGGCCTAGAAGGATAACAAAAGTGCTATATACTAAACTCTGAAACAACACTGTGTAGAAACCGTCATTCAACTAACATCTGGTTTCACCAGGTAACAAGTGTTTGAAACCTAGGGCAGAGTAAGTATATAACGTAAGTGCCACATACTCAACTCTGAACCAACACTGTGGAAAAACCATCTTTCAACTAAAATCTTGTTTCAAAAGTTACAAGTGTTTGAAAAAGGCAGGCCTTGATGTATAATGAAAAGTGCCATATACTCAACTCTACAAAACAACACTGTGGAGAAACCATCTTTCAACTAACACCTTGTTTCACTAGTCCTGGAAGTTTAACGAAAGTGCCAAATACTCACCTCTGTGAAACAACACTGTGGAGAAAGATTCTTTCAACTAACATCTTATTTCTCTGAGTTAGAAGTGTTTGAAAATCTATGTGGGGAATTATAAGTAAAGTGTCATACACTCAGCTATATGAAACAATGCTGTGAAGAAACATTCTTTCAATTAACATCTTATTTGACTAAGTTAGAAGTCTTTGGGAGTAAGGCCAAGATGGAGGAGCAGCATGAAAGTTCTCAGCTTCTCTCATCCCTGAAATGCAGCTAGATCAGCAACAAACCATTTTGCACACCTAGAAAATTGATCTGAGGATTAAAACACAATCTGCATAACTTGAGCCTCAGAACTCAGCAGGTATGTGGTACAGAGGTGAATGAGGAAGAGAGATGCCACAGAGGATACAGAACTGTTTTTCTGGAGAGAAAGGGGGTGGAGGGTTCAGGAAAAGCACTGTCCCCCAAAATAGCTGGAGACAGAAAGAGCAGGAACACTCACAAGGGACTGAACAAGAAAGGAGAAAGGAGAGGGCTTCAATACCATCAGGACTCTAAAAACAGGGGAGAGAAGAGTTGGAAATTCTGTAGCTCAATACCTGGCGGTGCTCATATGGTATGGGCGAATCCCCAGGAGCAGGCAGTGAGGTCTGATGGGTCTGTAGGCCACACAGCGAGCACAGTTCCCCAGCTATGAGGACATTTGGTAGAAGCCGTAAGGCCTCCCCACTGGCAAAGGTCCCAGCAGACCACAGAGAACAGCCACGTTTGCTGATATTGGAACAAAGATGCCAGGGTGTTGTGAAACCATTTGTGTGTTGTGATTTGCCATAATCCCTGAACTGCTGCCACTATGAGATCTCACAAACTCTTCCTGGGGAAACCCAGTACCCAGCCACAATCTCAGAGTCTCTGCAGCAGTGCAATCACATGACTGTTCCCAGGGGCAAGCCGGGACCTAGCCATTGCTTGGCAAGACCCTCTCCCAGAGGGTTGGAGCGGGTCCAAGCCACAGGGCCCTCAGAAATGAGAAGTTTGGAAACATAGCTAAGATAAAATTTGGGAGGGAGGTACCACCTGGCAGGCTGATGGCTTGGATGCAGACAGTGTAGAAGTGGGGACTGGATGGAAGCTGGAGACAAAGGAGGGGTGCTTGATTGCCAGTGAGAGTGTTGTTCATGGGCCAGAGACAGGGAAGCTGGGTGAAGACATTTTCTCCTCCCCCCGCAGGTGCATATACATGCACACGCCTCCGACACCTATCCACCCCAGTAAGCTAAGCAGCGCCACCTAGTGGAGCACAGAATCATTACACCAAGCCCCATTCAACTGCGCCAACCAAACACTAGAGGACCACCAGAAGTCTCTCCACCAACTTAGGGTACGGACTATAAAGTGCTTCATACTTTGCCTTCTAGGGGAAACTAGATATAATTTCATTCAGATTTCATTCTGTTCACTGGTCCATCTATTCATTTTCTTTCTTTTTCTTTTTGTTTGCTTTTCTTTTCTTTTTTAGGGGTATAAAAAGAACATTTTCTTTTTATTTCCCATTTTCTTAAATTTTTTTTTAATTTTTTTACTACTTTTTTACTTTTTATAAATTTTTATTCTACTTTATTCATTTCATTGTTTTACTGTATACATTTTTTTAAATTTGTAAACATTTTCTTAATTTTTCTTTTCTCTTTCCTTTTCTTTCCCTTTTTTCTCCATTCTATCAAGCTTCTTTCAACAACCAGGCCAAAATACACCTAAGATCTACCTTCTTTTGGATTTTCGTGTTTTTTAATTTTTTAATTTTAATTGTTTAATTTTTCTAATTCTTTTTCTTCCTCCGAAATGACTAAAAGCACAAATTCACCCCAAAAGGAAGAACAGGAAGAAATAACACCCAGGTATTTACTCAACGCAGGTATAAGCAAGATGTCTGAACTATAATTTAGATTCATGATAATAAGAATACTAGCTGGGGTTTAAAAAAAAACCCAAATCCCTTTCTGCAAAGATAAAAGAACAAAAATCTAGTCAGTCCAAAATTAAAAATGCTATAACTGAGATCCAATCTCAAATGGATGCCACAGCAGCAAGGATGGATGAGGCAGAACAGCAATTTGGCAATACAGAAGACAAAATTATGGAGAACAATGAAGCAGAAAAAAGAGGGAAACTAAGGCAAGATAGCACAATACAAGAATTAGAGAATTCAGTGACTTATTAAAAAGGAAACACATCTGAATCATAGGAGTCCCAGAAGAAGAAGAGAAAAGAGGGGTAGAAGGTTTATGTCTGCAAATTATACCAGAAAACTTTCCTAATTTGGGGAAAGACACAGACATCAAAATCCAAGAAGCACAGAAAACTCCCATTACATTCAACAAAACCAACCATCAACGAGGCATGTCACAAATCCAAAAAATACACAGACAAGGAAAGAATTATGAAAGCAGCAAGGGGGAAAAAGTACTTAACCTATAAGGGAAGACAGATCAGGTTCACAGCAGACCTATCCACAGAAACTTGGCAGGTCAGAAAGAAGTGGCAGGATATATGCAACCTGCTGAATCAGAAAAATATGCAGCCAAGAATTCTTTATCCAGCAAGGCTATCTTTCAAAATAGAAGGAGAGGGGCGCCTGGGTGGCTCAGTCGGTTGAGTGTCTGACTTTGGCTCACTGAGGTCATGATCTCACGGTTTGTGAGTTCAAGCCCCACGTCGGGCTCTGTGCTGACAGCTCAGAGCCTGGAGCCTGCTTCTGATTCTGTGTCTCCCTCTCTCTCTGTCCCTAACCCACTCTCATTCTGTCTCTGTCTCTTTCAAAAATAAATAACAAAAAACATTTTAAAAAATTAAAAAACAACAACAACAAAACAAAATAGAAGGAGAGATAAAGAGTTGACCAGACAAACAAAAACTAAAGGAGTTTGTGACCACTAAACTGCCTGCATGAAATTTTAAGGGGGATTCTCTGAGGGGAGAAAAGATGAAACAAAACAAAAAAGGCCAAAAGCAACAAAGACTAGAAAGGACCAGAGACCACGACCAGAAACTCCAACTCTACAGGCAACACAATGGCAATAAATTCTATCTTTCAGTACTTGCTCTAAATGTCAATGGACTAAACGCTCCAATCAAAAGACATAAGGTATCAGAATGAACAAGAAAACAAGATCCATCTATATGCTGTTTACAAAAGACCCATTTTAGACCCCAAAACACCTTCAGATTGAAAGTAAGGGGATGGAGAATCATATGTCATGCTACTAGTCACCAAAAGAAAGCTGGAGTAGGCATACTTATAACGGAGAAACTAGATTTTAAAATAAAAACTGTAACAAGAGATGAAGAAGGGCATTATATCATAATTAAGGGGTCTATCCACCAAGAAGAGCTAACAATTATAAACATTTATGCCCCAATGTGGCACCCCCAAATATATATATCAATCACAAACATAAAAAAAACCTCATTGATAATAATATTATAGTAGGGGACCTCAACAACCCACATACAGCAATGGACAGATAATCAGCAGCTAGAACTGATACATGAATTCAGCAAAGTCACCAGATATAAAATCAATGTAAAAAATCAGTTGCATTTCTATACACCAATAATGAAGCAACAGAAAGAGAAATCAAGATACTGATCCTATTTACAATTGCATCAAGAACCATAAATACCTAGGAATAAACCTAACCAAAGAGGTAAAAGATCTGTATGCTAAAAACTATAGGAAACTTATGAAACAAACTGGACCCAAAGAAATGGAAAAACATTCCATGCTTATGGACTGGAAGAACAAATATTGTTAAAATGTCAATATTACCCAAAGCAATCTACACATTCAATGCAATCCCAATCAAAATTGCACCAGCATTCTACTCAGAGCTAGAACAAACAATCCTAAAATTTGTATGGAACCACAAAAGACCCCAAATAGCCAAAATAATGTTGAAAAAGAAAACCAAAGTGTGAGGCATCACAATCCTGGACTTTACCCTCCAGTACAAAGCTGTAATCATCAAGAAACTATGGTATTGGCACAAAAACACACATAGACCAATGGAATAGAACAGAATAGGGAACCCAAAATTGGACCCACAAATGTATGACCAACTCATCTAACAAAGCAGGAAAGAGTACCCAAGGGAAAAAAAAGACACTCTCTTTAGCAAATGGTGCTGGGAGAACTGGACAGCAACATGAAGAAGAATGAAACTGGACCACTTTCTTACACCATACAATAATAAATTCAAAATGGATGAAAGACCTAAATGTGAGACAGGAAATCATCAAAACCCTAGAGGAGAAAACAGGTTTCTTTGACCTCTTTGATCTCAGCCGCAGCAACTTCTTACTTGACACGTCTCCGAAGGCAAGGGAAATAAAAGCAAAAATGAACTAAATAAAAGCAAAAATGAACTACTGCGACCTCATCAAAATAAAAAAGTTCTGCACTGCAAAGGAAACAATCAACAAAACTAAAAGGCAACTGACAGAATGGGAAAAGACATCTGCAAATGACATATCAGATAAAGGGTTATTATCCAAAATCTATAAGTAACTTACCAAACTCAACACCCAAAAAAACAAATAATCCAGTGAAGAGATGAAAAGACATAAATAGACACTTTTCCAAAGAAGACATCCACATGGCTCACAGACATGAAAAGATGCTCAACGTCGCTCATCATTAGGGAAATGCAAATCAAAACCACAATGAGATACCACCTCACATTAGTCAGAGTGGCTAAAATTAACAACTCAGGAAACAAGAGATGTTGGTGAGGATTTGGAGAAATGGGAACCCGCTTGCACTGCTGGTGGGAATGCAAATTGGTGCAGCCGTTCTGGAAAACAGTGTGGATATTCTTCAAAAAATTAAAAATAGAGTTACCCTATGACCCAGCAATAATACTACGAATTTATCCAAAGGAAACAGGAGTGCTGATTCAAAGGGGCACTTATACCCCAATATTTATAACAGCACTTTGAATAACCAAATTATGGAAAGAGCCCAAATGTCCATCAAGTGATGAATGGATAAAGATGTGGTTTATATATACAATGGAATACTACTTGGCAATGAGAAAGAATATAATCTTGCCATTTGCAACAATGTTGGTGGCAACTGGAGGGTATTATGCTAAGTGCAATAAGTCAGAGACAGATATCATGTGTTTTCACTCGTATGTGGAGGTTGAGAAGCTTAACAGAAGAAGATGGAGTAAGGGAAAGTTTCAAACAGAGAGGGAGGCAAACTCATAAGAGACTCTTAAATACAGACTGAGGGTTGTTGGGTGTGGCGGGGAAGTGGGGAAAATGGGTGATGGGTATTGAGAAGGGCACTTTTTGAGATGAGCAATGGGTGTTGTACGTAGTGATGATGCATGGGAATCAATCCCAAAGCCAAAAGCACACTGTATACACTGTATGTTAGCTAACTTGACAACATATTAAAAAAAAGAAAGAAAGAAAGAAAAGAAATTCAACAAGTAAACAATGGCTTTGAACGACACACTGGACCAGATGGACTTAACAGATATATTCAGAACATTTCATCCTAAAGCAGCAGAATATACATTCTTCTCCAGTGCACGTGGAACTTTCTCCAGAATAGACCACATACTGGGACACAAATCAGCCCTCAACAAGTACAAAAAGATCGAGGTCATACCGTGCATGTTTTCAGACAATGCTACGAAACTAAATCAACCACAAGAAAAATTTGGAAAGACAACAAATACTTGGGAGATTAAAGAACATCCTACTAAAGAATAAATGGGTCAACCAGGCAATTAAAGAATTAAAAAATATATGGAAGCAAATAGTCAAACCCTTTGGAATGCAGCCAAGGCAGTCCTAAGGGGAAAATACATTGCAATCCAGGCCCATCTCAAGAAACAAGAAAAATCCAAAATACAAAACCTAACCTGACACCCAAAGAAAGTAAAAGCATGAGAGCAAAGAAACCCCAACGCCAGCATAAAAGAGAAATAATAAAGATTAGAACAGAAATAAACAATATAAAATCCAAAAACAAAAACAAAAACAAAAATAAAAAACCAATAGAACAGATCAATGAATCTAAGAGCTGCTTTTTTGAAAATATAAACAAAATTGACAAACCCCTAGCCAGACTTCTCAAAGAACAAAGAGAGAGAACCCAAAAAGATAAAATCATAAATGAAAGAGGACAGATCTGTAGCCCTTGGGTGGCTCAGTTGGTTAAGCATCCAACTTCAACTCCGGTCATGATCTTGCGGTTTGTGACTTCAAGCCCCGCAGCAGGCTCTGTGCTGACAGCTCAGAGCCTGGAGCCTGCTTCAGATTCTGTGTCTCCCTCTCTGTCTGCCCCTCCCCTGCTTGAACTCTGTCTCAAAAATAAACATTTTTAAAAATTAAAAAAAAAA
This sequence comes from Panthera leo, assembly GCF_018350215.1. Lineage (NCBI taxonomy): Eukaryota > Metazoa > Chordata > Mammalia > Carnivora > Felidae > Panthera > Panthera leo. Next base: position 24,743,950 of record NC_056692.1, read on the forward strand.
AGAAAGAGGACAGATCACAACCAATACAACGGAAATACAAACAATTATTAGAGAATACTATAAAAATTATATGTCAACAAATTGGACAAAATAGACAAATTCCTAGACACCCACACACTACCAAAACTCAAATGGGAAGAAATAGAATATTTGAACAGACCCATAACTAGTGAAGAAATTGAGTCAGTTATTAAAAATCTCCCAACAAAAGTCCTGGGCCAGATGGCTTCCCAGGCCATACATTTAAAGCAGAGTTAACACCTATCCTTCTCAAGCTGTTCTAAACAATAGAAATGGAAGGAAAGCTTCCAGACTCATTCTATGAAGCCAGCATACCTTGATTCCCAAACCAGAGACCCCACTAAAAGGAGAACTACAAGCCAATATCCCTGATGAACATGGATACAAAACTTCTTAACAAAATACTAGTAAATCAAATTCAATAGTATATTAAAAGAATTATTCACCATGATCAAGTGGGATTCATTCTTCGACTGCAGGGCTGGTTCAATACTCACAAATAATGTGATACATCACACTAACAGAAGAAAGGGCAAGAACCATATGATCCTGTCAATAGATACAGAAAAAGCATTTGACAAAACACAGCATCCTTCTTAATAAAAACCCTCAAGAAAGTTGGGATAGAAGGATCATACCTTAACAACACGAAAGCCATATATGAAAACCCACAGTTAATATCATCCTCAATAGGGAAAAACCAAGAGCTTTCCCCGTGACATCAGGAACATGACAGGGATGTCCACTCTCACCACTGTTGTTTAACATAGTGTTGGAAGTCCTAGCCTCAGCAATGAGACAACAAAATGAAATAAAAGACATCCAAATCAGCAAAGAACTAGTCAAACTTTCATTTTTCGCAGATGATACAAGATGATATGATACTCTACATGGAAAACCCAAAAGACCCACCAAAAAGCTGCTAGAACTGATAATTGAATTAATCAAAGTTGCAGGATACAAAATCAATGTACAGAAACTGGTTGCATTTCTATACACCAAAAATGAAGCAACAGAAAGAGAAATCAAGAAATTGATCCCATTTACACTTGCCCCAAGAACAATAAAATACCTAGGAATAAACCTAACAAAAGATGTAAAAGATTTATATGCTGAAAAATATAGAAAATTCATGAAAGAAATTGAAGAAGACACAAAGAAATGGTCATCTCCAAAAGTAAGGGAAATAAAAGCAAAAAATGAACTATTGGGACCTCATCAAGAGAAAAACTTCTGCACTGTAACGGAAATAATCAACAAAAGTAAAAGGCAACCAATAGAATGGGAGAAGATATTTGTAAATGGTGTATCAGATAAAAGGTTAGTATCCAAAATCTATAAGGAACTTACCAAACTCAACACACAAAAATCAAACAATCCAGTGAAGTGGGCAGAAGACATGAATAGACACTATTCCAAAGAAGACATCTACATAGCCAACAGACATATGAAAAGATGCTCAACATCACTCATCAAGGAAATACAAATGAAAACCACAATGAGATACCATCTTAACACTGGTCAGAGTGGCTAAAATGAACAACTCAGGAAACAACAGATGTTGGTGAGGATTTGAAGAAACGGAAACCCTCTTGCACTGTTGGTGGGAATGTAAACTGGTGCATCTGCTACGGAAAACAGTGTGGATGTTCTTCAAAAAATTAAAAATAGAACTACCCTACCACCCAGCAACAGCATTACCAGAAATTTATCCAAAGGAAACAGGAGTGCTGATTCATATGGGCACTTGTACCCCAATGTTTACAGCAGCACTTTCAACAATAGCCAAATCATGGAAAGAGCCCAAATGTCCATCAACTGAAAATGGATAAAGAAGATGTGGTTTATATATACAATGGCATATTGTTTGGCAATGAGAAAGAGTGAAATGCTTTCACTTATGCTAAGTGAAATAAGTCAGTCAGAGAAAGACATATACCACATGTTTTCACTCATATGTGGAACATAAGATACTTATCAGAAGACCATTGAGGAAGGGAAGGGGAAAAAATATTTTCAAACAAAGAGTGAGGCAAACTCATAAGAGACTCTTAAATACAGAGAACAAACTGAGGGTTGAGGGTTGTGGGGAAGAGGTGCGAGGAAGAGTGGGAAATGGGTAATGTGTATTGAGGAGGGCACTTGTTGGGATGAGCACAGGGTGTTGTATGTAAGCAATGAATCACAGGAATCTATGTATACAATGTATGTTGGATAACGTGACAATAAATTATATTTAAAAAAAAAAGAATGAATGGGTTAACCAAGAAGCTAAAGAGGAAATTAAAAAGTACATGGAAGCCAAGGAAAATAATAACACGACAGCCCCAAACCTCTGGGATGCAGCAAAGGTGGTCATAAGAGGGAAGTATATAGTAATTCAGGCCTTCCTAAACATACAACCTAACCTTCCTATACAACCTAACCTTACACCTTAAAGAGCTGGAAAAAGAACAGCAAATAAAACCTAAAATCAGCAGAAGATGGGAAATAACAAAGATTAGAGAAGTCAATGATATTGAAATTAAAAAAAAAAAACAAACAGATCAATGAAACCAGGAGCTGGTTCTTTAAAGAATTAACAAAAATGATAAACCTAGCCAGACTGAACAAAAAGAAAAAGGAAAGGACCCAAATAAATAAAATCAAGAGTGAAAGAGATCACAACCAACACTGCAGAAATAAAAACAATAAGAGAGTATTATGAGCAATTATATGCCAATAAATTGGGCAATCTGGAAGAAATGGACAAATTCCTAGAAATATATCAATTACCAAAACTGAAACAGAAAGAAAAAGAAAATTTGAATAGACCCCTAACCAGTAAAAAATTGAATTAGTAATCAAATATCTCCCAAAAAGCAAGAGTCCGGGGCAAATATGGCTTTCTAGGGGAATTCTACCAAACATTTAAAGAGTTAACACCTATTCTTTTGAAGCTGTTCCAAAAAACAGAAATGGAAGGAAGATCTCCAAACTCATTTTATGAGGCCAGCATTACCTTGATTCCAAAACCAAAGACCCCACTAAAAAAGAGAACTACAGACCAATTTCCCTAACGAACACAGATGCAACAATTCTCAACAAGATACTAGCCAACTGGATCCAACAATATATTAAAAATTATTCACCATGATCAAGTGGGATTTATACCTGGGATATCCACAAATCAATCAATGTCATATATCACATGAATACAAGAAAGAATAAGAACCATATGATTCACTCAATGGATACAGAGAAAGCATTTGAAAATACAGCATCCTTTGAAAAAAAAATCCCTCAAAAGTAGAGATAGAAGGATCATACTTCAAGATCATAAAAGCCATATACAAGAGACCCACCACTAATATCATCCTCAATGGGAGAAACTGAGAGCTTTCCCCATAAGGTCAGGGACAAGACAGGGATGTCCACTCTCACCATTGTTATTCAACACAGTATTGGAAGTCCTAGCCTCAGCAATCAGAAAACACAAAGAAATAAAAGGCATCCAAATTGGCAAGGAGCAAGTCAAACTTTCTTCACTCTTCGCAGATGACATAATACTCTATGTGATAACTCATAAGATTGCACCAAAAACTGCTAGAACTGATCCAGGAATTCAGCAAAGTCTCAGGATGTAAAATCAATGCACAGAAATCGGTTGCATTTCTATACAGCAATAATGAAGTAGCAGAAAAAGAAATCAAGGAATCAATCCCATTTACAACTGCACCAAAACCCATAAAATATCTAGGACCAAACCCAACCAAAGAAGTGAAAAACCTATACACTGAAAACTATAGAAAGCTTATGAAAGAAACCGAAGAAGACACAAAATAATGGAAAAATATTACATGCTCACAGATCGGAAGAACAAATATTGTTAAAAGGTCGATACTTTCAAAAGCAATCTACATATTCAATGCAACTCCTATCAAAATAAAACCAGCATTCTTCACAGAGCTAGAACAAACAATCCTAAAATTTGTATGGAATCAGAAAAGACCCAGGATAACCAAAGCAATCCTAAAAAAGAAAACCAAAGCTGGAGGCATTACAATTCCAGACTTCAAGATGTATTACAAAGCTGTAATCATCAAGACAGCATGGTACTGGCACAAAAGGAGACACTCAGATCAATGGAACAGAATAGAAAACCCAAAAATGGACCCACAAAGGTATGGCCAACTAATCCTTGACAGTAGAAAAGAATATCCACTGGAATAAAGACAGTCTCTTCAGCAAATGGTGTTGTGAAAACAGGACAGTGACATGTAAAAGCAGCATGAACCCAAACCACTTTTGTACACCATACACAAAACTAAACTCAAGATGGATGAAAAACCTAAACGTAAGACAGGAAGCCAAACTCCTAGAGAGGAAAGCAGGCAAAACCTCTTTGGCCTCAGCCGCAGCAACTTTTTTTTTTTCCTTTTTATTTATCTTTACTTTTTTTTTTTTAATTTACATCCAAATTAGCATATAGTGCAACAATGATTTCAGGAGTAGATTCTTTAGTGCCCCTTACCGATTTAGCCCATCCCCCCTCCCACAACCCCTCCAGTAACCCTCAGTTTGTTCTCCATATTTATGAGTCTCTTCTGTTTTGTCCCCCTTCCTATTTTTGTATTATTGTTTCCCTTCCCTTATGTTCATCCGTTTTGTCTCTTAAAGTCCTCATATGAGTGAAGTCATATGATTTTTGTCTTTCTCTGACTAATTTCACTTAGCATAATACCCTCCAGTTCCATCCATGTAGTTTCAAATGGCAAGATTTCATTCTTTTTGATTGCCGAGTATTACTCCATTGTATATATATGTATATATATATATATATATATATATATATATATATATGTATATGTATATATATATATATATATATATACCACACCTTCTTTATCCATTCATCTATCGATGGACATTTGAGCTCTTTCCATACTTAGGCTATTGCTGATAGTGCTGCTAGAAACATGGCGGGGGGGGGGGGGCATGTGTCCCTTCGAAACAGCACACCTGTATCCTTTGGATAAATACCTAGTAGTGCAATTGCTGGGTTGTAGGGTAGTTCTATTTTTAGTTTTTTGAGGAACCTCCAGACTGTTTTCCAGAGTGGCTGCACCAGCTTGCATTCCCACCAACAATGCAAAAGAGATCCTCTTTCTCTGCATCCTTGCCAACATCTGTTGTTGCCTGAGTTGTTAATGTTAGCCATTCTGACAGGTGTGAGGTGGTATCTCATTGTGGTTTTGATTTGTATTTCCCTGATGATGAGTGATATGGAGCATTTTTTCATGTGTCGGTTGGCCATCTGGATGTCTTCTTTGGAGAAGTGTCTATTCATGTCTTTTGCCCATTTCTTTACTGGATTACTTGTTTTTTGGGTATTGAGTTTGATAAATTCTTTATAAATTTTGGATACTAACCCTTTATCTGATATGACATTTGCAAATATCTTCTCCCATTCTGTCAGTTGCCTTTTAGTTTGCTGATTGTTTCCTTCACTGTGGAGAAGCTTTTTATCTTGATGAGGTCCCAGTAGTTCATTTTTGCTGTTGTTTCCCTTGCCTCCAGAGACGTGTTAAGAAGTTGCGGCGGCCAAGATCAAAGAGGTTTTTGCCTTTCTCCTCGAGGATTTTGATGGCTTCCTGTCTTACATTGAGGTCTTTCATCCATTTTGAGTTTACTTTTGTGTATGGTGTAAGAAAGTGGCCCAGGTTCATTCTTCTGCATGTCGCTGTCCAGTTTTCCCGGCACCACTTGCTGACGAGACTGTCTTAGTCCATTGGATATTCTTTCCTGCTATGTCAAAGATTAGTTGGCCATACGTTTGTGGGTCCATTTCTGGGTTCTCTATTCTGTTCCATTGATCTGAGTGTCTGTTCTTCTGCCAGTACCATACTGTCTTGATGATTACAGCTTTGTAGTATAGCTTGAAGCCTGGGATTGTGATGCCTCCTGCTTTGGTTTTCTTTTTCAAGATCGCTTTGGCTATTCTGTCTTTTCTGGTTCCGTACAAATTTTATGATTATTTGTTCTAGCTCTGCGAAGAATGCTGGTGTTACTTTGATAGGGATTGCATTGAATATGTAGATTGCTTTGGGTAGTATCAACATTTTAACAATATTTGTTCCTCCTATCCAGGAGCATAGAATCTTTTTCCTTTGTGTGTGTGTGTGTGTGTGTGTGTGTGTGTGTGTGTGTGTGTGTGTCTTCTTCAATTTCTTTCATAAGTTTTCTATAGTTTTCAGTGTATACTTTTCACCTCTTTGGTTAGATTTATTCCTAGGTATTTTATGGTTTCTTGTGCAACTGTAAGTGGGATCGATTCCTTGATTTCTCTTTCTGTCGCTTCATTGTTGGTGTATAGGAATGCAACCGATTTCTGTGTGTTTTTATATCCTGCAATTTTGCTGAAATCATGAATCAATTCTAGCAGTTTTCTGGTGGAATCTTTTGGGTTTTCTATATAGAGTATCATGTCATCAGCCACAGCAACTTCTTACTCAACGCGTCTCCAGAGGCAAAGGAAACAACAGCAAAAATGAATTATTGGGACCTCATCAAGATAAAAAGCTTCTGCATGGTAAAGGAAACAACCAGCAAAACTAAAAGGCAACTGACAGAATGGGAAAAGATATTTGTGAATGACATATCAGATAAAGGGTTAGCATCCAAAATCTATAAGGAACTTACCAAACTCAACAAATAATCCACTGAAGAAATGAGAAGACATGAATAGACACTTTTCCAAAGAAGACATCTGGACACGTGTTGAGTAAGAAGTTGTGGCTCACAGACATGTGAAAAAATATTCAAGATCACTCATCATCAGGGAAATACAAATCAAAACCACAATGAGATACCACCTCACACCTGTCAGAATGGCTAACATTAACAACTCAGGCAACAACAGATTTTGGCAAGGATGCAGAGAAAGAGGATCTCTTTTGCATTGTTGGTGGGAATGCAAGCTGGTGCAGCCACTCTGGAAAACAGTCTGGAGGTTCCTCAAAAAACTAAAAATAGAACTACCCTACAACCCAGCAATTGCACTACTAGGTATTTATCCAAAGGATACAGGTGTGCTGTTTCGAAGGGACACATGCCCCACCCCCCATGTTTCTAGCAGCACTATCAGCAATAGCCTAAGTATGGAAAGAGCCCAAATGTCCGTCGACAGATGAATGGATAAAGATGATGTGGCATATATATATACAATGGAGTATTACTAGGCAATCAAAAAAATTGAAATCTTGCCATTTATAACAACATGAATGGAACTAGAGTGTATTATGCTAAGTGAAATTAGCCAGAGAAAGACAAGTATCATATGACTTCACTCATTTTTGGAATTTAAGATACAACACAGATGAACACAAGGAAGGGAAGCAAAAATAATATAAAAACATGGACAGAGACAAAACATAAAACATAAAAGACTCTTAAATACAGACAACAAACTGAGGGTTTCTAGAGGTGTTGTGACTGGGGGGATGGGCTAAATGGGAAAGGGGCATTAAGGAGGACACCTGTTGGGATGAACACTGGGTGTTGTATGTAGGGGATGGATGAATCACTGGATTCTACTCCTCATTTAAATCATTAGTGCTAACTTGGATGTATAGTTTTAAAAAATTAAGAAAATAAAAAGAAGTGTTTGAAAACCTATGTGGGGAATTATAAGTGCCATATACTCAAGTCTGTGAAACAACACTGTGGAGAAACCATCTTTCAACTCACATCTTGTTTCACTAAGTTAGAAGTGTTTGCAAACCTATGGTGGGGGGAAGTATAAGTGCCATATAGTCAAATCTGTAAAACAAATCTTTGGAGAAGCCATCTTTCAGATAACATCTTGTTTCACTACGTTAGAAATGTTTGATATCCTAGGCCTAGAAGTACACTGGAAGTGACACATACTGAACCCTGTGAAACAACACTGTGAAGAAAACCATATTTCAACTAACATGTTTCACTGAGTCAGAAGTGTTTGAAAACCCATGTGAAGAACTATAAGAAAGTGCCACATACTCAATTCTGTGAAACAACATGTGGAAACACCATCTTCAAGCAACACCTTGTTTCACTAAGAAGTGTCTGAAAACCTATGTGGGGAACTATAAGGAAAGTGCCATAGAGTCATCTCTGTGAAACAACAGTGTGGAAACTGTCTTTCAACTAACATCGTTTCACTAAGTTCAAATGTTTGAAAATATAGGCCTAGAAGTATAACGAAAGTGCCAGTCAACTCTGTGAAACAACACTGTGGAGAAACCATCTTTCAACTAACTTCATATTTCACTAAGTTAGAAAGTTTGAAAACCTAGGCGTAGAATGATAACAAAAATGCCATATACTAACCTCTATGAAACAACACTGTGTAGAGACCATCTTTCAATTAACATCTTGTTTCAGTAGGTTACAAGTGTTTGAAAACCTAGGCCTAGAAGTGTAATGAGCTCTTGGACCATTGACTTACCTGCTTGTTATTTGCTCCACTGGAATAGGAGATAAACCAAGTGATAATTTGAGGAAAAATGCTAAATCCAGTGCTATTTGAGGGAATAAGCTGTCATCACAACCCAAACTGCCATATATTCAACTCTGTGAAGCAACACTGCGGAGAAACCCATCTTTCAACTAAGTTCATATTTCACTAAGTGTGATGGGTGTTCTTTAGAGCCAGGTTTGCTTCAGGTATTCACTTTACCTCCTTACTCTATGTAGTGGCACGAGGTAGCCATTCACTGAAAAAGTACCTATTCCAAACTTCTTCAGCAGATGGGGTGTTGCTGCAGAGCCAGGCTACTAACAGTTCTAACCAACATTTCATTTATTTCTTCCTTGTTTCTGGGCAAACCCTTTAGCCATTTGTTCCTGGTTAACTCAGAAACACATCCAGAAGCTGCACGCAGGTGCCACAGCCATCAAGTGCACATGGCAGAAATGGAGAGTCAGTATCTGACTCCAGCAGTCAGGATGGGCAGTGGGTAGTCTGGTATCAGGTGGCCCTAGGGTGGAAGGTTGACCCTGCCACCACACACTAGATGGCCTCAAGCTCCTCATGTACGAAATACCAGCAACACTGCAGGGTGGTTCGGACACAGAAAGAGTGGCATAAGCAATTCTGGGAATATACTAAAAACCACAGAATTATACACTTTATTCAAAGAGGTGAATTTTATGGTCTATCAATTAGATATCAAGGTTATTAGTTTTAAGGTAGCACATGTAAGACCTAAGTACAGTTGCTTTGGGTATAAAGTTCTGCCACATGGCGCCAATCTAGTTGAAGGTATCCAGCTGTTGACCAGCCAGGTGCCCTTCAGTTTACCTCATTAAGCTGTTTTATTAAACATAGTTTTGATTTCCCTTAAGAGAGCTAATAAATTGAACACTACAAAGCGGCATTCTTCTTTTAAGATCAGAATGGCCTTCCTTGCTTCTAAAGAACTGGATGGTGTAGATGAAAAACACGTGTCAAGTTCCTCTTCCCATGGGCTCCCTCCTGCTGCCCCAGGCACAGACCAGCCTCCTGGTGGCAGTAATCCATCTCTGGCCCCTAGGCCTGGACTTGGCCAATGCAGCTGTGGGTGTATGCGGCTTTCAGAGGAAGCTGGTGGTCTGGGCCTGCCTCCAGCTCCCCATGGCCAGCCCAAGTAGCTTCACAGTCCAGACAGCACAAGAACAAGCTGGTGTTGCATCCATCCAAGCGCTGCCTCAGGTAAGCTGTGTGACAGGATGGCAGTCCTGCCCACCATGGCTCTGGGTCCCTCATATCTTATAGAAGGCAGGAAGCAAAGCCCAGGAGTCCACAGTGGGAACAGGACTAATGCTGGGACCAGAGCCATCCTGACCCTGCTCAGGAAATCAGAAACCTGAGATTCCCAGCTAGCTGCAGGTCTGGGCTGTTACCATCATTACAATTAGGAATTTTCCAGAACCCTTTCACTTTTTAAAAACTGCCCAAGTCTTCTGGTATCTCCTCTGAATCTCCATTGAATTTGCCCCACTTTTTAAAGATTTGGGTTTGATGACAGCTTATTCCCTCAAATAGCACTGGATTTAGCATATTTTCCTCAAATTATCACTTGGTTTATCTCCTGTTCCAGTGGAGCAAATCAAGCAGGTAAGTCAGTCGTCCAAGAGTTCTGTTTTTATAGTATGGGCAGTCAGAGTAAAAGAACCAGCATGGAACGTGGGCTAATACTCAACCTACTACATGGGGTCACAGCAAAGATTAAGTGACACTGACAAGGCAAAAGGAAGGAAACAGTGAATTTCCATACCAGAGGAATTACTCTCTAGGGCATAATCTGGATAAAATCTCCCATGACAGCACGCAGGCTAGCCAGAATGTAAACAGAAGTATAACTGTTCTTCCAGTTGTAAGTAGTTTTATGACAGGTAATAAATACTCCTAGTAGGGGAGAGCTCCCTTGTGCATCACAAAGAATGGATGTGAAATTTTATGTTTTAATATAAATTAAATATTTGGACTCTGGACTTTGCCAGTGGTTTAGAATGAGAAAAGAATGTTAACTGAATCATACCAGTACTTGTCCACGACCTGCATTTCTAGCATTTGCTCTAGGCACCCATACAGGTGGCATTCCTAGAAGCCAGAGATAAGCTATATCTCTCTCTCCAGGGCTCCATCAAGTTACACTGCAGAAAGTGTCCATTGTCTTATACTGACATCTGCCCTGAACCTTCACCCTATAGTGTTACTGGCTTTAATCAGGTTATGCTGGAAAGACACAGCTTGGGCCATGTGTGAGTTCTTCTCACCTTCTAGTCTCACCTGGCTGGGCAGTCCTTTGGTGCTTTGTGTCCAAAAGGCCTTTTCCTGCCAGCTGCCTTGCCAAAGACATTTGAATGACACCAAGCTGCCAAACTACTCCCACAGCAGCTCTAAGTACACATGAGCAAGCAACAGCTCCCGCCCGCAATCCAGGGCTGCTGCAGCCACCAGTGGCGTGGGGCTCCCACCTACATCTCAAGCCCTGACAGATGTCACGGGTTGGTTACCAAACCGTGACTAAGAAACCTCAGGGCCACAGAGAACTTCCCACATTTACTACCTTTGGGCATCTTCGATTCCCCACAAACAGAACAGGTCAAGTCAGCTTGAAATTAACCCTAAAATTTCAACTGGGATATCTGCATTTAGTTCCTTTAAAAAGAACAAAACCCTCAGGTGCCTGGGTAGCTCAGTCAGTTGAGCATCTGACTTCGGCTCAGGTCATGATCTCACGGTTCATGAGTTTGAGCCCCACATTGGGCCCTAGTGCTGACAGCTCAGAGCCTGGAGCCTACTTCAGATTCTCTGTCCCCCTTTCTCACCGCCCCACCCCTGCTTGTGCTTTCAAAAATGAATAAACATTAAAAAAAAAATTAAAAAAAAAAAAGAAAACCTTACTATTTAATATGTTGATTTATTTAACGTAATTTCAAGCAATTATGAACTAAGGATGAACAATGCAATTTATCAGAGAATCACATCTTGATTTTATTTAGCAACACTGAGGAAGTTTTAATTCAAATGGGTATAAAACTTGACAAAAGATATCATTTGTAATGTCTAACCTGTACCAAAATTAAAACATTTAAAGACAACTATCTGAATGTCAAGTTCTCTCTCCATAAAGGGCTTGCCACCTTGAGTGTCCCCCATCTTGCCCGAAATCCATGCCACAGTTTTTGACATAAAGACTTATGCGGCCTACCCTACATCAGGTGGCCTATGCCCTGGAAGTCACCACCCTTGCTCACAGGACCCCACACTAGCTGTTCTCCTGGGAGGAGGAGCAGGCAAGTTCTGAGAGCCACGCACATGATTGAGCAAGCAGCACAATAATCCATCTTAAGAATCCTCATCCTGGGATGGTTCCACAATCCGTAAACAGCAGTCAGCAAACTCTACAAACAAGGGTTCCTGCATGTAGGCCCTCATGAGTTTTGCCTTGTTATCCCCCTGATCGAGGCTGACCATCAACTGTCTAAGGTGTGGATTGAGCAGTAGGCTTCTTAATGCTGCAGACTCCCCTTAAAAATGAACAAGAAAGCCAATGTGAGTTCAAGTGGGAACAGATGGAGATAGATAAAAGCTAAATGTTTCTAATGCAACAAATATCAAGAGTGCTGTATCCCCCTTAACCTTTAAAACCAAGAACTGAACCAATGCTTCACATAAATAAGGTGAGATCAGCATATCAAAGGATTTCCAAGTTAAATGCTATCACAGATTCTTGTTCTTGGTATCTCTGTAAATAATTTAACTTTATGCCATTTCAATTAGGAAAAAATATTTTACCAGGACAAATATAAAAAATAATAGCACTAAGCTGTTGGCATGTTTTTGTTCTTCATAGGCCTGAAGGTTCTCACTGGGTGAGGACAGTTACACTACATACTCTGAATGCTGTTTAAGCAAACACTTGATCCTTGCAAAGCAGGATCTGTAGCAATGAACGGACACACACATCTGCATGGTACTTTGCAGTTTGAAAAACTTTTCACACCTACCCTCATATCTCAGCTTCACCCTCAGTATAACTAATCACTACCATGGGAATGGGTACCAAGCAGTCAGCCTACGTTGAGATGGAAACAATGAAAATTTCCATCTTTAGAAACTACATTGGCTTACTAATCACACACAGAACAGAACTGCTATAAGGGCTGACTGCACAGTCCTACACAAACGCTGGGCATTGTTAACACCTGCATCCCTCTGAAAAATCAGATCCTGGGATTGCCCAGTCTGCATTAATGGCTAGACCATACACTGTGCCCTGGGTACATGGGAATAAATGTAGGCCCCTGCCCTACAAATTGGTGTGGGAGAGAGAAATTACTATAAAATATGAGTGGTGTATTACAAGGCCTGATGGGAAGGCAAAAAAGGGCTTACTTCTGAGAACAACAAAAAGTCAAGAGAAGTTTAGCTGAGGAAAGGTAACCTGAACCAAGCCTTGAGGGAGAATTTTGTCAACCCACAAAAACAGGATTCCAGAGCAAGAGAGTTGTAGGCAGGCTGGGAGGTGTTGAATGAAGCCCTCAGTGTTCACAGAATCATGCAACATAAGGGCTCTGCACGCCATACTCAAGTGCAGCTGACCCTGAACAACAGGCTTGAACTGCACAGGCCCACATATACAAGGATTTTTTCCCCCATAAATACAGTGCTGTGTTTCTCTTCCTTATGATTTTCTTAACATTTCCTTTTCTCTCATTTATTGTAAGAAGACAGCATATAATACATATAACATACAAAATATGTTAATCGACTATGTTATATTGGTAAGGCTTCTGGTCAACACTAGAATATTAGTTAAGTTCTGGGGGAGTCAAAAGTTATACACAAATTTTCATTGCATGGTAGTTGGGGAGTGAAGCCGAACCCCAGCACAGTTCAAGGGTCAACTGTATTTATTAATAACCAAAAAATCACGTTATTCTTTGGATTAAATGTTATCAGTAATTGACAAAGAAGTAAACACAGCAAAGACTTACCTAAATTCTTTAAATTCTGCAAAGAAACTCTGTCCTCTTCCTCATCACTATTGAGAAAATCAGCTACAGAGTCATCATCATCATCTGAGGAATACAGAACACAATCAACTAATTAGGACTAGAAACAAAACCTAGATGCCAGATTTTAACAACTACTGCAATAGATTAAAAATGTGCACACAAGTGACAATAGCAGGACAAAGTAGGTATAGACAAAACAAAAATGACTTTTCTGGAACTTATAACTGTACCAACATTCCTCTTTTTGGAAAGGGAATGAGAGCAAAAGCAAAGAATTAGTGACTTTAACAAGCACACCCTAGTATTCACATACTTGTTTATTCTATGTGTCTCTGTGGTCTTCTGGACAGGAGCCTGATTTTCCAATTCCTATCACCCCAGGTCCCCTCACTATGGCTCCAGCCCTGTCAGGACCCAAAAAACTAGGTGTTCTATAAAAACCTGCTAACACAGGGGCACCTGGGTGGCTCAGTCGGTTAAGCGGCTGACTTCAGCTCAGGTCATGATCTCTCAGTCTGTGAGTTTGAGCCCCGCGTCGGGCTCTGTGCTGACAGCTCAGAGCCTGGAGCCTGTTTCAGATTCTGTCTCCCTCTCTCTGCCCCTCCCCTGTTCATGCTCTGTCTCTCCCTGTCTCAAAAATAAATAAAAAATGTTAAAAAAAAATTTTTAAAAACCTGCTAACATGAATGCCCTGTGCTTTTAGCATGGCCAGAAATTTCTGGCACTGCCTGAACCCAACAAGGAAGTTTCTCAAAAGGCAGAAATAGGCTATCCCCATGCTGTGAATGTTCAGGCAGCAGGAGGGGCTGCTTTCAGAGACTGGCATGGTACATGAAACCCAGGAGATACTGAAGTGTGGATAAATGGATGAGACAGCCCACTCCCACAATAAATCCATAGAGTCCCAGCAGCATGAAGGTGACCTAGGCCAAAGGCAGTCGCCCACCCAAGCCTAGCTCAGGTGAACTGACAGCTCCAGCCAGGCCCATGGAGGGAAACCTGAAGCCATGACTGGAAAAGGATCCTACCAGCAGGGTCCCTCCCCCCTCATCCCCAAACCACAGCTACAGGCTTTATCCCCTCTGCCTCTGTCCTCCTTGTTTCTTGCCCTTAACAATACCTTCAGGCTGCTCTATAATACATAACAGGTGCCCCACTCCTGGTGCTCCAGGCTAAGGAAGGTGCTGCTCCTTAATGAAGCCATCGTTCCTGACTCCCTGCCCCAACCCACATCTCTTTCCTTTCAGCTTCTTTTATTTGAAACCTTTTCCTAGGTTGGCTGGTTTGAAATCAACCAACCCACCTTTGTCTTCTGCAGGCTTTATAGTTTTTGCAGTAACAGCTGATCTTTTTCTCTCAATAGGACGAGTTTCAGGGTTGCACTCCTCTGAAAGAGACACAAATCAGGCGCACATCACTTCTACTTTAGCAACAAGGCTGCACCTCTCCACCAAGCCAGCATCTAGGTGGGAAGCTATGTTCAGGGTAAGGGATGTGGGTAGGGATGATGGATGCAAAGGAAATGAGGGATCAAATCACAGGGCAGTATCCAGAAAACAAGCAACCCTGGGCTTGGCAGAGGGTGGAGGAAACAGGTCTTGTGTATCCTGAGGATCTGTCCCCATCCAACTTACTCTGCAGAACCTCACAGGGCTTTCACCAAGATCAAGTGGCACACTGACTTCAATTACCAAACTATTTTCTCAGCAGTTTCAGACACTAAATTTGCATGTGCCACGTGCCAATTACACAGATAAAGTCATCAGGCCCCCATCAAGGGGCTGAGTCTTAGAGATGGCAGTTGGAGAGATGGAGAAAAGTCTGATTTACATCACCTGAGAGGGCCGGGAGACAAAGAGGAGGCACTTTCAGGTGGAAAGAGCATTCCTGGCAGAGGGAAAGGTCTACGGCTGGACCAGACCCCTGAAAGAACAGGGTCAGGAGCAACCACATGGTGATGAGCAACTACCAGTTGATTGACAGGGCAGGCCTGGCAGGAGGCTGGGGCCCACACAAGTGGAGGAAGAGCAAAAGAATACCACAAAGGGAGGTTGGCCTTTCTTCCCAAGACCAGTGTCTCTCATCAAGGGCACTGTGGTGTTCAAGAACGAAAGGTCTTTAATGGTGTGAGCCTCACACACCACAGGCTGTTTATCTGAGTCAATACCAATTGCCAGAATTGCCCCCCAACCCTCCTCAGCTACTGTAAAACAGAAACAGTGTAACAGTGCGTCTCCCTAGGGAGAGCAATACCCAAGTTAAGAATCACTGGCTTCCTTTCCTAGAGAGGCTGGAGTGTTCAACAAGGGAGTTAATTACTCAAATGTGCATTTCAGGAAAGACCTTGGCGGCAGCCCGGCCACACAGTTGAGAGCTCCAGATTGCTCCAGATTGCCTTAGGGATTCTTGGGCCACCCAGGGCTGCACAGCCAGAGCAAAGCCTACCCAACCCGGCTCCACAACCCTATTTCCAGCAAAGCGGTTCTCCTTCTTTCCTATCTTGAACCAAAAAGTTTCCTTTGAAAATGCTCCACGGTCATTAGGGTTAAAAAAAACAGCAGGGGGAGGGAAGCAGCTTGAAATGGACCTCTGAGTCAGAGTCTGGAAGGGGGGACACGAGAGGCAAAAAACCAATGAGGAACTTTAACAAAAGAGTCAACCCAGCATGCGGTCGCGGCAAAGGGTCCCTGAGGACTGAGAAGAGACCCCGAATTGGAGTTAAAATGTAGACTAATCGCTCCTTATTGTAAACAGATCTACCTCGTTGTTTCTAACAAAACATTTTTGAAGGAAAGAAAACGTTCTCGTTAACCTCAGCAAGAGCAGCTTCTGCGTCAGAATTCTAAGATGAAGAAACTACTAGGGTCGACTCTGTCAGACCAAAGTAGCCCAGTATTTAAAATAAGAAAGAAAAGAAAAGAAAAAAAAGAAAAGAAAAGAAAAGAGAAAGTCTATAAAAGAAAAGGCAGGGCAGAAGTTTTCACTGTTCGAAACCCGAGGAAGCATTCACAAGTAGAGGTTCCCCGTGGGACGAGGCAGGGATTGACGGGGGTTGCCCACACTAGGGGAGTGCCGGGGGCTCAAGCGGGGCGCCGGGGTCTTACCTTTGTGCTTCCGGAAACATCCCACGGAGCAGCTGCAACAACAGAGAACACGACCGCGTCAGCCCGGAAAGCCTCGCGGACCCTCCCGCAGCCCCCGCCGGGTCCCCGAGCCGCCCCGCAGGCTCCACCCGGCCTCCTCCCCCACGACCCCCACTCTTACTAGGGCACACGGCAGGCGGGGCAGCGGTATTTGGGTTTCTCCAAGCAAATCACGCAGACGACAGCGCTACTATTCAGCGACGCCATGGTCGCTCCCCAGCCTCACTCTCACCCGCAAGCGCCAGTCTCTGACGGAAGGTACCACGTGCACGCCCTTTTTTTTTCTGTTTCCTTAACCCGGACCAATCGGCGAGCAGCACTTGCTGGCAGTCAAAAGCAATGGATCGATCCTGCTCATCGCTCCAGTCCTGATAAGTAGACAGTCGATATACTCGATGCGCATCCAGTAGCAGCTTTGGCTTCCAGGATTAAGTCACAGTTGTCGTTGGAGAACTTGCTATGTATCCCTGTCCTGTCCCTAAGGGCAAGTCACTGTTACTCTCCAATTCTGTTGCCCCACATGTAAAAAGAATACGTGGGACTAAATGTCATTTACCTTCTGGCTTGGACTTTCTGAATCTTGCAAGGGCACTGGGTTCTCACCCCCACCCCGGCCCCCCACATCTCGTTTGCTTATGTCTAGCAAATGAGAAGTCCAGACCCTGGCCAATTAGATCCATCGGTTAGATCAAGTGACGTACATGTGCTTTTCCCAGCATAGGCCCTTTTTCTCTCAGGGAAGAAAGATGAGACTTGACAACTGCCAAATGTTTATTGAGCTCCAAGTGACAGCAGTGCACTGCCCAGAGGCTGGGTTGGGGACACCCAGGCAGTAGCAGCCACAGCCTCTTCCCTCTGGGAGTTCAAAGCTTAGACCTAAGGCAGGAGAGAGAGGTGAAAGAGAAGAGACTCTGTCTTAGGGTCCTGCCGGTGTTAGCCTGCACTTGCACAGCCCTGAGAGAGTGCCTCTTCAAATTTCACAACATACACTCTTCACTTGACTCACCCAAGTCACAGCCCTGCGTGGGATATCTTGGTCAGGGAACAGACGAGTAAGGTCTGGCCCAAAGATGGGGACCTGGCCTAATAAGTCTGGATAGGTAAACTGTGATGGGCCTTGAGTGGCACCTCAGGCTTTGGGAATAGACGATCGTGTTTTATTGACAGGCTATGTCTCCTTGAAGCCCTCAGTACTGCCCAGCCTAACCAGGGCTCCCACCCCACATTGTGCAGTGCCCACCTAGGGCCATAAGTCATTCTCACTCCTAAGTGCCTCCTCCCTGTGTTGGCCCATAAGTCCACAGAATCCCACTACTATAGGGCCCCACATGACTGTCATTGTCTTTGTGGATAAATCTGTTATGACCAAAGCAGCTGTTTGAGTCTTGGTTCAAACCCCTCCCTGAATATGTGACTTTTACCCTCTCTGAGGATTCTCACCTATTAGTGTGGATTTTCAGGCCTACTTTCCTGAGCTGTTGAGAAGCAGAGAGAAGACCATGTATAAAAATGTTTGTAATTTGAAGCACTACAAAAGGCTATTTATGTGATACCCAGAGTCTGTAATTTCTGGATCTTGGGTCTGAACCCTATAAATGCAGGTGTCAGGCCCCAAGTCCCTCAAGGCTAGGGTCCTGAACAAAGCTCAAGCCCCTCCAAAAGGGTTCTGCCATCAGCCTCAAAGGGCCACACTTGGGTGGGCAGAACAACTATCCATCCCTCTCTTGGCTTTGCTAAACTCTCCCTGGGACGCTGTCCAGTCCATAGTGCTGAAGTGGCATGGCTCTCTACCTGCCTTGGCATGCAGCTGCCTCTGTGTAGACCAGGACCAGCCTGAAATCCAAGACATGTCTACACTGACCCAATAATCAGAAGCATTCCCTGTATTCTTCCACAGTTGTAACCATCCCAGAACCATTCCAGAAGGTTCACAAGTACCTGAGAAGGCCAGAGATTAGTGATTAGCACACTTGGATCCTGTGCCCTGTCTGGCACCCGGTAGGAACTTGCTGTGTGTGGACATCACCACTGCCCACTCCATATTCTTCCTGTGAGTTGTGTTTGGAGGCTGAGGCCATAAAGAGTCTCCACAGTTTTCAGCATTCAAACCCTTCTCACCCAAATCCAAGCCACGCTGATTCCTCTACCTTCGGGTCCAAAGGTGATGACATCAGCAAAAAGAGAGTTTCTGGAATTCCTCCCATGCAACATTCTGCCCAGTAAAGACACTCTTCTACTCTGGGAGATCCCCAGCTCTCCCAGACAGCCGCACCCCTCCTGCTCCAATGTCCAGGAAAGGAAGTGACTCAGGCGATGAGGTTGGGGAACACCAGGAGGTCAAGCAAGCCCAGTATGCAAGCCTCTTGGCAATGGCTAGTTCAGAGAAAAACGACACGTATGACTCCAAGCCCAGCAACTACATGTCCACACTGATAAAGCTAAGCTTAGCAGCACCCTGGTTTTCCCTGGACCCCCACCACGCCCATCCTAGCGGCTGTCTAAGGCTGTGTCGCGCCTCCCCGTGCCCGACCTGGAGAGAGGTGAGGTAATAATCAAGGCAGAATGGTTTTCAGAGCTCCACCGCCTGGCAGGCTCTGTCCAGCGCATTCCGGGAACCAAACCCAAAGTCTGGCGCTGTGCGTGGAGGTCCAGGCCCGGCACCCAGCACCGCCAGAGGGCGCTCCAGGCCCACACTAGCCCTGGAGTAGCTGCGCTCCAGCGGAATTGGAGTAAACTCCACCCCATTCCTGGCTGGAGACTAGGCTGTCTCGCAGCACCGGGAAGGGTAAACTCAGGCACTGGCGCGCACCTGGAACACCGCCAAGTGGCAGGAAAGAGCGTGGAGAGCGAGATGCTGAAGCCGGCGACCGGATGGGCAGGAGTGTCTCCTCCACAAAAACAAGGTGCATATCAGCAGAGGTCCCCAAAGGCAACTAGCCTTTGTCCAGGGACAACTTCCAGATGCCTATTGCCCCACGCTTCCTGGCATTCCTATTGGGTGGAGCTGCAAACTGGCCACGCACGTTAGCTGATGAAAGTTTAGCCGTACTTCGGGAGCATGGGGTTACTAACTAGGGCCTGAGCCACTGCCCTGCACCTTCCCCAGTGCCATGATGGGGCAGGCAGAGAGATCTAATCGCCCAACATGAGCTACGTGTTGCAGTTGTCAGAGGCGGAGGATCCATAAAGTTGGGCTCCCTGATGCCTTGCCAGATCTTAGTTCTTGCTGCAACTCTAACACCTCTTTCCCTCCCAGGGCATGGGGATCCCAGGGCCAGCACCAGGAGAAGTGTCTGAGATTGACATCTTTAGGGGACCTACTGCCTTGTTCTCATCTGCTCACCTCTGTTTCTCCTCTGGTATTGAAGTAGTTCAGATGTTAAAGTGAGTAGGGTTGTTGGTGGGAGTCAAATAAAGGAGGCCTGAGGTTCAGGTGGAGTGATCAGTTTCCAGCTCTCTGCATGTTATTTTATAGCAGTGAAATGCTATTCATTCCCCAATTCTAGACAGTAACAGTCTGACCTATAGTTAGACTTCAAGGAAAACTTCAAAAGAACAAAAGGGATAAAGAATAATTGCATTATTCCCAGTCCCAGAACCATTGGGAGAGCACAGACAAAAGAAGTTACCATTGTTTTATGAACACACTCATCCTACCACCCAAACCCCACACTTTTCTATTTTTCACACCCTCTCCCACTTGCAGACCCACAAAGATCCCAACCTTAAATTCCCTAACACAAACAGAGATCAAAGGAATCAGGACTTCCCAGCCAGATTCTCCAAGAAGACTCTCAGGACAGGGAATGGATC